>NW_026645829.1:307702-615405 GCF_949987535.1 Balaenoptera acutorostrata
TCTCGTCCACAAATATATTAAGGGAAGGCAACGAAGAGGCTTTGAAAGCAAGGCAGAATTGCAGGAAACAGATTTCAGGAGGTAGATTCGAATCGCCTTGAAAGCACATGAAAAGCGGCAAAACGTGGACAATGATGCCCTTGGCCAAAAAGGGCGTATGCGTTTTTTCCTGAATATATTCAGGAAAAAACGCATATGCCCTTTTTGGCCAACCAAGCAACCTGGAAAGGCCAATCAGCGCTCCAAAGAATTCTCGCTTCCCAGCGGGCAAAAGGGCCATGCGGAAAAAAGTGTCCAAACCAGAAATGCAGGACCGGCCATGGAGAAATGGGAGCCTTGCTTCGCTGATGGGCGGGATGTAAATTGCCAGCAGCCACTCGGGAGAAGTGTACGGTGTGTTCTGAAACATCTAAAAAACACAGCTTGGAGAGCATAGGGCACTTCCACTCATGGGCGTATAAATTGGGAAAACTAAAAATCAGCAAGACACAGGCACCCCAAAGTTTAGGGCTGCTCTGTTGACAAGAACCCCCACTTCATTACACCTTAAATATCCTAGGAAAGAGAAAAATGGATAAAGAAGTTGGGGTCCTCATGTACAATGGAATATCACTCAGCCATGAAATCAACGTCATAAGGCTAGTAGCAGCACGATGAGTGGATTTAGGTACGACGATTCTAAGTGAAATAAGTCACACAGAAAAAGACACTTATCCTAAGATATCACTTATAGAGGGAACGTAAAAACCGCTACACTTGAACTGAATTGCAAAACAGAACAGAGTCACACGTTTAGGAAACACACTATGGCTGCTGAATGGGAAAGGTGAGGTGGGGTGATGCATAAAACAAGGGTTTCAAATTAGCTCCGATACCGTTCCATAAACCCAATATGTAAGAGACAAGACCTATTCCTTTTTCAGTGAACTGGACTCAACACCCCCTATTCACCGCACAAGAATATATCTGACTAGTAAGAATCTTCAAACTTATGTATTGATATCTCTCTGTAAGTGAGTCAAGGGGGTGTAAAGCGGCATAAACACAGCCGTGAAAAGCAGCTAAACCCCATTATAAAAATAAATTTCTTTTCAAAACCCGTGAAACAAAGACAGTGAAAGAGAGAGAAATTCTTCCAAAATTCGTTCAGGGGCTGTGATGCAACCTGGATTGACCATATCTAGACCCACAGCTGATTGAGACATAAGGGTGGACACTCTTGGGGCTGAGAGGTTCGGTGAGGTTGGGTGAGCCAACGCAGACCCTTTCAAGTAATACTGCATGGTACCCATCCCATGGGTCCCAAATCTCCAGGTTCAAGGGCATCTTCCTACATCGAAAACAGGCATGAGAAACCCAGAAGATGGTACACCGTGTGATCGGGAAAGGTTTCTAAAACGCACCTCATTTCTCATCTCCTTTGCTCGGGTTTGCCCTTCCAGCCGATTTACTAGCCATCTCCCTCCTTGGAGAATCAGCACCTTTAACCTCCTGTTCCGTACAGGTTGCAATTTGTCCTGAGGATGAACGGGAAGAGGGGGAACCAATGAGAGACTAGCTCTAGGTGTTGGGACAGGCAGAGGTCACTCTATTTTCCCATCAGGAAGAAGAATTAAGCACAAGCTCAGCCTGCCCCCCAGAACCAGAAGAGGGCCTGAAGCAATCCTGCGCTTTTGCGGCCAGCTCCCAAAAAAGCGAGTTGAAAAATGGAGCTCAGGGGCACTGCAATTCACAAACCTGCAGAGTTTTAAATGATACCTTTCGTCCACAGATATATTAAGGGAAGGCAACGAAAAGGCTTTGAAAGCAAGGCAGAATTGCAGGAAACAGATTTCAGGAGGTAGATTCGAATCGCCTTGAAAGCACATGAAAAGCGGCAAAACGTGGACAATGATGCCCTTGGCCAAAAAGGGCGTATGCGTTTTTTCCTGAATATATTCAGGAAAAAACGCATACGCCCTTTTTGGCCAACCAAGCAACCTGGAAAGGCCAATCAGCGCTGCAAAGAAGTCTCGCTTCCCAGCGGGCAAAAGGGCCATGCGGAAAAAAGTGTCCAAACCAGAACTGCACGACCGGCCATGGAGAAACGGGAGCCTTGCTTCGCTAATGGGCGGGATGTAAATTGCCAACAGCCACTCGGGAGAAGTGTACGGTGTGTCCTGAAACATCTAAAAAACACAGCTTGGAGAGCATAGGGCACTTCCACTCATGGGCGTATAAATTGGGAAAACTAAAAATCAGCAAGACACAGGCACCCCAAAGTTTAGGGCTGCTCTGTTGACAAGAACCCCCACTTCATTACACCTTAAATATCCTAGGAAAGAGAAAAATGGATAAAGAAGTTGGGGTCCTCATGTACAATGGAATATCACTCAGCCATGAAATCAACGTCATAAGGCTAGTAGCAGCACGATGAGTGGATTTAGGTACGACGATTCTAAGTGAAATAAGTCACACAGAAAAAGACACTTATCCTAAGATATCACTTATAGAGGGAACGTAAAAACCGCTACACTTGAACTGAATTGCAAAACAGAACAGAGTCACACGTTTAGGAAACACACTATGGCTGCTGAATGGGAAAGGTGAGGTGGGGTGATGCATAAAACAAGGGTTTCAAATTAGCTCCGATACCGTTCCATAAACCCAATATGTAAGAGACAAGACCTATTCCTTTTTCAGTGAACTGGACTCAACACCCCCTATTCACCGCACAGGAATATATCTGACTAGTAAGAATCTTCAAACTTATGTATTGATATCTCTCTGTAAGTGAGTCAAGGGGGTGTAAAGCGGCATAAACACAGCCGTGAAAAGCAGCTAAACCCCATTATAAAAATAAATTTCTTTTCAAAACCCGTGAAACAAAGACAGTGAAAGAGAGAGAAATACTTCCAAAATTCGTTCAGGGGCTGTGATGCAACCTGGATTGACCATATCTAGACCCACAGCTGATTGAGACATAAGGGTGGACATTCTTGGGGATGAGAGGTTCGGTGAGGTTGGGTGAGCCAACGCAGACCCTTTCAAGTAATACTGCATGGTACCCATCCCATGGGTCCCAAATCTCCAGGTTCAAGGGCATCTTCCTACATCGAAAACAGGCATGAGAAACCCAGAAGATGGTACACCGTGTGATCGGGAAAGGTTTCTAAAACGCACCTCATTTCTCATCTCCTTTGCTCGGGTTCGCCATTCCAGCCAATTTACTAGCCATCTCCCTCCTTGGAGAATCAGCACCTTTAACCTCCTGTTCCGTACAGGTTGCAATTTGTCCTGAGGATGAACGGGAAGAGGGGGAACCAATGAGAGACTAGCTCTAGGTGTTGGGACAGGCAGAGGTCACTCTATTTTCCCATCAGGAAGAAGAATTAAGCACAAGCTCAGCCTGCCCCCCAGAACCAGAAGAGGGCCTGAAGCAATCCTGCGCTTTTGCGGCCAGCTCCCAAAAAAGCGAGTTGAAAAATGGAGCTCAGGGGCACTGCAATTCACAAACCTGCAGAGTTTTAAATTATACCTTTCGTCCACAGATATATTAAGGGAAGGCAACGAAAAGGCTTTGAAAGCAAGGCAGAATTGCAGGAAACAGATTTCAGGAGGTAGATTCGAATCGCCTTGAAAGCACATGAAAAGCGGCAAAACGTGGACAATGATGCCCTTGGCCAAAAAGGGCGTATGCGTTTTTTCCTGAATATATTCAGGAAAAAACGCATACGCCCTTTTTGGCCAACCAAGCAACCTGGAAAGGCCAATCAGCGCTGCAAAGAAGTCTCGCTTCCCAGCGGGCAAAAGGGCCATGCGGAAAAAAGTGTCCAAACCAGAACTGCACGACCGGCCATGGAGAAACGGGAGCCTTGCTTCGCTAATGGGCGGGATGTAAATTGCCAACAGCCACTCGGGAGAAGTGTACGGTGTGTCCTGAAACATCTAAAAAACACAGCTTGGAGAGCATAGGGCACTTCCACTCATGGGCGTATAAATTGGGAAAACTAAAAATCAGCAAGACACAGGCACCCCAAAGTTTAGGGCTGCTCTGTTGACAAGAACCCCCACTTCATTACACCTTAAATATCCTAGGAAAGAGAAAAATGGATAAAGAAGTTGGGGTCCTCATGTACAATGGAATATCACTCAGCCATGAAATCAACGTCATAAGGCTAGTAGCAGCACGATGAGTGGATTTAGGTACGACGATTCTAAGTGAAATAAGTCACACAGAAAAAGACACTTATCCTAAGATATCACTTATAGAGGGAACGTAAAAACCGCTACACTTGAACTGAATTGCAAAACAGAACAGAGTCACACGTTTAGGAAACACACTATGGCTGCTGAATGGGAAAGGTGAGGTGGGGTGATGCATAAAACAAGGGTTTCAAATTAGCTCCGATACCGTTCCATAAACCCAATATGTAGGAGACAAGACCTATTCCTTTTTCAGTGAACTGGACTCAACACCCCCTATTCACCGCACAAGAATATATCTGACTAGTAAGAATCTTCAAACCTATGTATTGATAGCTCTCTGTAAGTGAGTCAAGAGGGTGTAAAGCGGCATAAACACAGCCGTGAAAAGCAACTAAACCCCATTATAAAAATAAATTACTTTTCAAAACCCGTGAAACAAAGACAGTGAAAGAGAGAGAACTTCTTCAAAAATTCGTTCAGGGGCTGTGATGCAACCTGGATTGACCATATCTAGACCCACAGCTTATTGAGACATAAGGGTGGACACTCTTGGGGTTGAGAGGTTCGGTGAGGTTGGGTGAGCCAACGCAGACCCTTTCAAGTAATACTGCATGGTACCCATCCCATGGGTCCCAAATCTCCAGGTTCAAGGGCATCTTCCTACGTCGAAAACAGGCATGAGAAACCCAGAAGATGGTACACCGTGTGATCGGGAAAGGTTTCTAAAACGCACCTCATTTCTCATCTCCTTTGCTCGGGTTCGCCATTCCAGCCGATTTACTAGCCATCTCCCTCCTTGGAGAATCAGCACCTTTAACCTCCTGTTCCGTACAGGTTGCAATTTGTCCTGAGGATGAACGGGAAGAGGGGGAACCAATGAGAGACTAGCTCTAGGTGTTGGGACAGGCACAGGTCACTCTATTTTCCCATCAGGAAGAAGAATTAAGCACAAGCTCAGCCTGCCCCCCAGAACCAGAAGAGGGCCTGAAGCAATCCTGCGCTTTTGCGGCCAGCTCCCAAAAAAGCGAGTTGAAAAATGGAGCTCAGGGGCACTGCAATTCACAAACCTGCAGAGTTTTAAATGATACCTCTCGTCCACAAATATATTAAGGGAAGGCAACGAAGAGGCTTTGAAAGCAAGGCAGAATTGCAGGAAACAGATTTCAGGAGGTAGATTCGAATCGCCTTGAAAGCACATGAAAAGCGGCAAAACGTGGACAATGATGCCCTTGGCCAAAAAGGGCGTATGCGTTTTTTCCTGAATATATTCAGGAAAAAACGCATACGCCCTTTTTGGCCAACCAAGCAAACTGGAAAGGCCAATCAGCGCTCCAAAGAATTCTCGCTTCCCAGCGGGCAAAAGGGCCATGCGGAAAAAAGTGTCCAAACCAGAACTGCACGACCGGCCATGGAGAAATGGGAGCCTTGCTTCGCTGATGGGCGGGATGTAAATTGCCAGCAGCCACTCGGGAGAAGTGTACGGTGTGTTCTGAAACATCTAAAAAACACAGCTTGGAGAGCATAGGGCACTTCCACTCATGGGCGTATAAATTGGGAAAACTAAAAATCAGCAAGACACAGGCACCCCAAAGTTTAGGGCTGCTCTGTTGACAAGAACCCCCACTTCATTACACCTTAAATATCCTAGGAAAGAGAAAAATGGATAAAGAAGTTGGGGTCCTCATGTACAATGGAATATCACTCAGCCATGAAATCAACGTCATAAGGCTAGTAGCAGCACGTTGAGTGGATTTAGGTACGACGATTCTAAGTGAAATAAGTCACACAGAAAAAGACACTTATCCTAATATGTCACTTATAGAGGGAACGTAAAAACCGCTACACTTGAACTGAATTGCAAAACAGAACAGAGTCACACGTTTAGGAAACACACTATGGCTGCTGAATGGGAAAGGTGAGGAGGGGTGATGCATAAAACAAGGGTTTCAAATTAGCTCAGATACCGTTCCATAAACCCAATATGTAAAAGACAAGACCTATTCCTTTTTCAGTGAACTGGACTCAACACCCCCTATTCACCGCACAAGAATATATCTGACTAGTAAGAATCTTCAAACCTATGTATTGATAGCTCTCTGTAAGTGAGTCAAGGGGGTGTAAAGCGGCATAAACACAGCCGTGAAAAGCAACTAAACCCCATTATAAAAATAAATTACTTTTCAAAACCCGTGAAACAAAGGCAGTGAAAGAGAGAGAACTTCTTCAAAAATTCGTTCAGGGGCTGTGATGCAACCTGGATTGACCATATCTAGACCCACAGCTGATTGAGACATAAGGGTGGACACTCTTGGGGCTGAGAGGTTCGGTGAGGTTGGGGGAGCCAACGCAGACCCTTTCAAGTAATACTGCATGGTACCCATCCCATGGGTCCCAAATCTCCAGGTTCAAGGGCATCTTCCTCCGTCGAAAACAGGCATGAGAAACCCAGAAGATGGTACACCGTGTGATCGGGAAAGGTTTCTAAAACGCACCTCATTTCTCATCTCCTTTGCTCGGGTTCGCCATTCCAGCCGATTTACTAGCCATCTCCCTCCTTGGAGAATCAGCACCTTTAACCTCCTGTTCCGTACAGGTTGCAATTTGTCCTGAGGATGAACGGGAAGAGGGGGAACCAATGAGAGACTAGCTCTAGGTGTTGGGAGAGGCACAGGTCACTCTATTTTCCCATCAGGAAGAAGAATTAAGCACAAGCTCAGCCTGCCCCCCAGAACCAGAAGAGGGCCTGAAGCAATCCTGCGCTTTTGCGGCCAGCTCCCAAAAAAGCGAGTTGAAAAATGGAGCTCAGGGGCACTGCAATTCACAAACCTGCAGAGTTTTAAATGATACCTCTCGTCCACAAATATATTAAGGGAAGGCAACGAAGAGGCTTTGAAAGCAAGGCAGAATTGCAGGAAACAGATTTCAGGAGGTAGATTCGAATCGCCTTGAAAGCACATGAAAAGCGGCAAAACGTGGACAATGATGCCCTTGGCCAAAAAGGGCGTATGCGTTTTTTCCTGAATATATTCAGGAAAAAACGCATATGCCCTTTTTGGCCAACCAAGCAACCTGGAAAGGCCAATCAGCGCTGCAAAGAAGTCTCGCTTCCCAGCGGGCAAAAGGGCCATGCGGAAAAAAGTGTCCAAACCAGAACTGCACGACCGGCCATGGAGAAACGGGAGCCTTGCTTCGCTGATGGGCGGGATGTAAATTGCCAACAGCCACTCGGGAGAAGTGTACGGTGTGTCCTGAAACATCTAAAAAACACAGCTTGGAGAGCATAGGGCACTTCCACTCATGGGCGTATAAATTGGGAAAACTAAAAATCAGCAAGACACAGGCACCCCAAAGTTTAGGGCTGCTCTGTTGACAAGAACCCCCACTTCATTACACCTTAAATATCCTAGGAAAGAGAAAAATGGATAAAGAAGTTGGGATCCTCATGTACAATGGAATATCACTCAGCCATGAAATCAACGTCATAAGGCTAGTAGCAGCACGATGAGTGGATTTAGGTACGACGATGCTAAGTGAAATAAGTCACACAGAAAAAGACACTTATCTAAGATATCACTTACAGAGGGAACGTAAAAACCGCTACACTTGAACTGAATTGCAAAACAGAACAGAGTCACACGTTTAGGAAACACACTATGGCTGCTGAATGGGAAAGGTGAGGTGGGGTGATGCATAAAACAAGGGTTTCAAATTAGCTCCGATACCGTTCCATAAACCCAATATGTAAGAGACAAGACCTATTCCTTTTTCAGTGAACTGGACTCAACACCCCCTATTCAACGCACAAGAATATATCTGACTAGTAAGAATCTTCAAACCTATGTATTGATAGCTCTCTGTAAGTGAGTCAAGGGGGTGTAAAGCGGCATAAACATAGCCGTGAAAAGCAGCTAAACCCCATTATAAAAATAAATTAGTTTTCAAAACCCGTGAAACAAAGACAGTGAAAGAGAGAGAAATTCTTCCAAAATTCGTTCAGGGGCTGTGATGCAACCTGGATTGACCATATCTAGACCCACAGCTGATTGAGACATAAGGGTGGACACTCTTGGGGCTGAGAGGTTCGGTGAGGTTGGGTGAGCCAACGCAGACCCTTTCAATAATACTGCATGGTACCCATCCCATGGGTCCCAAATCTCCAGGTTCAAGGGCATCTTCCTACGTCGAAAACAGGCATGAGAAACCCAGAAGATGGTACACCGTGTGATCGGGAAAGGTTTCTAAAACGCACCTCATTTCTCATCTCCTTTGCTCGGGTTCGCCATTCCAGCCGATTTACTAGCCATCTCCCTCCTTGGAGAATCAGCACCTTTAACCTCCTGTTCCGTACAGGTTGCAATTTGTCCTGAGGATGAACGGGAAGAGGGGGAACCAATGAGAGACTAGCTCTAGGTGTTGGGACAGGCACAGGTCACTCTATTTTCCCATCAGGAAGAAGAATTAAGCACAAGCTCAGCCTGCCCCCCAGAACCAGAAGAGGGCCTGAAGCAATCCTGCGCTTTTGCGGCCAGCTCCCAAAAAAGCGAGTTGAAAAATGGAGCTCAGGGGCACTGCAATTCACAAACCTGCAGAGTTTTAAATGATACCTCTCGTCCACAAATATATTAAGGGAAGGCAACGAAGAGGCTTTGAAAGCAAGGCAGAATTGCAGGAAACAGATTTCAGGAGGTAGATTCGAATCGCCTTGAAAGCACACGAAAAGCGGCAAAACGTGGACAATGATGCCCTTGGCCAAAAAGGGCGTATGCGTTTTTTCCTGAATATATTCAGGAAAAAACGCATACGCCCTTTTTGGCCAACCAAGCAAACTGGAAAGGCCAATCAGCGCTCCAAAGAATTCTCGCTTCCCAGCGGGCAAAAGGGCCATGCGGAAAAAAGTGTCCAAACCAGAACTGCACGACCGGCCATGGAGAAATGGGAGCCTTGCTTCGCTGATGGGCGGGATGTAAATTGCCAGCAGCCACTCGGGAGAAGTGTACGGTGTGTTCTGAAACATCTAAAAAACACAGCTTGGAGAGCATAGGGCACTTCCACTCATGGGCGTATAAATTGGGAAAACTAAAAATCAGCAAGACACAGGCACCCCAAAGTTTAGGGCTGCTCTGTTGACAAGAACCCCCACTTCATTACACCTTAAATATCCTAGGAAAGAGAAAAATGGATAAAGAAGTTGGGGTCCTCATGTACAATGGAATATCACTCAGCCATGAAATCAACGTCATAAGGCTAGTAGCAGCACGATGAGTGGATTTAGGTACGACGATTCTAAGTGAAATAAGTCACACAGAAAAAGACACTTATCCTAAGATATCACTTATAGAGGGAACGTAAAAACCGCTACACTTGAACTGAATTGCAAAACAGAACAGAGTCACACGTTTAGGAAACACACTATGGCTGCTGAATGGGAAAGGTGAGGTGGGGTGATGCATAAAACAAGGGTTTCAAATTAGCTCCGATACCGTTCCATAAACCCAATATGTAAGAGACAAGACCTATTCCTTTTTCAGTGAACTGGACTCAACACCCCCTATTCACCGCACAAGAATATATCTGACTAGTAAGAATCTTCAAACTTATGTATTGATATCTCTCTGTAAGTGAGTCAAGGGGGTGTAAAGCGGCATAAACACAGCCGTGAAAAGCAGCTAAACCCCATTATAAAAATAAATTTCTTTTCAAAACCCGTGAAACAAAGACAGTGAAAGAGAGAGAAATTCTTCCAAAATTCGTTCAGGGGCTGTGATGCAACCTGGATTGACCATATCTAGACCCACAGCTGATTGAGACATAAGGGTGGACATTCTTGGGGCTGAGAGGTTCGGTGAGGTTGGGTGAGCCAACGCAGACCCTTTCAAGTAATACTGCATGGTACCCATCCCATGGGTCCCAAATCTCCAGGTTCAAGGGCATCTTCCTACATCGAAAACAGGCATGAGAAACCCAGAAGATGGTACACCGTGTGATCGGGAAAGGTTTCTAAAACGCACCTCATTTCTCATCTCCTTTGCTCGGGTTCGCCATTCCAGCCGATTTACTAGCCATCTCCCTCCTTGGAGAATCAGCACCTTTAACCTCCTGTTCCGTACAGGTTGCAATTTGTCCTGAGGATGAACGGGAAGAGGGGGAACCAATGAGAGACTAGCTCTAGGTGTTGGGACAGGCACAGGTCACTCTATTTTCCCATCAGGAAGAAGAATTAAGCACAAGCTCAGCCTGCCCCCCAGAACCAGAAGAGGGCCTGAAGCAATCCTGCGCTTTTGCGGCCAGCTCCCAAAAAAGCGAGTTGAAAAATGGAGCTCAGGGGCACTGCAATTCACAAACCTGCAGAGTTTTAAATGATACCTTTCGTCCACAGATATATTAAGGGAAGGCAACGAAAAGGCTTTGAAAGCAAGGCAGAATTGCAGGAAACAGATTTCAGGAGGTAGATTCGAATCGCCTTGAAAGCACATGAAAAGCGGCAAAACGTGGACAATGATGCCCTTGGCCAAAAAGGGCGTATGCGTTTTTTCCTGAATATATTCAGGAAAAAACGCATACGCCCTTTTTGGCCAACCAAGCAACCTGGAAAGGCCAATCAGCGCTGCAAAGAAGTCTCGCTTCCCAGCGGGCAAAAGGGCCATGCGGAAAAAAGTGTCCAAACCAGAACTGCACGACCGGCCATGGAGAAACGGAAGCCTTGCTTCGCTGATGGGCGGGATGTAAATTGCCAACAGCCACTCGGGAGAAGTGTACGGTGTGTCCTGAAACATCTAAAAAACACAGCTTGGAGAGCATAGGGCACTTCCACTCATGGGCGTATAAATTGGGAAAACTAAAAATCAGCAAGACACAGGCACCCCAAAGTTTAGGGCTGCTCTGTTGACAAGAACCCCCACTTCATTACTCCTTAAATATCCTAGGAAAGAGAAAAATGGATAAAGAAGTTGGGGTCCTCATGTACAATGGAATATCACTCAGCCATGAAATCAACGTCATAAGGCTAGTAGCAGCACGATGAGTGGATTTAGGTACGACGATGCTAAGTGAAATAAGTCACACAGAAAAAGACACTTATCCTTAGATATCACTTATAGAGGGAATGTAAAAACCGCTACACTTGAACTGAATTGCAAAACAGAACAGAGTCACACGTTTAAGAAACACACTATGGCTGCTGAATGGGAAAGGTGAGGTGGGGTGATGCATAAAACAAGGGTTTCAAATTAGCTCCAATACCGTTCCATAAACCCAATATGTAAGAGACAAGACCTATTCCTTTTCCAGTGAACTGGACTCAACACCCCCTATTCACCGCACAAGAATATATCTGACTAGTAAGAATCTTCAAACCTATGTATTGATAGCTCTCTGTAAGTGAGTCAAGGGGGTGTAAAGCGGCATAAACACAGCCGTGAAAAGCAGCTAAACCCCATTATAAAAATAAATTAGTTTTCAAAACCCGTGAAACAAAGACAGTGAAAGAGAGAGAAATTCTTCCAAAATTCGTTCAGGGGCTGTGATGCAACCTGGATTGACCATATCTAGACCCACAGCAGATTGAGACATAAGGGTGGACATTCTTGGGGCTGAGAGGTTCGGTGAGGTTGGGTGAGCCAACGCAGACCCTTTCAAGCAATACTGCATGGTACCCATCCCATGGGTCCCAAATCTCCAGGTTCAAGGGCATCTTCCTACGTCGAAAACAGGCATGAGAAACCCAGAAGATGGTACACCGTGTGATCGGGAAAGGTTTCTAAAACGCACCTCATTTCTCATCTCCTTTGCTCGGGTTCGCCATTCCACCGATTTACTAGCCATCTCCCTCCTTGGAGAATCAGCACCTTTAACCTCCTGTTCCGTACAGGTAGCAATTTGTCCTGAGGATGAACGCGAAGAGGGGAAACCAATGAGAGACTAGATCTAGGTGTTGGGACAGGCACAGGTCACTCTATTTTCCCATCAGGAAGAAGAATTAAGCACAAGCTCAGCCTGCCCCCCAGAACCAGAAGAGGGCCTGAAGCAATCCTGCGCTTTTGCGGCCAGCTCCCAAAAAAGCGAGTTGAAAAATGGAGCTCAGGGGCACTGCAATTCACAAACCTGCAGAGTTTTAACTGATACCTCTCGTCCACAAATATATTAAGGGAAGGCAACGAAGAGGCTTTGAAAGCAAGGCAGAATTGCAGGAAACAGATTTCAGGAGGTAGATTCGAATCGCCTTGAAAGCACATGAAAAGCGGCAAAACGTGGACAATGATGCCCTTGGCCAAAAAGGGCGTATGCGTTTTTTCCTGAATATATTCAGGAAAAAACGCATACGCCCTTTTTGGCCAACCAAGCAAACTGGAAAGGCCAATCAGCGCTCCAAAGAATTCTCGCTTCCCAGCGGGCAAAAGGGCCATGCGGAAAAAAGTGTCCAAACCAGAACTGCACGACTGGCCATGGAGAAATGGGAGCCTTGCTTCGCTGATGGGCGGGATGTAAATTGCCAGCAGCCACTCGGGAGAAGTGTACGGTGTGTTCTGAAACATCTAAAAAACACAGCTTGGAGAGCATAGGGCACTTCCACTCATGGGCGTATAAATTGGGAAAACTAAAAATCAGCAAGACACAGGCACCCAAAAGTTTAGGGCTGCTCTGTTGACAAGAACCCCCACTTCATTACACCTTAAATATCCTAGGAAAGAGAAAAATGGATAAAGAAGTTGGGGTCCTCATGTACAATGGAATATCACTCAGCCATGAAATCAACGTCATAAGGCTAGTAGCAGCACGATGAGTGGATTTAGGTACGACGATTCTAAGTGAAATAAGTCACACAGAAAAAGACACTTATCCTAAGATATCACTTATAGAGGGAACGTAAAAACCGCTACACTTGAACTGAATTGCAAAACAGAACAGAGTCACACGTTTAGGAAACACACTATGGCTGCTGAATGGGAAAGGTGAGGTGGGGTGATGCATAAAACAAGGGTTTCAAATTAGCTCCGATACCGTTCCATAAACCCAATATGTAAGAGACAAGACCTATTCCTTTTTCAGTGAACTGGACTCAAAGCCCCCTATTCACCGCACAAGAATATATCTGACTAGTAAGAATCTTCAAACCTATGTATTGATAGCTCTCTGTAAGTGAGTCAAGGGGGTGTAAAGCGGCATAAACACAGCCGTGAAAAGCAGCTAAACCCCATTATAAAAATAAATTAGTTTTCAAAACCCGTGAAACAAAGACAGTGAAAGAGAGAGAACTTCTTCAAAAATTCGTTCAGGGGCTGTGATGCAACCTGGATTGACCATATCTAGACCCACAGCTGATTGAGACATAAGGGTGGACACTCTTGGGGCTGAGAGGTTCGGTGAGGTTGGGTGAGCCAACGCAGACCCTTTCAAGTAATACTGCATGGTACCCATCCCATGGGTCCCAAATCTCCAGGTTCAAGGGCATCTTCCTACGTCGAAAGCAGGCATGAGAAACCCAGAAGATGGTACACCGTGTGATCGGGAAAGGTTTCTAAAACGCACCTCATTTCTCATGTCCTTTGCTCGGGTTCGCCATTCCAGCCGATTTACTAGCCATCTCCCTCCTTGGAGAATCAGCACCTTTAACCTCCTGTTCCGTACAGGTTGCAATTTGTCCTGAGGATGAACGGGAAGAGGGGGAACCAATGAGAGACTAGCTCTAGGTGTTGGGACAGGCACAGGTCACTCTATTTTCCCATCAGGAAGAAGAATTAAGCACAAGCTCAGCCTGCCCCCCAGAACCAGAAGAGGGCCTGAAGCAATCCTGCGCTTTTGCGGCCAGCTCCCAAAAAAGCGAGTTGAAAAATGGAGCTCAGGGGCACTGCAATTCACAAACCTGCAGAGTTTTAAATGATACCTCTCGTCCACAAATATATTAAGGGAAGGCAACGAAGAGGCTTTGAAAGCAAGGCAGAATTGCAGGAAACAGATTTCAGGAGGTAGATTCGAATCGCCTTGAAAGCACATGAAAAGCGGCAAAACGTGGACAATGATGCCCTTGGCCAAAAAGGGCGTATGCGTTTTTTCCTGAATATATTCAGGAAAAAACGCATACGCCCTTTTTGGCCAACCAAGCAAACTGGAAAGGCCAATCAGCGCTCCAAAGAATTCTCGCTTCCCAGCGGGCAAAAGGGCCATGCGGAAAAAAGTGTCCAAACCAGAACTGCACGACCGGCCATGGAGAAATGGGAGCCTTGCTTCGCTGATGGGCGGGATGTAAATTGCCAGCAGCCACTCTGGAGAAGTGTACGGTGTGTTCTGAAACATCTAAAAAACACAGCTTGGAGAGCATAGGGCACTTCCACTCATGGGCGTATAAATTGGGAAAACTAAAAATCAGCAAGACACAGGCACCCCAAAGTTTAGGGCTGCTCTGTTGACAAGAACCCCCACTTCATTACACCTTAAATATCCTAGGAAAGAGAAAAATGGATAAAGAAGTTGGGGTCCTCATGTACAATGGAATATCACTCAGCCATGAAATCAACGTCATAAGGCTAGTGGCAGCACGATGAGTGGATTTAGGTACGACGATTCTAAGTGAAATAAGTCACACAGAAAAAGACACTTATCCTAAGATATCACTTATAGAGGGAACGTAAAAACCGCTACACTTGAACTGAATTGCAAAACAGAACAGAGTCACACGTTTAGGAAACACACTATGGCTGCTGAATGGGAAAGGTGAGGTGGGGTGATGCATAAAACAAGGGTTTCAAATTAGCTCCGATACCGTTCCATAAACCCAATATGTAAGAGACAAGACCTATTCCTTTTTCAGTGAACTGGACTCAACACCCCCTATTCACCGCACAAGAATATATCTGACTAGTAAGAATCTTCAAACTTATGTATTGATATCTCTCTGTAAGTGAGTCAAGGGGGTGTAAAGCGGCATAAACACAGCCGTGAAAAGCAGCTAAACCCCATTATAAAAATAAATTTCTTTTCAAAACCCGTGAAACAAAGACAGTGAAAGAGAGAGAAATTCTTCCAAAATTCGTTCAGGGGCTGTGATGCAACCTGGATTGACCATATCTAGACCCACAGCTGATTGAGACATAAGGGTGGACATTCTTGGGGCTGAGAGGTTCGGTGAGGTTGGGTGAGCCAACGCAGACCCTTTCAAGTAATACTGCATGGTACCCATCCCATGGGTCCCAAATCTCCAGGTTCAAGGGCATCTTCCTACATCGAAAACAGGCATGAGAAACCCAGAAGATGGTACACCGTGTGATCGGGAAAGGTTTCTAAAACGCACCTCATTTCTCATCTCCTTTGCTCGGGTTCGCCATTCCAGCCGATTTACTAGCCATCTCCCTCCTTGGAGAATCAGCACCTTTAACCTCCTGTTCCGTACAGGTTGCAATTTGTCCTGAGGATGAACGGGAAGAGGGGGAACCAATGAGAGACTAGCTCTAGGTGTTGGGACAGGCACAGGTCACTCTATTTTCCCATCAGGAAGAAGAATTAAGCACAAGCTCAGCCTGCCCCCCAGAACCAGAAGAGGGCCTGAAGCAATCCTGCGCTTTTGCGGCCAGCTCCCAAAAAAGCGAGTTGAAAAATGGAGCTCAGGGGCACTGAAATTCACAAACCTGCAGAGTTTTAAATGATACCTTTCGTCCACAGATATATTAAGGGAAGGCAGCGAAAAGGCTTTGAAAGCAAGGCAGAATTGCAGGAAACAGATTTCAGGAGGTAGATTCGAATCGCCTTGAAAGCACATGAAAAGCGGCAAAACGTGGACAATGATGCCCTTGGCCAAAAAGGGCGTATGCGTTTTTTCCTGAATATATTCAGGAAAAAACGCATACGCCCTTTTTGGCCAACCAAGCAACCTGGAAAGGCCAATCAGCGCTGCAAAGAAGTCTCGCTTCCCAGCGGGCAAAAGGGCCATGCGGAAAAAAGTGTCCAAACCAGAACTGCACGACCGGCCATGGAGAAACGGGAGCCTTGCTTCGCTGATGGGCGGGATGTAAATTGCCAACAGCCACTCGGGAGAAGTGTACGGTGTGTCCTGAAACATCTAAAAAACACAGCTTGGAGAGCATAGGGCACTTCCACTCATGGGCGTATAAATTGGGAAAACTAAAAATCAGCAAGACACAGGCACCCCAAAGTTTAGGGCTGCTCTGTTGACAAGAACCCCCACTTCATTACACCTTAAATATCCTAGGAAAGAGAAAAATGGATAAAGAAGTTGGGGTCCTCATGTACAATGGAATATCACTCAGCCATGAAATCAACGTCATAAGGCTAGTGGCAGCACGATGAGTGGATTTAGGTACGACGATTCTAAGTGAAATAAGTCACACAGAAAAAGACACTTATCCTAAGATATCACTTATAGAGGGAACGTAAAAACCGCTACACTTGAACTGAATTGCAAAACAGAACAGAGTCACACGTTTAGGAAACACACTATGGCTGCTGAATGGGAAAGGTGAGGTGGGGTGATGCATAAAACAAGGGTTTCAAATTAGCTCCGATACCGTTCCATAAACCCAATATGTAAGAGACAAGACCTATTCCTTTTTCAGTGAACTGGACTCAACACCCCCTATTCACCGCACAAGAATATATCTGACTAGTAAGAATCTTCAAACTTATGTATTGATATCTCTCTGTAAGTGAGTCAAGGGGGTGTAAAGCGGCATAAACACAGCCGTGAAAAGCAGCTAAACCCCATTATAAAAATAAATTTCTTTTCAAAACCCGTGAAACAAAGACAGTGAAAGAGAGAGAAATTCTTCCAAAATTCGTTCAGGGGCTGTGATGCAACCTGGATTGACCATATCTAGACCCACAGCTGATTGAGACATAAGGGTGGACATTCTTGGGGCTGAGAGGTTCGGTGAGGTTGGGTGAGCCAACGCAGACCCTTTCAAGTAATACTGCATGGTACCCATCCCATGGGTCCCAAATCTCCAGGTTCAAGGGCATCTTCCTACATCGAAAACAGGCATGAGAAACCCAGAAGATGGTACACCGTGTGATCGGGAAAGGTTTCTAAAACGCACCTCATTTCTCATCTCCTTTGCTCGGGTTCGCCATTCCAGCCGATTTACTAGCCATCTCCCTCCTTGGAGAATCAGCACCTTTAACCTCCTGTTCCGTACAGGTTGCAATTTGTCCTGAGGATGAACGGGAAGAGGGGGAACCAATGAGAGACTAGCTCTAGGTGTTGGGACAGGCACAGGTCACTCTATTTTCCCATCAGGAAGAAGAATTAAGCACAAGCTCAGCCTGCCCCCCAGAACCAGAAGAGGGCCTGAAGCAATCCTGCGCTTTTGCGGCCAGCTCCCAAAAAAGCGAGTTGAAAAATGGAGCTCAGGGGCACTGAAATTCACAAACCTGCAGAGTTTTAAATGATACCTTTCGTCCACAGATATATTAAGGGAAGGCAGCGAAAAGGCTTTGAAAGCAAGGCAGAATTGCAGGAAACAGATTTCAGGAGGTAGATTCGAATCGCCTTGAAAGCACATGAAAAGCGGCAAAACGTGGACAATGATGCCCTTGGCCAAAAAGGGCGTATGCGTTTTTTCCTGAATATATTCAGGAAAAAACGCATACGCCCTTTTTGGCCAACCAAGCAACCTGGAAAGGCCAATCAGCGCTGCAAAGAAGTCTCGCTTCCCAGCGGGCAAAAGGGCCATGCGGAAAAAAGTGTCCAAACCAGAACTGCACGACCGGCCATGGAGAAACGGGAGCCTTGCTTCGCTGATGGGCGGGATGTAAATTGCAAACAGCCACTCGGGAGAAGTGTACGGTGTGTCCTGAAACATCTAAAAAACACAGCTTGGAGAGCATAGGGCACTTCCACTCATGGGCGTATAAATTGGGAAAACTAAAAATCAGCAAGACACAGGCACCCCAAAGTTTAGGGCTGCTCTGTTGACAAGAACCCCCACTTCATTACTCCTTAAATATCCTAGGAAAGAGAAAAATGGATAAAGAAGTTGGGGTCCTCATGTACAATGGAATATCACTCAGCCATGAAATCAACGTCATAAGGCTAGTAGCAGCACGATGAGTGGATTTAGGTACGACGATGCTAAGTGAAATAAGTCACACAGAAAAAGACACTTATCCTTAGATATCACTTATAGAGGGAATGTAAAAACCGCTACACTTGAACTGAATTGCAAAACAGAACAGAGTCACACGTTTAGGAAACACACTATGGCTGCTGAATGGGAAAGGTGAGGTGGGGTGATGCATAAAACAAGGGTTTCAAATTAGCTCCGATACCGTTCCATAAACCCAATATGTAAGAGACAAGACCTATTCCTTTTTCAGTGAACTGGACTCAACACCCCCTATTCACCGCACAAGAATATATCTGACTAGTAAGAATCTTCAAACCTATGTATTGATAGCTCTCTGTAAGTGAGTCAAGGGGGTGTAAAGCGGCATAAACACAGCCGTGAAAAGCAGCTAAACCCCATTATAAAAATAAATTAGTTTTCAAAACCCGTGAAACAAAGACAGTGAAAGAGAGAGAAATTCTTCCAAAATTCGTTCAGGGGCTGTGATGCAACCTGGATTGACCATATCTAGACCCACAGCAGATTGAGACATAAGGGTGGACATTCTTGGGGCTGAGAGGTTCGGTGAGGTTGGGTGAGCCAACGCAGACCCTTTCAAGTAATACTGCATGGTACCCATCCCATGGGTCCCAAATCTCCAGGTTCAAGGGCATCTTCCTACGTCGAAAACAGGCATGAGAAACCCAGAAGATGGTACACCGTGTGATCGGGAAAGGTTTCTAAAACGCACCTCATTTCTCATCTCCTTTGCTCGGGTTCGCCATTCCACCGATTTACTAGCCATCTCCCTCCTTGGAGAATCAGCACCTTTAACCTCCTGTTCCGTACAGGTAGCAATTTGTCCTGAGGATGAACGCGAAGTGGGGAAACCAATGAGAGACTAGATCTAGGTGTTGGGACAGGCACAGGTCACTCTATTTTCCCATCAGGAAGAAGAATTAAGCACAAGCTCAGCCTGCCCCCCAGAACCAGAAGAGGGCCTGAAGCAATCCTGCGCTTTTGCGGCCAGCTCCCAAAAAAGCGAGTTGAAAAATGGAGCTCAGGGGCACTGCAATTCACAAACCTGCAGAGTTTTAACTGATACCTCTCGTCCACAAATATATTAAGGGAAGGCAACGAAGAGGCTTTGAAAGCAAGGCAGAATTGCAGGAAACAGATTTCAGGAGGTAGATTCGAATCGCCTTGAAAGCACATGAAAAGCGGCAAAACGTGGACAATGATGCCCTTGGCCAAAAAGGGCGTATGCGTTTTTTCCTGAATATATTCAGGAAAAAACGCATACGCCCTTTTTGGCCAACCAAGCAAACTGGAAAGGCCAATCAGCGCTCCAAAGAATTCTCGCTTCCCAGCGGGCAAAAGGGCCATGCGGAAAAAAGTGTCCAAACCAGAACTGCACGACTGGCCATGGAGAAATGGGAGCCTTGCTTCGCTGATGGGCGGGATGTAAATTGCCAGCAGCCACTCGGGAGAAGTGTACGGTGTGTTCTGAAACATCTAAAAAACACAGCTTGGAGAGCATAGGGCACTTCCACTCATGGGCGTATAAATTGGGAAAACTAAAAATCAGCAAGACACAGGCACCCAAAAGTTTAGGGCTGCTCTGTTGACAAGAACCCCCACTTCATTACACCTTAAATATCCTAGGAAAGAGAAAAATGGATAAAGAAGTTGGGGTCCTCATGTACAATGGAATATCACTCAGCCATGAAATCAACGTCATAAGGCTAGTAGCAGAACGATGAGTGGATTTAGGTACGACGATTCTAAGTGAAATAAGTCACACAGAAAAAGACACTTATCCTAAGATATCACTTATAGAGGGAACGTAAAAACCGCTACACTTGAACTGAATTGCAAAACAGAACAGAGTCACACGTTTAGGAAACACACTATGGCTGCTGAATGGGAAAGGTGAGGTGGGGTGATGCATAAAACAAGGGTTTCAAATTAGCTCCGATACCGTTCCATAAACCCAATATGTAAGAGACAAGACCTATTCCTTTTTCAGTGAACTGGACTCAAAACCCCCTATTCACCGCACAAGAATATATCTGACTAGTAAGAATCTTCAAACCTATGTATTGATAGCTCTCTGTAAGTGAGTCAAGGGGGTGTAAAGCGGCATAAACACAGCCGTGAAAAGCAGCTAAACCCCATTATAAAAATAAATTAGTTTTCAAAACCCGTGAAACAAAGACAGTGAAAGAGAGAGAACTTCTTCAAAAATTCGTTCAGGGGCTGTGATGCAACCTGGATTGACCATATCTAGACCCACAGCTGATTGAGACATAAGGGTGGACACTCTTGGGGCTGAGAGGTTCGGTGAGGTTGGGTGAGCCAACGCAGACCCTTTCAAGTAATACTGCATGGTACCCATCCCATGGGTCCCAAATCTCCAGGTTCAAGGGCATCTTCCTACGTCGAAAGCAGGCATGAGAAACCCAGAAGATGGTACACCGTGTGATCGGGAAAGGTTTCTAAAACGCACCTCATTTCTCATCTCCTTTGCTCGGGTTCGCCATTCCAGCCGATTTACTAGCCATCTCCCTCCTTGGAGAATCAGCACCTTTAACCTCCTGTTCCGTACAGGTTGCAATTTGTCCTGAGGATGAACGGGAAGAGGGGGAACCAATGAGAGACTAGCTCTAGGTGTTGGGACAGGCACAGGTCACTCTATTTTCCCATCAGGAAGAAGAATTAAGCACAAGCTCAGCCTGCCCCCCAGAACCAGAAGAGGGCCTGAAGCAATCCTGCGCTTTTGCGGCCAGCTCCCAAAAAAGCGAGTTGAAAAATGGAGCTCAGGGGCACTGCAATTCACAAACCTGCAGAGTTTTAAATGATACCTCTCGTCCACAAATATATTAAGGGAAGGCAACGAAGAGGCTTTGAAAGCAAGGCAGAATTGCAGGAAACAGATTTCAGGAGGTAGATTCGAATCGCCTTGAAAGCACATGAAAAGCGGCAAAACGTGGACAATGATGCCCTTGGCCAAAAAGGGCGTATGCGTTTTTTCCTGAATATATTCAGGAAAAAACGCATACGCCCTTTTTGGCCAACCAAGCAAACTGGAAAGGCCAATCAGCGCTCCAAAGAATTCTCGCTTCCCAGCGGGCAAAAGGGCCATGCGGAAAAAAGTGTCCAAACCAGAACTGCACGACCGGCCATGGAGAAATGGGAGCCTTGCTTCGCTGATGGGCGGGATGTAAATTGCCAGCAGCCACTCTGGAGAAGTGTACGGTGTGTTCTGAAACATCTAAAAAACACAGCTTGGAGAGCATAGGGCACTTCCACTCATGGGCGTATAAATTGGGAAAACTAAAAATCAGCAAGACACAGGCACCCCAAAGTTTAGGGCTGCTCTGTTGACAAGAACCCCCACTTCATTACACCTTAAATATCCTAGGAAAGAGAAAAATGGATAAAGAAGTTGGGGTCCTCATGTACAATGGAATATCACTCAGCCATGAAATCAACGTCATAAGGCTAGTGGCAGCACGATGAGTGGATTTAGGTACGACGATTCTAAGTGAAATAAGTCACACAGAAAAAGACACTTATCCTAAGATATCACTTATAGAGGGAACGTAAAAACCGCTACACTTGAACTGAATTGCAAAACAGAACAGAGTCACACGTTTAGGAAACACACTATGGCTGCTGAATGGGAAAGGTGAGGTGGGGTGATGCATAAAACAAGGGTTTCAAATTAGCTCCGATACCGTTCCATAAACCCAATATGTAAGAGACAAGACCTATTCCTTTTTCAGTGAACTGGACTCAACACCCCCTATTCACCGCACAAGAATATATCTGACTAGTAAGAATCTTCAAACTTATGTATTGATATCTCTCTGTAAGTGAGTCAAGGGGGTGTAAAGCGGCATAAACACAGCCGTGAAAAGCAGCTAAACCCCATTATAAAAATAAATTTCTTTTCAAAACCCGTGAAACAAAGACAGTGAAAGAGAGAGAAATTCTTCCAAAATTCGTTCAGGGGCTGTGATGCAACCTGGATTGACCATATCTAGACCCACAGCTGATTGAGACATAAGGGTGGACATTCTTGGGGCTGAGAGGTTCGGTGAGGTTGGGTGAGCCAACGCAGACCCTTTCAAGTAATACTGCATGGTACCCATCCCATGGGTCCCAAATCTCCAGGTTCAAGGGCATCTTCCTACATCGAAAACAGGCATGAGAAACCCAGAAGATGGTACACCGTGTGATCGGGAAAGGTTTCTAAAACGCACCTCATTTCTCATCTCCTTTGCTCGGGTTCGCCATTCCAGCCGATTTACTAGCCATCTCCCTCCTTGGAGAATCAGCACCTTTAACCTCCTGTTCCGTACAGGTTGCAATTTGTCCTGAGGATGAACGGGAAGAGGGGGAACCAATGAGAGACTAGCTCTAGGTGTTGGGACAGGCACAGGTCACTCTATTTTCCCATCAGGAAGAAGAATTAAGCACAAGCTCAGCCTGCCCCCCAGAACCAGAAGAGGGCCTGAAGCAATCCTGCGCTTTTGCGGCCAGCTCCCAAAAAAGCGAGTTGAAAAATGGAGCTCAGGGGCACTGAAATTCACAAACCTGCAGAGTTTTAAATGATACCTTTCGTCCACAGATATATTAAGGGAAGGCAGCGAAAAGGCTTTGAAAGCAAGGCAGAATTGCAGGAAACAGATTTCAGGAGGTAGATTCGAATCGCCTTGAAAGCACATGAAAAGCGGCAAAACGTGGACAATGATGCCCTTGGCCAAAAAGGGCGTATGCGTTTTTTCCTGAATATATTCAGGAAAAAACGCATACGCCCTTTTTGGCCAACCAAGCAACCTGGAAAGGCCAATCAGCGCTGCAAAGAAGTCTCGCTTCCCAGCGGGCAAAAGGGCCATGCGGAAAAAAGTGTCCAAACCAGAACTGCACGACCGGCCATGGAGAAACGGGAGCCTTGCTTCGCTGATGGGCGGGATGTAAATTGCCAACAGCCACTCGGGAGAAGTGTACGGTGTGTCCTGAAACATCTAAAAAACACAGCTTGGAGAGCATAGGGCACTTCCACTCATGGGCGTATAAATTGGGAAAACTAAAAATCAGCAAGACACAGGCACCCCAAAGTTTAGGGCTGCTCTGTTGACAAGAACCCCCACTTCATTACTCCTTAAATATCCTAGGAAAGAGAAAAATGGATAAAGAAGTTGGGGTCCTCATGTACAATGGAATATCACTCAGCCATGAAATCAACGTCATAAGGCTAGTAGCAGCACGATGAGTGGATTTAGGTACGACGATGCTAAGTGAAATAAGTCACACAGAAAAAGACACTTATCCTTAGATATCACTTATAGAGGGAATGTAAAAAACCGCTACACTTGAACTGAATTGCAAAACAGAACAGAGTCACACGTTTAGGAAACACACTATGGCTGCTGAATGGGAAAGGTGAGGTGGGTTGATGCATAAAACAAGGGTTTCAAATTAGCTCCGATACCGTTCCATAAACCCAATATGTAAGAGACAAGACCTATTCCTTTTTCAGTGAACTGGACTCAACACCCCCTATTCACCGCACAAGAATATATCTGACTAGTAAGAATCTTCAAACCTATGTATTGATAGCTCTCTGTAAGTGAGTCAAGGGGGTGTAAAGCGGCATAAACACAGCCGTGAAAAGCAGCTAAACCCCATTATAAAAATAAATTAGTTTTCAAAACCCGTGAAACAAAGACAGTGAAAGAGAGAGAAATTCTTCCAAATTCGTTCAGGGCTGTGATGCAACCTGGATTGACCCATATCTAGACCCACAGCAGATTGAGACATAAGGGTGGACATTCTTGGGGCTGAGAGGTTCGGTGAGGTTGGGTGAGCCAACGCAGACCCTTTCAAGTAATACTGCATGGTACCCATCCCATGAGTCCCAAATCTCCAGGTCCAAGGGCATCTTCCTACGTCGAAAAACAGGCATGAGAAACCCAGAAGATGGTACACCGTGTGATCGGGAAAGGTTTCTAAAACGCACCTCATTTCTCATCTCCTTTGCTCGGGTTCGCCATTCCACCGATTTACTAGCCATCTCCCTCCTTGGAGAATCAGCACCTTTAACCTCCTGTTCCGTACAGGTAGCAATTTGTCCTGAGGATGAACGCGAAGAGGGGAAACCAAAGAGAGACTAGATCTAGGTGTTGGGACAGGCACAGTCACTCTATTTTCCCATCAGGAAGAAGAATTAAGCACAAGCTCAGCCCTGCCCCCCAGAACCAGAAGAGGGCCTGAAGCAATCCTGCGCTTTTGCGGCCAGCTCCCAAAAAAGCGAGTTGAAAAATGGAGCTCAGGGGCACTGCAATTCACAAACCTGCAGAGTTTTAACTGATACCTCTCGTCCACAAATATATTAAGGGAAGGCAACGAAGAGGCTTTGAAAGCAAGGCAGAATTGCAGGAAACAGATTTCAGGAGGTAGATTCGAATCGCCTTGAAAGCACATGAAAAGCGGCAAAACGTGGACAATGATGCCTTGGCCAAAAAGGGCGTATGCGTTTTTTTCCTGAATATATTCAGGAAAAAACGCATACGCCCTTTTTGGCCAACCAAGCAAACCTGGAAAGGCCAATCAGCGCTCCAAAGAATTCTCGCTTCCCAGCGGGCAAAAGGGCCATGCGGAAAAAAAGTGTCCAAACCAGAACTGCACGACTGGCCATGGAGAAATGGGAGCCTTGCTTCGCTGATGGGCGGGATGTAAATTGGCCAGCAGCCACTCGGGAGAAGTGTACGGTGTTTTCTGAAACATCTAAAAAACACAGCTTGGAGAGCATAGGGCACTTCCACTCATGGGCGTATAAATTGGGAAAACTAAAAATCAGCAAGACACAGGCACCCAAAAGTTTAGGGCTGCTCTGTTGACAGAACCCCCACTTCATTACACCTTAAATATCCTAGGAAAGAGAAAAATGGATAAAGAGTTGGGGTCCTCATGTACAATGGAATATCACTCAGCCATGAAATCAACGTCATAAGGCTAGTAGCAGCACGATGAGTGGATTTAGGTACGACGATTCTAAGTGAAATAAGTCACACAGAAAAAGACACCTTATCCTAAGATATCACTTATAGAGGGAACGTAAAAACCGCTACACTTGAACTGAATTGCAAAACAGAACAGAGTCACACGTTTAGGAAACACACTATGGCTGCTGAATGGGAAAGGTGAGGTGGGGTGATGCATAAAACAAGGGTTTCAAATTAGCTCCGATACAGTTCCATAAACCCAATATGTAAGAGACAATACCTATTCCTTTTTCAGTGAACTGGACTCCAAAACCCCCCTATTCACCGCACAAGAATATATCTGACTAGTAAGAATCTTCAAACCTAATGTATTGATAGCTCTCTGTAAGTGAGTCAAGGGGGTGTAAAGCGGCATAAACCACAGCCGTGAAAAGCAGCTAAACCCCATTATAAAAATAAATTAGTTTTCAAAACCCGTGAAACAAAGACAGTGAAAGAGAGAGAACTTCTTCAAAAATTCGTTCAGGGGCTGTGATGCAACCTGATGGACCATATCTAGACCCACAGCTGATTGAGACATAAGGGTGGACACTCTTGGGGGCTGAGAGGTTCGGTGAGGTTGGGTGAGCCAACGCAGACCCTTTCAAGTAATACTGCATGGTACCCATCCCATGGGTCCCAAATCTCCAGGTTCAAGGGCATCTTCCTACGTCGAAAGCAGGCATGAGAAACCCAGAAGATGGTACACCGTGTGATCGGGAAAGGTTTCTAAAACGCACCTCATTTCTCATCTCCTTTGCTCGGGTTCGCCATTCCAGCCGATTTACTAGCCATCTCCCTCCTTGGAGAATCAGCACCTTTAACCTCCTGTTCCGTACAGGTTGCAATTTGTCCTGAGGATGAACGGGAAGAGGGGAACCAATGAGAGACTAGCTCTAGGTGTTGGGACAGGCACAGGTCACTCTATTTTCCCATCAGGAAGAAGAATTAAGCACAAGCTCAGCCTGCCCCCCAGAACCAGAAGAGGGCCTGAAGCAATCCTGCGCTTTTGCGGCCAGCTCCCAAAAAAGCGAGTTGAAAAATGGAGCTCAGGTGGCACTGCAATTCACAAACCTGCAGAGTTTTAAATGATACCTCTCGTCCACAAATATATTAAGGGAAGGCAACGAAGAGGCTTTGAAAGCAAGGCAGAATTGCAGGAAACAGATTTCAGGAGGTAGATTCGAATCGCCTGAAAGCACATGAAAAGCGGCAAAACGTGGACAATGATGCCCTTGGCCAAAAAGGGGCGTATGGCGTTTTTTCCTGAATATATTCAGGAAAAAACGCATACGCCCTTTTTGGCCAACCAAGCAAACTGGAAAGGCCAATCAGCGCTCCAAAGAATTCTCGCTTCCCAGCGGGCAAAAGGGCCATGCGGAAAAAAGTGTCCAAACCAGAACTGCACGACCGGGCATGGAGAAATGGGAGCCTTGCTTCGCTGATGGGCGGGATGTAAATTGCCAGCAGCCACTCTGGAGAAGTGTACGGTGTGTTCTGAAACATCTAAAAAACACAGCTTGGAGAGCATAGGGCACTTCCACTCATGGCGTATAAATTGGGAAAACTAAAAATCAGCAAGACACAGGCACCCCAAAGTTTAGGGCTGCTCTGTTGACAAGAACCCCCACTTCATTACACCTTAAATATCCTAGGAAAGAGAAAAATGGATAAAGAAGTTGGGGTCCTCATGTACAATGGAATATCACTCAGCCATGAAATCAACGTCATAAGGCTAGTGGCAGCACGATGAGTGGATTTAGGTACGACGATTCTAAGTGAAATAAGTCACACAGAAAAAGACACTTATCCTAAGATATCACTTATAGAGGGAACGTAAAAACCGCTACACTTGAACTGAATTGCAAAACAGAACAGAGTCACACGTTTAGGAAACACACTATGGCTGCTGAATGGGAAAGGTGAGGTGGGGTGATGCATAAAACAAGGGTTTCAAATTAGCTCCGATACCGTTCCATAAACCCAATATGTAAGAGACAAGACCTATTCCTTTTTCAGTGAACTGGACTCAACACCCCCTATTCACCGCACAAGAATATATCTGACTAGTAAGAATCTTCAAACTTATGTATTGATATCTCTCTGTAAGTGAGTCAAGGGGGTGTAAAGCGGCATAAACACAGCCGTGAAAAACAGCTAAACCCCATTATAAAAATAAATTTCTTTTCAAAACCCGTGAAAACAAAGACAGTGAAAGAGAGAGAAATTCTTCCCAAATTCGTTCAGGGGGCTGTGATGCAACCTGGATTGACCATATCTAGACCCACAGCTGATTGAGACATAAGGGTGGACATTCTTGGGGCTGAGAGGTTCGGTGAGGTTGGGTGAGCCAACGCAGACCCTTTCAAGTAATACTGCATGGTACCCATCCCATGGGTCCCAAATCTCCAGGTTCAAGGGCATCTTCCTACATCGAAAACAGGCATGAGAAACCCAGAAGATGGTACACCGTGTGATCGGGAAAGGTTTCTAAAACGCACCTCATTTCTCATCTCCTTTGCTCGGGTTCGCCATTCCAGCCGATTTACTAGCCATCTCCCTCCTTGGAGAATCAGCACCTTTAACCTCCTGTTCCGTACAGGTTGCAATTTGTCCGGAGGATGAACGGAAGAGGGGGAACCAATGAGAGACTAGCTCTAGGTGTTGGGACAGGCACAGGTCACTCTATTTTCCATCAGGAAGAAGAATTAAGCACAAGCTCAGCCTGCCCCCCAGAACCAGAAGAGGGCCTGAAGCAATCCTGCGCTTTTGCGGCCAGCTCCCAAAAAAGCGAGTTGAAAAATGGAGCTCAGGGGCACTGAAATTCACAAACCTGCAGAGTTTTAAATGATACCTTTCGTCCACAGATATATTAAGGGAAGGCAGCGAAAAGGCTTTGAAAGCAAGGCAGAATTGCAGGAAACAGATTTCAGGAGGTAGATTCGAATCGCCTTGAAAGCACATGAAAAGCGGCAAAACGTGGACAATGATGCCCTTGGCCAAAAAGGGCGTATGCGTTTTTTCCTGAATATATTCAGGAAAAAACGCATACGCCCTTTTTGGCCAACCAAGCAACCTGGAAAGGCCAATCAGCGCTGCAAAGAAGTCTCGCTTCCCAGCGGGCAAAAGGGCCATGCGGAAAAAAGTGTCCAAAACCAGAACTGCACGACCGGCCATGGAGAAACGGGAGCCTTGCTTCGCTGATGGGCGGGATGTAAATTGCCAACAGCCACTCGGGAGAAGTGTACGGTGTGTCCTGAAACATCTAAAAAACACAGCTTGGAGAGCAGAGGGCACTTCCACTCATGGGCGTATAAATTGGGAAAACTAAAAATCAGCAAGACACAGGCACCCCAAAGTTTAGGGCTGCTCTGTTGACAAGAACCCCCACTTCATTACACCTTAAATATCCTAGGAAAGAGAAAAATGGATAAAGAAGTTGGGGTCCTCATGTACAATGGAATATCACTCAGCCATGAATCAACGTCATAAGGCTAGTAGCAGCACGATGAGTGGATTTAGGTACGACGATTCTAAGTGAAATAAGTCACACAGAAAAAGACACTTATCCTAAGATATCACTTATAGAGGGAACGTAAAAACCGCTACACTTGAACTGAATTGCAAAACAGAACAGAGTCACACGTTTAGGAAACACACTATGGCTGCTGAATGGGAAAGGTGAGGTGGGGTGATGCATAAAACAAGGGTTTCAAATTAGCTCCGATACCGTTCCATAAACCCAATATGTAAGAGACAAGACCTATTCCTTTTTCAGTGAACTGGACTCAACACCCCCTATTCACCGCACAAGAATATATCTGACTAGTAAGAATCTTCAAACCTATGTATTGATAGCTCTCTGTAAGTGAGTCAAGGGGGTGTAAAGCGGCATAAACACAGCCGTGAAAAGCAACTAAACCCCATTATAAAAATAAATTACTTTTCAAAACCCGTGAAACAAAGACAGTGAAAGAGAGAGAACTTCTTCAAAAATTCGTTCAGGGGCTGTGATGCAACCTGGATTGACCATATCTAGACCCACAGCTGATTGAGACATAAGGGTGGACACTCTTGGGGCTGAGAGGTTCGGTGAGGTTGGGTGAGCCAACGCAGACCCTTTCAAGTAATACTGCATGGTACCCATCCCATGGGTCCCAAATCTCCAGGTTCAAGGGCATCTTCCTACGTCGAAAACAGGCATGAGAAACCCAGAAGATGGTACACCGTGTGATCGGGAAAGGTTTCTAAAACGCACCTCATTTCTCATCTCCTTTGCTCGGGTTCGCCATTCCAGCCGATTTACTAGCCATCTCCCTCCTTGGAGAATCAGCACCTTTAACCTCCTGTTCCGTACAGGTTGCAATTTGTCCTGAGGATGAACGGGAAGAGGGGGAACCAATGAGAGACTAGCTCTAGGTGTTGGGACAGGCACAGGTCACTCTATTTTCCCATCAGGAAGAAGAATTAAGCACAAGCTCAGCCTGCCCCCCAGAACCAGAAGAGGGCCTGAAGCAATCCTGCGCTTTTGCGGCCAGCTCCCAAAAAAGCGAGTTGAAAAATGGAGCTCAGGGGCACTGCAATTCACAAACCTGCAGAGTTTTAAATGATACCTCTCGTCCACAAATATATTAAGGGAAGGCAACGAAGAGGCTTTGAAAGCAAGGCAGAATTGCAGGAAACAGATTTCAGGAGGTAGATTCGAATCGCCTTGAAAGCACATGAAAAGCGGCAAAACGTGGACAATGATGCCCTTGGCCAAAAAGGGCGTATGCGTTTTTTCCTGAATATATTCAGGAAAAAACGCATACGCCCTTTTTGGCCAACCAAGCAAACTGGAAAGGCCAATCAGCGCTCCAAAGAATTCTCGCTTCCCAGCGGGCAAAAGGGCCATGCGGAAAAAAGTGTCCAAACCAGAACTGCACGACCGGCCATGGAGAAATGGGAGCCTTGCTTCGCTGATGGGCGGGATGTAAATTGCCAGCAGCCACTCGGGAGAAGTGTACGGTGTGTTCTGAAACATCTAAAAAACACAGCTTGGAGAGCATAGGGCACTTCCACTCATGGGCGTATAAATTGGGAAAACTAAAAATCAGCAAGACACAGGCACCCCAAAGTTTAGGGCTGCTCTGTTGACAAGAACCCCCACTTCATTACACCTTAAATATCCTAGGAAAGAGAAAAATGGATAAAGAAGTTGGGGTCCTCATGTACAATGGAATATCACTCAGCCATGAAATCAACGTCATAAGGCTAGTAGCAGCACGATGAGTGGATTTAGGTACGACGATTCTAAGTGAAATAAGTCACACAGAAAAAGACACTTATCCTAAGATATCACTTATAGAGGGAACGTAAAAACCGCTACACTTGAACTGAATTGCAAAACAGAACAGAGTCACACGTTTAGGAAACACACTATGGCTGCTGAATGGGAAAGGTGAGGTGGGGTGATGCATAAAACAAGGGTTTCAAATTAGCTCCGATACCGTTCCATAAACCCAATATGTAAGAGACAAGACCTATTCCTTTTTCAGTGAACTGGACTCAACACCCCCTATTCACCGCACAAGAATATATCTGACTAGTAAGAATCTTCAAACCTATGTATTGATATCTCTCTGTAAGTGAGTCAAGGGGGTGTAAAGCGGCATAAACACAGCCGTGAAAAGCAGTTAAACCCCATTATAAAAATAAATTTCTTTTCAAAACCCGTGAAACAAAGACAGTGAAAGAGAGAGAAATTCTTCCAAAATTCGTTCAGGGGCTGTGATGCAACCTGGATTGACCATATCTAGACCCACAGCTGATTGAGACATAAGGGTGGACATTCTTGGGGCTGAGAGGTTCGGTGAGGTTGGGTGAGCCAACGCAGACCCTTTCAAGTAATACTGCATGGTACCCATCCCATGGGTCCCAAATCTCCAGGTTCAAGGGCATCTTCCTACATCGAAAACAGGCATGAGAAACCCAGAAGATGGTACACCGTGTGATCGGGAAAGGTTTCTAAAACGCACCTCATTTCTCATCTCCTTTGCTCGGGTTCGCCATTCCAGCCGATTTACTAGCCATCTCCCTCCTTGGAGAATCAGCACCTTTAACCTCCTGTTCCGTACAGGTTGCAATTTGTCCTGAGGATGAACGGGAAGAGGGGGAACCAATGAGAGACTAGCTCTAGGTGTTGGGACAGGCACAGGTCACTCTATTTTCCCATCAGGAAGAAGAATTAAGCACAAGCTCAGCCTGCCCCCCAGAACCAGAAGAGGGCCTGAAGCAATCCTGCGCTTTTGCGGCCAGCTCCCAAAAAAGCGAGTTGAAAAATGGAGCTCAGGGGCACTGCAATTCACAAACCTGCAGAGTTTTAAATGATACCTTTCGTCCACAGATATATTAAGGGAAGGCAACGAAAAGGCTTTGAAAGCAAGGCAGAATTGCAGGAAACAGATTTCAGGAGGTAGATTCGAATCGCCTTGAAAGCACATGAAAAGCGGCAAAACGTGGACAATGATGCCTTGGCCAAAAGGGCGTATGCGTTTTTTCCTGAATATATTCAGGAAAAAACGCATACGCCCTTTTTGGCCAACCAAGCAACCTGGAAAGGCCAATCAGCGCTGCAAAGAAGTCTCGCTTCCCAGCGGGCAAAAGGGCCATGCGGAAAAAAGTGTCCAAACCAGAACTGCACGACCGGCCATGGAGAAACGGGAGCCTTGCTTCGCTGATGGGCGGGATGTAAATTGCCAACAGCCACTCGGGAGAAGTGTACGGTGTGTCCTGAAACATCTAAAAAACACAGCTTGGAGAGCATAGGGCACTTCCACTCATGGGCGTATAAATTGGGAAAACTAAAAATCAGCAAGACACAGGCACCCCAAAGTTTAGGGCTGCTCTGTTGACAAGAACCCCCACTTCATTACACCTTAAATATCCTAGGAAAGAGAAAAATGGATAAAGAAGTTGGGGTCCTCATGTACAATGGAATATCACTCAGCCATGAAATCAACGTCATAAGGCTAGTAGCAGCACGATGAGTGGATTTAGGTACGACGATTCTAAGTGAAATAAGTCACACAGAAAAAGACACTTATCCTAAGATATCACTTATAGAGGGAACGTAAAAACCGCTACACTTGAACTGAATTGCAAAACAGAACAGAGTCACACGTTTAGGAAACACACTATGGCTGCTGAATGGGAAAGGTGAGGTGGGGTGATGCATAAAACAAGGGTTTCAAATTAGCTCCGATACCGTTCCATAAACCCAATATGTAAGAGACAAGACCTATTCCTTTTTCAGTGAACTGGACTCAACACCCCCTATTCACCGCACAAGAATATATCTGACTAGTAAGAATCTTCAAACCTATATATTGATAGCTCTCTGTAAGTGAGTCAAGGGGGTGTAAAGCGGCATAAACACAGCCGTGAAAAGCAGCTAAACCCCATTATAAAAATAAATTAGTTTTCAAAACCCGTGAAACAAAGACAGTGAAAGAGAGAGAAATTCTTCCAAAATTCGTTCAGGGGCTGTGATGCAACCTGGATTGACCATATCTAGACCCACAGCTGATTGAGACATAAGGGTGGACATTCTTGGGGCTGAGAGGTTCGGTGAGGTTGGGTGAGCCAACGCAGACCCTTTCAAGTAATACTGCATGGTACCCATCCCATGGGTCCCAAATCTCCAGGTTCAAGGGCATCTTCCTACGTCGAAAACAGGCATGAGAAACCCAGAAGATGGTACACCGTGTGATCGGGAAAGGTTTCTAAAACGCACCTCATTTCTCATCTCCTTTGCTCGGGTTCGCCATTCCAGCCGATTTACTAGCCATCTCCCTCCTTGGAGAATCAGCACCTTTAACCTCCTGTTCCGTACAGGTAGCAATTTGTCCTGAGGATGAACGGGAAGAGGGGAAACCAATGAGAGACTAGCTCTAGGTGTTGGGACAGGCACAGGTCACTCTATTTTCCCATCAGGAAGAAGAATTAAGCACAAGCTCAGCCTGCCCCCCAGAACCAGAAGAGGGCCTGAAGCAATCCTGCGCTTTTGCGGCCAGCTCCCAAAAAAGCGAGTTGAAAAATGGAGCTCAGGGGCACTGCAATTCACAAACCTGCAGAGTTTTAACTGATACCTCTCGTCCCCAAATATATTAAGGGAAGGCAACGAAGAGGCTTTGAAAGCAAGGCAGAATTGCAGGAAACAGATTTCAGGAGGTAGATTCGAATCGCCTTGAAAGCACATGAAAAGCGGCAAAACGTGGACAATGATGCCCTTGGCCAAAAAGGGCGTATGCGTTTTTTCCTGAATATATTCAGGAAAAAACGCATACGCCCTTTTTGGCCAACCAAGCAACCTGGAAAGGCCAATCAGCGCTGCAAAGAAGTCTCGCTTCCCAGCGGGCAAAAGGGCCATGCGGAAAAAAGTGTCCAAACCAGAACTGCACGACCGGCCATGGAGAAACGGGAGCCTTGCTTCGCTGATGGGCGGGATGTAAATTGCCAACAGCCACTCGGGAGAAGTGTACGGTGTGTCCTGAAACATCTAAAAAACACAGCTTGGAGAGCATAGGGCACTTCCACTCATGGGCGTATAAATTGGGAAAACTAAAAATCAGCAAGACACAGGCACCCCAAAGTTTAGGGCTGCTCTGTTGACAAGAACCCCCACTTCATTACACCTTAAATATCCTAGGAAAGAGAAAAATGGATAAAGAAGTTGGGGTCCTCATGTACAATGGAATATCACTCAGCCATGAAATCAACGTCATAAGGCTAGTAGCAGCACGATGAGTGGATTTAGGTACGACGATTCTAAGTGAAATAAGTCACACAGAAAAAGACACTTATCCTAAGATATCACTTATAGAGGGAACGTAAAAACCGCTACACTTGAACTGAATTGCAAAACAGAACAGAGTCACACGTTTAGGAAACACACTATGGCTGCTGAATGGGAAAGGTGAGGTGGGGTGATGCATAAAACAAGGGTTTCAAATTAGCTCCGATACCGTTCCATAAACCCAATATGTAAGAGACAAGACCTATTCCTTTTTCAGTGAACTGGACTCAACACCCCCTATTCACCGCACAAGAATATATCTGACTAGTAAGAATCTTCAAACCTATATATTGATAGCTCTCTGTAAGTGAGTCAAGGGGGTGTAAAGCGGCATAAACACAGCCGTGAAAAGCAGCTAAACCCCATTATAAAAATAAATTAGTTTTCAAAACCCGTGAAACAAAGACAGTGAAAGAGAGAGAAATTCTTCCAAAATTCGTTCAGGGGCTGTGATGCAACCTGGATTGACCATATCTAGACCCATAGCTGATTGAGACATAAGGGTGGACATTCTTGGGGCTGAGAGGTTCGGTGAGGTTGGGTGAGCCAACGCAGACCCTTTCAAGTAATACTGCATGGTACCCATCCCATGGGTCCCAAATCTCCAGGTTCAAGGGCATCTTCCTACGTCGAAAACAGGCATGAGAAACCCAGAAGATGGTACACCGTGTGATCGGGAAAGGTTTCTAAAACGCACCTCATTTCTCATCTCCTTTGCTCGGGTTCGCCATTCCAGCCGATTTACTAGCCATCTCCCTCCTTGGAGAATCAGCACCTTTAACCTCCTGTTCCGTACAGGTAGCAATTTGTCCTGAGGATGAACGGGAAGAGGGGAAACCAATGAGAGACTAGCTCTAGGTGTTGGGACAGGCACAGGTCACTCTATTTTCCCATCAGGAAGAAGAATTAAGCACAAGCTCAGCCTGCCCCCCAGAACCAGAAGAGGGCCTGAAGCAATCCTGCGCTTTTGCGGCCAGCTCCCAAAAAAGCGAGTTGAAAAATGGAGCTCAGGGGCACTGCAATTCACAAACCTGCAGAGTTTTAACTGATACCTCTCGTCCCCAAATATATTAAGGGAAGGCAACGAAGAGGCTTTGAAAGCAAGGCAGAATTGCAGGAAACAGATTTCAGAAGGTAGATTCGAATCGCCTTGAAAGCACATGAAAAGCGGCAAAACGTGGACAATGATGCCCTTGGCCAAAAAGGGTGTATGCGTTTTTTCCTGAATATATTCAGGAAAAAACGCATACGCCCTTTTTGGCCAACCAAGCAAACTGGAAAGGCCAATCAGCGCTCCAAAGAATTCTCGCTTCCCAGCGGGCAAAAGGGCCATGCGGAAAAAAGTGTCCAAACCAGAACTGCACGACCGGCCATGGAGAAATGGGAGCCTTGCTTCGCTGATGGGCGGGATGTAAATTGCCAGCAGCCACTCGGGAGAAGTGTACGGTGTGTTCTGAAACATCTAAAAAACACAGCTTGGAGAGCATAGGGCACTTCCACTCATGGGCGTATAAATTGGGAAAACTAAAAATCAGCAAGACACAGGCACCCCAAAGTTTAGGGCTGCTCTGTTGACAAGAACCCCCACTTCATTACACCTTAAATATCCTAGGAAAGAGAAAAATGGATAAAGAAGTTGGGGTCCTCATGTACAATGGAATATCACTCAGCCATGAAATCAACGTCATAAGGCTAGTAGCAGCACGATGAGTGGATTTAGGTACGACGATTCTAAGTGAAATAAGTCACACAGAAAAAGACACTTATCCTAAGATATCACTTATAGAGGGAACGTAAAAACCGCTACACTTGAACTGAATTGCAAAACAGAACAGAGTCACACGTTTAGGAAACACACTATGGCTGCTGAATGGGAAAGGTGAGGTGGGGTGATGCATAAAACAAGGGTTTCAAATTAGCTCCGATACCGTTCCATAAACCCAATATGTAAGAGACAAGACCTATTCCTTTTTCAGTGAACTGGACTCAACACCCCCTATTCACCGCACAAGAATATATCTGACTAGTAAGAATCTTCAAACCTATGTATTGATAGCTCTCTGTAAGTGAGTCAAGGGGGTGTAAAGCGGCATAAACACAGCCGTGAAAAGCAACTAAACCCCATTATAAAAATAAATTACTTTTCAAAACCCGTGAAACAAAGACAGTGAAAGAGAGAGAACTTCTTCAAAAATTCGTTCAGGGGCTGTGATGCAACCTGGATTGACCATATCTAGACCCACAGCTGATTGAGACATAAGGGTGGACACTCTTGGGGCTGAGAGGTTCGGTGAGGTTGGGTGAGCCAACGCAGACCCTTTCAAGTAATACTGCATGGTACCCATCCCATGGGTCCCAAATCTCCAGGTTCAAGGGCATCTTCCTACGTCGAAAACAGGCATGAGAAACCCAGAAGATGGTACACCGTGTGATCGGGAAAGGTTTCTAAAACGCACCTCATTTCTCATCTCCTTTGCTCGGGTTCGCCATTCCAGCCGATTTACTAGCCATCTCCCTCCTTGGAGAATCAGCACCTTTAACCTCCTGTTCCGTACAGGTTGCAATTTGTCCTGAGGATGAACGGGAAGAGGGGGAACCAATGAGAGACTAGCTCTAGGTGTTGGGACAGGCACAGGTCACTCTATTTTCCCATCAGGAAGAAGAATTAAGCACAAGCTCAGCCTGCCCCCCAGAACCAGAAGAGGGCCTGAAGCAATCCTGCGCTTTTGCGGCCAGCTCCCAAAAAAGCGAGTTGAAAAATGGAGCTCAGGGGCACTGCAATTCACAAACCTGCAGAGTTTTAAATGATACCTCTCGTCCACAAATATATTAAGGGAAGGCAACGAAGAGGCTTTGAAAGCAAGGCAGAATTGCAGGAAACAGATTTCAGGAGGTAGATTCGAATCGCCTTGAAAGCACATGAAAAGCGGCAAAACGTGGACAATGATGCCCTTGGCCAAAAAGGGCGTATGCGTTTTTTCCTGAATATATTCAGGAAAAAACGCATACGCCCTTTTTGGCCAACCAAGCAAACTGGAAAGGCCAATCAGCGCTCCAAAGAATTCTCGCTTCCCAGCGGGCAAAAGGGCCATGCGGAAAAAAGTGTCCAAACCAGAACTGCACGACCGGCCATGGAGAAATGGGAGCCTTGCTTCGCTGATGGGCGGGATGTAAATTGCCAGCAGCCACTCGGGAGAAGTGTACGGTGTGTTCTGAAACATCTAAAAAACACAGCTTGGAGAGCATAGGGCACTTCCACTCATGGGCGTATAAATTGGGAAAACTAAAAATCAGCAAGACACAGGCACCCCAAAGTTTAGGGCTGCTCTGTTGACAAGAACCCCCACTTCATTACACCTTAAATATCCTAGGAAAGAGAAAAATGGATAAAGAAGTTGGGGTCCTCATGTACAATGGAATATCACTCAGCCATGAAATCAACGTCATAAGGCTAGTAGCAGCACGATGAGTGGATTTAGGTACGACGATTCTAAGTGAAATAAGTCACACAGAAAAAGACACTTATCCTAAGATATCACTTATAGAGGGAACGTAAAAACCGCTACACTTGAACTGAATTGCAAAACAGAACAGAGTCACACGTTTAGGAAACACACTATGGCTGCTGAATGGGAAAGGTGAGGTGGGGTGATGCATAAAACAAGGGTTTCAAATTAGCTCCGATACCGTTCCATAAACCCAATATGTAAGAGACAAGACCTATTCCTTTTTCAGTGAACTGGACTCAACACCCCCTATTCACCGCACAAGAATATATCTGACTAGTAAGAATCTTCAAACCTATGTATTGATAGCTCTCTGTAAGTGAGTCAAGGGGGTGTAAAGCGGCATAAACACAGCCGTGAAAAGCAACTAAACCCCATTATAAAAATAAATTACTTTTCAAAACCCATGAAACAAAGACAGTGAAAGAGAGAGAAATTCTTCCAAAATTCGTTCAGGGGCTGTGATGCAACCTGGATTGACCATATCTAGACCCACAGCTGATTGAGACATAAGGGTGGACATTCTTGGGGCTGAGAGGTTCGGTGAGGTTGGGTGAGCCAACGCAGACCCTTTCAAGTAATACTGCATGGTACCCATCCCATGGGTCCCAAATCTCCAGGTTCAAGGGCATCTTCCTACATCGAAAACAGGCATGAGAAACCCAGAAGATGGTACACCGTGTGATCGGGAAAGGTTTCTAAAACGCACCTCATTTCTCATCTCCTTTGCTCGGGTTCGCCATTCCAGCCAATTTACTAGCCATCTCCCTCCTTGGAGAATCAGCACCTTTAACCTCCTGTTCCGTACAGGTTGCAATTTGTCCTGAGGATGAACGGGAAGAGGGGGAACCAATGAGAGACTAGCTCTAGGTGTTGGGACAGGCACAGGTCACTCTATTTTCCCATCAGGAAGAAGAATTAAGCACAAGCTCAGCCTGCCCCCCAGAACCAGAAGAGGGCCTGAAGCAATCCTGCGCTTTTGCGGCCAGCTCCCAAAAAAGCGAGTTGAAAAATGGAGCTCAGGGGCACTGCAATTCACAAACCTGCAGAGTTTTAAATGATACCTTTCGTCCACAGATATATTAAGGGAAGGCAACGAAAAGGCTTTGAAAGCAAGGCAGAATTGCAGGAAACAGATTTCAGGAGGTAGATTCGAATCGCCTTGAAAGCACATGAAAAGCGGCAAAACGTGGACAATGATGCCCTTGGCCAAAAAGGGCGTATGCGTTTTTTCCTGAATATATTCAGGAAAAAACGCATACGCCCTTTTTGGCCAACCAAGCAACCTGGAAAGGGCAATCAGCGCTGCAAAGAAGTCTCGCTTCCCAGCGGGCAAAAGGGCCATGCGGAAAAAAGTGTCCAAACCAGAACTGCACGACAGGCCATGGAGAAATGGGAGCCTTGCTTCGCTAATGGGCGGGATGTAAATTGCCAACAGCCACTCGGGAGAAGTGTACGGTGTGTCCTGAAACATCTAAAAAACACAGCTTGGAGAGCATAGGGCACTTCCACTCATGGGCGTATAAATTGGGAAAACTAAAAATCAGCAAGACACAGGCACCCCAAAGTTTAGGGCTGCTCTGTTGACAAGAACCCCCACTTCATTACACCTTAAATATCCTAGGAAAGAGAAAAATGGATAAAGAAGTTGGGGTCCTCATGTACAATGGAATATCACTCAGCCATGAAATCAACGTCATAAGGCTAGTAGCAGCACGATGAGTGGATTTAGGTACGACGATGCTAAGTGAAATAAGTCACACAGAAAAAGACACTTATCCTAAGATATCACTTATAGAGGGAACGTAAAAACCGCTACACTTGAACTGAATTGCAAAACAGAACAGAGTCACACGTTTAGGAAACACACTATGGCTGCTGAATGGGAAAGGTGAGGTGGGGTGATGCATAAAACAAGGGTTTCAAATTAGCTCCGATACCGTTCCATAAACCCAATATGTAAGAGACAAGACCTATTCCTTTTTCAGTGAACTGGACTCAACACCCCCTATTCACCGCACAAGAATATATCTGACTAGTAAGAATCTTCAAACCTATGTATTGATAGCTCTCTGTAAGTGAGTCAAGGGGGTGTAAAGCGGCATAAACACAGCCGTGAAAAGCAGCTAAACCCCATTATAAAAATAAATTAGTTTTCAAAACCCGTGAAACAAAGACAGTGAAAGAGAGAGAAATTCTTCCAAAATGCGTTCAGGGGCTGTGATGCAACCTGGATTGACCATATCTAGACCCACAGCTGATTGAGACATAAGGGTGGACATTCTTGGGGCTGAGAGGTTCGGTGAGGTTGGGTGAGCCAACGCAGACCCTTTCAAGTAATACTGCATGGTACCCATCCCATGGGTCCCAAATCTCCAGGTTCAAGGGCATCTTCCTACATCGAAAACAGGCATGAGAAACCCAGAAGATGGTACACCGTGTGATCGGGAAAGGTTTCTAAAATGCACCTCATTTCTCATCTCCTTTGCTCGGGTTCGCCATTCCAGCCGATTTACTAGCCATCTCCCTCCTTGGAGAATCAGCACCTTTAACCTCCTGTTCCGTACAGGTAGCAATTTGTCCTGAGGATGAACGGGAAGAGGGGAAACCAATGAGAGACTAGCTCTAGGTGTTGGGACAGGCACAGGTCACTCTATTTTCCCATCAGGAAGAAGAATTAAGCACAAGCTCAGCCTGCCCCCCAGAACCAGAAGAGGGCCTGAAGCAATCCTGCGCTTTTGCGGCCAGCTCCCAAAAAAGCGAGTTGAAAAATGGAGCTCAGGGGCACTGCAATTCACAAACCTGCAGAGTTTTAACTGATACCTCTCGTCCACAAATATATTAAGGGAAGGCAACGAAGAGGCTTTGAAAGCAAGGCAGAATTGCAGGAAACAGATTTCAGGAGGTAGATTCGAATCGCCTTGAAAGCACATGAAAAGCGGCAAAACGTGGACAATGATGCCCTTGGCCAAAAAGGGCGTATGCGTTTTTTCCTGAATATATTCAGGAAAAAACGCATACGCCCTTTTTGGCCAACCAAGCAACCTGGAAAGGCCAATCAGCGCTCCAAAGAAGTCTCGCTTCCCAGCGGGCAAAAGGGCCATGCGGAAAAAACTGTCCAAACCAGAAATGCAGGATCTGCCATGGAGAAATGGGAGACTTGCTACGCTGATGGGTGGGATGTAAATTGCCAACAGCCACTCGGGAGAAGTGTACGGTGTGTCCTGAAACATCTAAAAAACACAGTTTGGAGAGCATAGGGCACTTCCACTCATGGGCGTATAAATTGGGAAAACTAAAAATCAGCAAGACACAGGCACCCCAAAGTTTAGGGCTGCTCTGTTGACAAGAACCCCCACTTCATTACACCTTAAATATCCTAGGAAAGAGAAAAATGGATAAAGAAGTTGGGGTCCTCATGTACAATGGAATATCACTCAGCCATGAAATCCACGTCATAAGGGTAGTAGCAGCACGATGAGTGGATTTAGGTACGACGATTCTAAGTGAAATAAGTCACACAGAAAAAGACACTTATCCTAAGATATCACTTCGAGAGGGAATGTAAAAACCGCTACACTTGAACTGAATTACAAAACAGAACAGAGTCACACGTTTAGAAAACACACTATGTCGGCTGAACGGGAAAGGTGAGGTGGGGTGATGCATAAACAAGGGTTTCAAATTAGCTCCGATACCGTTCCATAAACCCAATATGTAAGAGACAAGACCTATTCCTTTTTCAGTGAACTGGACTCAACACCCCCTATTCACCGCACAAGAATATATCTGACTAGTAAGAATCCTCAAACCTATGTATTGATATCTCTCTGTAAGTGAGTCAAGGGGGTGTAAAGCGGCATAAACACAGCCGTGAAAAGCAGCTAAACCCCATTATAAAAATAAATTACTTTTCAAAACCCGTGAGACAAAGACAGTGAAAGAGAGAGAAATTCTTCCAAAATTCGTTCAGGGGCTGTGATGCAACCTGGATTGGCCATATCTAGACCCACAGCTGATTGAGACATAAGGGTGGACACTCTTGGGGCTGAGAGGTTCGGTGAGGTTGGGTGAGCCAACGCAGACCCTTTCAAGTAATACTGCATGCTACCCATCCCATGGGTCCCAAATCTCCAGGTTCAAGGGCATCTTCCTACATCGAAAACAGGCATGAGAAACCCAGAAGATGGTACACCGTGTGATCGGGAAAGGTTTCTAAAACGCACCTCATTTCTCATCTCCTTGGCTCGGGTTCGCCATTCCAGCCGATTTACTAGCCATCTCCCTCCTTGGAGAATCAGCACCTTTAACCTCCTGTTCTGTACAGGTTGCAATTTGTCCTGAGGATGAACGGGAAGAGGGGGAACCAATGAGAGACTAGCTCTAGGTGTTGGGACAGGCACAGGTCACTCTATTTTCCCATCAGGAAGAAGAATTAAGCACAAGCTCAGCCTGCCCCCCAGAACCAGAAGAGGGCCTGAAGCAATCCTGCGCTTTTGCGGCCAGCTCCCAAAAAAGCGAGTTGAAAAATGGAGCTCAGGGGCACTGCAATTCACAAACCTGCAGAGTTTTCAATGATACCTCTCGTCCACAAATATATTAAGGGAAGGCAACGAAGAGGCTTTGAAAGCAAGGCAGAATTGCAGGAAACAGATTTCAGGAGGTAGATTCGAATCGCCTTGAAAGCACATGAAAAGCGGCAAAACGTGGACAATGATGCCCTTGGCCAAAAAGGGCGTATGCGTTTTTTCCTGAATATATTCAGAAAAAAAACGCATACGCCCTTTTTGGCCAACCAAGCAACCTGGAAAGGCAAATCAGCGCTCCAAAGAAGTCTGGCTTCCCAGCGGGCAAAAGGGCCATGCGGAAAAAAGTGTCCAAAGCAGAAATGCAGGACCGGCCATGGAGAAATGGGAGCCTTGCTACGCTGATGGGCAGGATGTAAATTGCCAACAGCCACTCGGGAGAAGTGTACGGTGTGTCCTGAAACATCTAAAAAACACAGCTTGGAGAGCATAGGGCACTGCCACTCATGGGCGTATAAATTGGGAAAACTAAAAATCAGCAAGACACAGGCACCCCAAAGTTTAGGGCTGCTCTGTTGACAAGAACCCCCACTTCATTACACCTTAAATATCCTAGGAAAGAGAAAAATGGATAAAGAAGTTGGGGTCCTCATGTACAATGGAATATCACTCAGCCATGAAATCCACGTCATAAGGCTAGTAGCAGCACGATGAATGGATTTAGGTACGACGATTCTAAGTGAAATAAGTCACACAGAAAAAGACACTTATCCTAAGATATCACTTCGAGGGGGAATGTAAAAACCGCTACACTTGAACTGAATTACAAAACAGAACAGAGTCACACGTTTAGAAAACACACTATGGCTGCTGAACGGGAAAGGTGAGGTGGGGTGATGCATAAAACAAGGGTTTCAAATTAGCTCCGATACCGTTCCATAAACCCAATATGTAAGAGACAAGACCTATTCCTTTTTCAGTGAACTGGACTCAACACCCCCTATTCACCGCACAAGAATATATCTGACTAGTAAGAATCCTCAAACCTATGTATTGATATCTCTCTGTAAGTGAGTCAAGGTGGTGTAAAGCGGCATAAACACAGCCGTGAAAAGCAGCTAAACCCCATTATAAAAATAAATTACTTTTCAAAACCCGTGAAAGAAAGACAGAGAAAGAGAGAGAAATTCTTCCAAAATTCGTTCAGGGGCTGTGATGCAACCTGGATTGACCATATCTAGACCCACTGCTGATTGAGACATAAGGGTGGACACTCTTGGGGCTGAGAGGTTCGGTGAGGTTGGGTGAGCCAACGCAGACCCTTTCAAGTAATACTGCATGCTACCCATCCCATGGGTCCCAAATCTCCAGGTTCAAGGGCATCTTCCTACATCGAAAACAGGCATGAGAAACCCAGAAGATGGTACACCGTGTGATCGGGAAAGGTTTCTAAAACGCACCTCATTTCTCATCTCCTTTGCTCGGGTTCGCCATTCCAGCCGATTTACTAGCCATCTCCCTCCTTGGAGAATCAGCACCTTTAACCTCCTGTTCCGTACAGGTTTCAATTTGTCCTGAGGATGAACGGGAAGAGGGGGAACCAATGAGAGACTAGCTCTAGGTGTTGGGACAGGCACAGGTCACTCTATTTTCCCATCAGGAAGAAGAATTATGCACAAGCTCAGCCTGCCCCCCAGAACCAGAAGAGGGCCTGAAGCAATCCTGCGCTTTTGCGGCCAGCTCCCAAAAAAGCGAGTTGAAAAATGGAGCTCAGGGGCACTGCAATTCACAAACCTGCAGAGTTTTCAATGATACCTCTCGTCCACAAATATATTAAGGGAAGGCAACGAAGAGGCTTTGAAAGCAAGGCAGAATTGCAGGAAACAGATTTCAGGAGGTAGATTCGAATCGCCTTGAAAGCACATGAAAAGCGGCAAAACGTGGACAATGATGCCCTTGGCCAAAAAGGGCGTATGCGTTTTTTCCTGAATATATTCAGGAAAAAACGCATACGCCCTTTTTGGCCAACCAAGCAACCTGGAAAGGCAAATCAGCGCTCCAAAGAAGTCTCACTTCCCAGCGGGCAAAAGGGCCATGCGGAAAAAACTGTCCAAACCAGAAATGCAGGACCTGCCATGGAGAAATGGGAGCCTTGCTACGCTGATGGGCGGGATGTAAATTGCCAACAGCCACTCGGGAGAAGTGTACGGTGTGTCCTGAAACATCTAAAAAACACAGCTTGGAGAGCATAGGGCACTTCCACTCATGGGCGTATAAATTGGGAAAACTAAAAATCAGCAAGACACAGGCACCCCAAAGTTTAGGGCTGCTCTGTTGACAAGAACCCCCACTTCATTACACCTTAAATATCCTAGGAAAGAGAAAAATGGATAAAGAAGTTGGGATCCTCATGTACAATGGAATATCACTCAGCCATGAAATCAACGTCATAAGGCTAGTAGCAGCACGATGAGTGGATTTAGGTACGACGATTCTAAGTGAAATAAGTCACACAGAAAAAGACACTTATCCTAAGATTTCACTTATAGAGAGAACGTAAAAACCGCTACACTTGAACTGAATTGCAAAACAGAACAGAGTCACACGTTTAGGAAACACACTATGGCTGGTGAATGGGAAAGGTGAGGTGGGGTGATGCATAAAACAAGGGTTTCAAATTAGCTCCGATACCGTTCCATAAACCCAATATGTAAGAGACAAGACCTATTCCTTTTTCAGTGAACTGGACTCAACACCCCCTATTCACCGCACAAGAATATATCTGACTAGTAAGAATCTTCAAACCTATGTTTTGATAGCTCTCTGTAAGTGAGTCAAGGGGGTGTAAAGCGGCATAAACACAGCCGTGAAAAGCAGCTAAACCCCATTATAAAAATAAATTACTTTTCAAAACCCGTGAAACAAAGACAGTGAAAGAGAGAGAAATTCTTACAAAATTCCTTCAGGGGCTGTGATGCAACCTGGATTGACCATATCTAGACCCACAGCTGATTGAGACATAAGGGTGGACACTCTTGGGGCTGAGAGGTTCGATGAGGTTGGGTGAGCCAACGCAGACCCTTTCAAGTAATACTGCATGGTACCCATCCCATGGGTCCCAAATCTCCAGGTTCAAGGGCATCTTCCTACATCGAAAACAGGCATGAGAAAGCCAGAAGATGGTACACCATGTGATCGGGAAAGGTTTCTAAAACGCAACTCATTTCTCATCTCCTTTGCTCGGGTTCGCCATTCCAGCCGATTTACTAGCCATCTCCCTCCTTGGAGAATCAGCACCTTTAACCTCCTGTTCCGTACAGGTGGCAATTTGTCCTGAGGATGAACCGGAAGAGGGGGAACCAATGAGAGACTAGCTCTACGTGTTGGGACAGGCACAGGTCACTCTATTTTCCCATCAGGAAGAAGAATTAAGCACAAGTTCAGCCTGCCCCCCAGAACCAGAAGAGGGCCTGAAGCAATCCTGCGCTTTTGCGGCCAGCTCCCAAAAAAGCGAGTTGAAAAATGGAGCTCAGGGCACTGCAATTCACAAACCTGCAGAGTTTTAAATGATACCTCTCGTCCACAAATATATTAAGGGAAGGCAACGAAGAGGCTTTGAAAGCAAGGCAGAATTGCAGGAAACAGATTTCAGGAGGTAGATTCGAATCGCCTTGAAAGCACATGAAAAGCGGCAAAACGTGGACAATGATGCCCTTGGCCAAAAAGGGCGTATGCGTTTTTTCCTGAATATATTCAGGAAAAAACGCATACGCCCTTTTTGGCCAACCAAGCAACCTGGAAAGGCAAATCAGCGCTCCAAAGAAGTCTCGCTTCCCAGCGGGCAAAAGGGCCATGCGGAAAAAAGTGTCCAAAGCAGAAATGCAGGACCGGCCATGGAGAAATGGGAGCCTTGCTACGCTGATGGGCGGGATGTAAATTGCCAACAGCCACTCGGGAGAAGTGTACGGTGTGTCCAGAAACATCTAAAAAACACAGCTTGGAGAGCAGAGGGCACTTCCACTCATGGGCGTATAAATTGGGAAAACTAAAAATCAGCAAGACACAGGCACCCCAAAGTTTAGGGCTGCTCTGTTGACAAGAACCCCCACTTCATTACACCTTAAATATCCTGGGAAAGAGAAAAGTGGATAAAGAAGTTGGGGTCCTCATGTACAATGGAATATCACTCAGCCATGAAATCAACGTCATAAGGCTAGTAGCAGCACGATGAGTGGATTTAGGTACGAAGATTCTAAGTGAAATAAGTCACACAGAAAAAGACACTTATCATAAGATTTCACTTAGAGAGGGAATGTAAAAACCGCTACACTTGAACTGAATTACAAAACAGAACAGAGTCACACGTTTAGAAAACACACTATGGCTGCTGAACGGGAAAGGTGAGGTGGGGTGATGCATAAAACAAGGGTTTCAAATTAGCTCCGATACCGTTCCATAAACCCAATATGTAAGAGACAAGACCTATTCCTTTTTCAGTGAACTGGACTCAACACCCCCTATTCACCGCACAAGAATATATCTGACTAGTAAGAATCTTCAAACCTATGTATTGATAGCTCTCTGTAAGTGAGTCAAGGGGGTGTAAAGCGGCATAAACACAGCCGTGAAAAGCAGCTAAACCCCATTATAAAAATAAATTACTTTTCAAAACCCGTGAAACAAAGACAGTGAAAGAGAGAGAAATTCTTCCAAAATTCGTTCAGGGGCTGTGATGCAACCTGGATTGACCATATCTAGACCCACAGCTGATTGAGACATAAGGGTGGACACTCTTGGGGCTGAGAGGTTCGGTGAGGTTGGGTGAGCCAACGCAGACCCTTTCAAGTAATACTGCATGGTACCCATCCCATGGGTCCCAAATCTCCAGGTTCAAGGGCATCTTCCTACATCGAAAACAGGCATGAGAAACCCAGAAGATGGTACACCGTGTGATCGGGAAAGGTTTCTAAAACGCACCTCATTTCTCATCTCCTTTGCTCGGGTTCGCCATTCCAGCCGATTTACTAGCCATCTCCCTCCTTGGAGAATCAGCACCTTTAACCTCCTGTTCTGTACAGGTTGCAATTTGTCCTGAGGATGAACGGGAAGAGGGGGAACCAATGAGAGACTAGCTCTAGGTGTTGGGACAGGCACAGGTCACTCTATTTTCCCATCAGGAAGAAGAATTAAGCACAAGCTCAGCCTGCCCCCCAGAACCAGAAGAGGGCCTGAAGCAATCCTGCGCTTTTGCGGCCAGCTCCCAAAAAAGCGAGTTGAAAAATGGAGCTCAGGGGCACTGCAATTCACAAACCTGCAGAGTTTTAAATGATACCTCTCGTCCACAAATATATTAAGGGAAGGCAACGAAGAGGCTTTGAAAGCAAGGCAGAATTGCAGGAAACAGATTTCAGGAGGTAGATTCGAATCGCCTTGAAAGCACATGAAAAGCGGCAAAACGTGGACAATGATGCCCTTGGCCAAAAAGGGCGTATGCGTTTTTTCCTGAATATATTCAGGAAAAAACGCATACGCCCTTTTTGGCCAACCAAGCAAACTGGAAAGGCCAATCAGCGCTCCAAAGAATTCTCGCTTCCCAGCGGGCAAAAGGGCCATGCGGAAAAAAGTGTCCAAACCAGAACTGCACGACCGGCCATGGAGAAATGGGAGCCTTGCTTCGCTGATGGGCGGGATGTAAATTGCCAGCAGCCACTCGGGAGAAGTGTACGGTGTGTTCTGAAACATCTAAAAAACACAGCTTGGAGAGCATAGGGCACTTCCACTCATGGGCGTATAAATTGGGAAAACTAAAAATCAGCAAGACACAGGCACCCCAAAGTTTAGGGCTGCTCTGTTGACAAGAACCCCCACTTCATTACACCTTAAATATCCTAGGAAAGAGAAAAATGGATAAAGAAGTTGGGGTCCTCATGTACAATGGAATATCACTCAGCCATGAAATCAACGTCATAAGGCTAGTAGCAGCACGATGAGTGGATTTAGGTACGACGATTCTAAGTGAAATAAGTCACACAGAAAAAGACACTTATCCTAAGATATCACTTATAGAGGGAACGTAAAAACCGCTACACTTGAACTGAATTGCAAAACAGAACAGAGTCACACGTTTAGGAAACACACTATGGCTGCTGAATGGGAAAGGTGAGGTGGGGTGATGCATAAAACAAGGGTTTCAAATTAGCTCCGATACCGTTCCATAAACCCAATATGTAAGAGACAAGACCTATTCCTTTTTCAGTGAACTGGACTCAACACCCCCTATTCACCGCACAAGAATATATCTGACTAGTAAGAATCTTCAAACCTATGTATTGATAGCTCTCTGTAAGTGAGTCAAGGGGGTGTAAAGCGGCATAAACACAGCCGTGAAAAGCAACTAAACCCCATTATAAAAATAAATTACTTTTCAAAACCCATGAAACAAAGACAGTGAAAGAGAGAGAAATTCTTCCAAAATTCGTTCAGGGGCTGTGATGCAACCTGGATTGACCATATCTAGACCCACAGCTGATTGAGACATAAGGGTGGACATTCTTGGGGCTGAGAGGTTCGGTGAGGTTGGGTGAGCCAACGCAGACCCTTTCAAGTAATACTGCATGGTACCCATCCCATGGGTCCCAAATCTCCAGGTTCAAGGGCATCTTCCTACATCGAAAACAGGCATGAGAAACCCAGAAGATGGTACACCGTGTGATCGGGAAAGGTTTCTAAAATGCACCTCATTTCTCATCTCCTTTGCTCGGGTTCGCCATTCCAGCCGATTTACTAGCCATCTCCCTCCTTGGAGAATCAGCACCTTTAACCTCCTGTTCCGTACAGGTAGCAATTTGTCCTGAGGATGAACGGGAAGAGGGGAAACCAATGAGAGACTAGCTCTAGGTGTTGGGACAGGCACAGGTCACTCTATTTTCCCATCAGGAAGAAGAATTAAGCACAAGCTCAGCCTGCCCCCCAGAACCAGAAGAGGGCCTGAAGCAATCCTGCGCTTTTGCGGCCAGCTCCCAAAAAAGCGAGTTGAAAAATGGAGCTCAGGGGCACTGCAATTCACAAACCTGCAGAGTTTTAACTGATACCTCTCGTCCACAAATATATTAAGGGAAGGCAACGAAGAGGCTTTGAAAGCAAGGCAGAATTGCAGGAAACAGATTTCAGGAGGTAGATTCGAATCGCCTTGAAAGCACATGAAAAGCGGCAAAACGTGGACAATGATGCCCTTGGCCAAAAAGGGCGTATGCGTTTTTTCCTGAATATATTCAGGAAAAAACGCATACGCCCTTTTTGGCCAACCAAGCAACCTGGAAAGGCCAATCAGCGCTCCAAAGAAGTCTCGCTTCCCAGCGGGCAAAAGGGCCATGCGGAAAAAACTGTCCAAACCAGAAATGCAGGATCTGCCATGGAGAAATGGGAGACTTGCTACGCTGATGGGTGGGATGTAAATTGCCAACAGCCACTCGGGAGAAGTGTACGGTGTGTCCTGAAACATCTAAAAAACACAGTTTGGAGAGCATAGGGCACTTCCACTCATGGGCGTATAAATTGGGAAAACTAAAAATCAGCAAGACACAGGCACCCCAAAGTTTAGGGCTGCTCTGTTGACAAGAACCCCCACTTCATTACACCTTAAATATCCTAGGAAAGAGAAAAATGGATAAAGAAGTTGGGGTCCTCATGTACAATGGAATATCACTCAGCCATGAAATCCACGTCATAAGGGTAGTAGCAGCACGATGAGTGGATTTAGGTACGACGATTCTAAGTGAAATAAGTCACACAGAAAAAGACACTTATCCTAAGATATCACTTCGAGAGGGAATGTAAAAACCGCTACACTTGAACTGAATTACAAAACAGAACAGAGTCACACGTTTAGAAAACACACTATGTCGGCTGAACGGGAAAGGTGAGGTGGGGTGATGCATAAACAAGGGTTTCAAATTAGCTCCGATACCGTTCCATAAACCCAATATGTAAGAGACAAGACCTATTCCTTTTTCAGTGAACTGGACTCAACACCCCCTATTCACCGCACAAGAATATATCTGACTAGTAAGAATCCTCAAACCTATGTATTGATATCTCTCTGTAAGTGAGTCAAGGGGGTGTAAAGCGGCATAAACACAGCCGTGAAAAGCAGCTAAACCCCATTATAAAAATAAATTACTTTTCAAAACCCGTGAGACAAAGACAGTGAAAGAGAGAGAAATTCTTCCAAAATTCGTTCAGGGGCTGTGATGCAACCTGGATTGGCCATATCTAGACCCACAGCTGATTGAGACATAAGGGTGGACACTCTTGGGGCTGAGAGGTTCGGTGAGGTTGGGTGAGCCAACGCAGACCCTTTCAAGTAATACTGCATGCTACCCATCCCATGGGTCCCAAATCTCCAGGTTCAAGGGCATCTTCCTACATCGAAAACAGGCATGAGAAACCCAGAAGATGGTACACCGTGTGATCGGGAAAGGTTTCTAAAACGCACCTCATTTCTCATCTCCTTGGCTCGGGTTCGCCATTCCAGCCGATTTACTAGCCATCTCCCTCCTTGGAGAATCAGCACCTTTAACCTCCTGTTCTGTACAGGTTGCAATTTGTCCTGAGGATGAACGGGAAGAGGGGGAACCAATGAGAGACTAGCTCTAGGTGTTGGGACAGGCACAGGTCACTCTATTTTCCCATCAGGAAGAAGAATTAAGCACAAGCTCAGCCTGCCCCCCAGAACCAGAAGAGGGCCTGAAGCAATCCTGCGCTTTTGCGGCCAGCTCCCAAAAAAGCGAGTTGAAAAATGGAGCTCAGGGGCACTGCAATTCACAAACCTGCAGAGTTTTCAATGATACCTCTCGTCCACAAATATATTAAGGGAAGGCAACGAAGAGGCTTTGAAAGCAAGGCAGAATTGCAGGAAACAGATTTCAGGAGGTAGATTCGAATCGCCTTGAAAGCACATGAAAAGCGGCAAAACGTGGACAATGATGCCCTTGGCCAAAAAGGGCGTATGCGTTTTTTCCTGAATATATTCAGAAAAAAAACGCATACGCCCTTTTTGGCCAACCAAGCAACCTGGAAAGGCAAATCAGCGCTCCAAAGAAGTCTGGCTTCCCAGCGGGCAAAAGGGCCATGCGGAAAAAAGTGTCCAAAGCAGAAATGCAGGACCGGCCATGGAGAAATGGGAGCCTTGCTACGCTGATGGGCAGGATGTAAATTGCCAACAGCCACTCGGGAGAAGTGTACGGTGTGTCCTGAAACATCTAAAAAACACAGCTTGGAGAGCATAGGGCACTGCCACTCATGGGCGTATAAATTGGGAAAACTAAAAATCAGCAAGACACAGGCACCCCAAAGTTTAGGGCTGCTCTGTTGACAAGAACCCCCACTTCATTACACCTTAAATATCCTAGGAAAGAGAAAAATGGATAAAGAAGTTGGGGTCCTCATGTACAATGGAATATCACTCAGCCATGAAATCCACGTCATAAGGCTAGTAGCAGCACGATGAATGGATTTAGGTACGACGATTCTAAGTGAAATAAGTCACACAGAAAAAGACACTTATCCTAAGATATCACTTCGAGGGGGAATGTAAAAACCGCTACACTTGAACTGAATTACAAAACAGAACAGAGTCACACGTTTAGAAAACACACTATGGCTGCTGAACGGGAAAGGTGAGGTGGGGTGATGCATAAAACAAGGGTTTCAAATTAGCTCCGATACCGTTCCATAAACCCAATATGTAAGAGACAAGACCTATTCCTTTTTCAGTGAACTGGACTCAACACCCCCTATTCACCGCACAAGAATATATCTGACTAGTAAGAATCCTCAAACCTATGTATTGATATCTCTCTGTAAGTGAGTCAAGGTGGTGTAAAGCGGCATAAACACAGCCGTGAAAAGCAGCTAAACCCCATTATAAAAATAAATTACTTTTCAAAACCCGTGAAAGAAAGACAGAGAAAGAGAGAGAAATTCTTCCAAAATTCGTTCAGGGGCTGTGATGCAACCTGGATTGACCATATCTAGACCCACTGCTGATTGAGACATAAGGGTGGACACTCTTGGGGCTGAGAGGTTCGGTGAGGTTGGGTGAGCCAACGCAGACCCTTTCAAGTAATACTGCATGCTACCCATCCCATGGGTCCCAAATCTCCAGGTTCAAGGGCATCTTCCTACATCGAAAACAGGCATGAGAAACCCAGAAGATGGTACACCGTGTGATCGGGAAAGGTTTCTAAAACGCACCTCATTTCTCATCTCCTTTGCTCGGGTTCGCCATTCCAGCCGATTTACTAGCCATCTCCCTCCTTGGAGAATCAGCACCTTTAACCTCCTGTTCCGTACAGGTTTCAATTTGTCCTGAGGATGAACGGGAAGAGGGGGAACCAATGAGAGACTAGCTCTAGGTGTTGGGACAGGCACAGGTCACTCTATTTTCCCATCAGGAAGAAGAATTATGCACAAGCTCAGCCTGCCCCCCAGAACCAGAAGAGGGCCTGAAGCAATCCTGCGCTTTTGCGGCCAGCTCCCAAAAAAGCGAGTTGAAAAATGGAGCTCAGGGGCACTGCAATTCACAAACCTGCAGAGTTTTCAATGATACCTCTCGTCCACAAATATATTAAGGGAAGGCAACGAAGAGGCTTTGAAAGCAAGGCAGAATTGCAGGAAACAGATTTCAGGAGGTAGATTCGAATCGCCTTGAAAGCACATGAAAAGCGGCAAAACGTGGACAATGATGCCCTTGGCCAAAAAGGGCGTATGCGTTTTTTCCTGAATATATTCAGGAAAAAACGCATACGCCCTTTTTGGCCAACCAAGCAACCTGGAAAGGCAAATCAGCGCTCCAAAGAAGTCTCACTTCCCAGCGGGCAAAAGGGCCATGCGGAAAAAACTGTCCAAACCAGAAATGCAGGACCTGCCATGGAGAAATGGGAGCCTTGCTACGCTGATGGGCGGGATGTAAATTGCCAACAGCCACTCGGGAGAAGTGTACGGTGTGTCCTGAAACATCTAAAAAACACAGCTTGGAGAGCATAGGGCACTTCCACTCATGGGCGTATAAATTGGGAAAACTAAAAATCAGCAAGACACAGGCACCCCAAAGTTTAGGGCTGCTCTGTTGACAAGAACCCCCACTTCATTACACCTTAAATATCCTAGGAAAGAGAAAAATGGATAAAGAAGTTGGGATCCTCATGTACAATGGAATATCACTCAGCCATGAAATCAACGTCATAAGGCTAGTAGCAGCACGATGAGTGGATTTAGGTACGACGATTCTAAGTGAAATAAGTCACACAGAAAAAGACACTTATCCTAAGATTTCACTTATAGAGAGAACGTAAAAACCGCTACACTTGAACTGAATTGCAAAACAGAACAGAGTCACACGTTTAGGAAACACACTATGGCTGGTGAATGGGAAAGGTGAGGTGGGGTGATGCATAAAACAAGGGTTTCAAATTAGCTCCGATACCGTTCCATAAACCCAATATGTAAGAGACAAGACCTATTCCTTTTTCAGTGAACTGGACTCAACACCCCCTATTCACCGCACAAGAATATATCTGACTAGTAAGAATCTTCAAACCTATGTTTTGATAGCTCTCTGTAAGTGAGTCAAGGGGGTGTAAAGCGGCATAAACACAGCCGTGAAAAGCAGCTAAACCCCATTATAAAAATAAATTACTTTTCAAAACCCGTGAAACAAAGACAGTGAAAGAGAGAGAAATTCTTACAAAATTCCTTCAGGGGCTGTGATGCAACCTGGATTGACCATATCTAGACCCACAGCTGATTGAGACATAAGGGTGGACACTCTTGGGGCTGAGAGGTTCGATGAGGTTGGGTGAGCCAACGCAGACCCTTTCAAGTAATACTGCATGGTACCCATCCCATGGGTCCCAAATCTCCAGGTTCAAGGGCATCTTCCTACATCGAAAACAGGCATGAGAAAGCCAGAAGATGGTACACCATGTGATCGGGAAAGGTTTCTAAAACGCAACTCATTTCTCATCTCCTTTGCTCGGGTTCGCCATTCCAGCCGATTTACTAGCCATCTCCCTCCTTGGAGAATCAGCACCTTTAACCTCCTGTTCCGTACAGGTGGCAATTTGTCCTGAGGATGAACCGGAAGAGGGGGAACCAATGAGAGACTAGCTCTACGTGTTGGGACAGGCACAGGTCACTCTATTTTCCCATCAGGAAGAAGAATTAAGCACAAGTTCAGCCTGCCCCCCAGAACCAGAAGAGGGCCTGAAGCAATCCTGCGCTTTTGCGGCCAGCTCCCAAAAAAGCGAGTTGAAAAATGGAGCTCAGGGCACTGCAATTCACAAACCTGCAGAGTTTTAAATGATACCTCTCGTCCACAAATATATTAAGGGAAGGCAACGAAGAGGCTTTGAAAGCAAGGCAGAATTGCAGGAAACAGATTTCAGGAGGTAGATTCGAATCGCCTTGAAAGCACATGAAAAGCGGCAAAACGTGGACAATGATGCCCTTGGCCAAAAAGGGCGTATGCGTTTTTTCCTGAATATATTCAGGAAAAAACGCATACGCCCTTTTTGGCCAACCAAGCAACCTGGAAAGGCAAATCAGCGCTCCAAAGAAGTCTCCCTTCCCAGCGGGCAAAAGGGCCATGCGGAAAAAAGTGTCCAAAGCAGAAATGCAGGACCGGCCATGGAGAAATGGGAGCCTTGCTACGCTGATGGGCGGGATGTAAATTGCCAACAGCCACTCGGGAGAAGTGTACGGTGTGTCCAGAAACATCTAAAAAACACAGCTTGGAGAGCAGAGGGCACTTCCACTCATGGGCGTATAAATTGGGAAAACTAAAAATCAGCAAGACACAGGCACCCCAAAGTTTAGGGCTGCTCTGTTGACAAGAACCCCCACTTCATTACACCTTAAATATCCTGGGAAAGAGAAAAGTGGATAAAGAAGTTGGGGTCCTCATGTACAATGGAATATCACTCAGCCATGAAATCAACGTCATAAGGCTAGTAGCAGCACGATGAGTGGATTTAGGTACGAAGATTCTAAGTGAAATAAGTCACACAGAAAAAGACACTTATCATAAGATTTCACTTAGAGAGGGAATGTAAAAACCGCTACACTTGAACTGAATTACAAAACAGAACAGAGTCACACGTTTAGAAAACACACTATGGCTGCTGAACGGGAAAGGTGAGGTGGGGTGATGCATAAAACAAGGGTTTCAAATTAGCTCCGATACCGTTCCATAAACCCAATATGTAAGAGACAAGACCTATTCCTTTTTCAGTGAACTGGACTCAACACCCCCTATTCACCGCACAAGAATATATCTGACTAGTAAGAATCTTCAAACCTATGTATTGATAGCTCTCTGTAAGTGAGTCAAGGGGGTGTAAAGCGGCATAAACACAGCCGTGAAAAGCAGCTAAACCCCATTATAAAAATAAATTACTTTTCAAAACCCGTGAAACAAAGACAGTGAAAGAGAGAGAAATTCTTCCAAAATTCGTTCAGGGGCTGTGATGCAACCTGGATTGACCATATCTAGACCCACAGCTGATTGAGACATAAGGGTGGACACTCTTGGGGCTGAGAGGTTCGGTGAGGTTGGGTGAGCCAACGCAGACCCTTTCAAGTAATACTGCATGGTACCCATCCCATGGGTCCCAAATCTCCAGGTTCAAGGGCATCTTCCTACATCGAAAACAGGCATGAGAAACCCAGAAGATGGTACACCGTGTGATCGGGAAAGGTTTCTAAAACGCACCTCATTTCTCATCTCCTTTGCTCGGGTTCGCCATTCCAGCCGATTTACTAGCCATCTCCCTCCTTGGAGAATCAGCACCTTTAACCTCCTGTTCTGTACAGGTTGCAATTTGTCCTGAGGATGAACGGGAAGAGGGGGAACCAATGAGAGACTAGCTCTAGGTGTTGGGACAGGCACAGGTCACTCTATTTTCCCATCAGGAAGAAGAATTAAGCACAAGCTCAGCCTGCCCCCCAGAACCAGAAGAGGGCCTGAAGCAATCCTGCGCTTTTGCGGCCAGCTCCCAAAAAAGCGAGTTGAAAAATGGAGCTCAGGGGCACTGCAATTCACAAACCTGCAGAGTTTTAACTGATACCTCTCGTCCACAGATATATTAAGGGAAGGCAACGAAGAGGCTTTGAAAGCAAGGCAGAATTGCAGGAAACAGATTTCAGCAGGTAGATTCGAATCGCCTTGAAAGCACATGAAAAGCGGCAAAACGTGGACAATGATGCCCTTGGCCAAAAAGGGCGTATGCGTTTTTTCCTGAATATATTCAGGAAAAAACGCATACGCCCTTTTTGGCCAACCAAGCAACCTGGAAAGGCAAATCAGCGCTCCAAAGAAGTCTCGCTTCCCAGCGGGCAAAAGGGCCATGCGGAAAAAAGTGTCCAAACCAGAACTGCACGACCGGCCATGGAGAAATGGGAGCCTTGCTTCGCTGATGGGCGGGATGTAAATTGCCAACAGCCACTCGGGAGAAGTGTACGGTGTGTCCTGAAACATCTAAAAAACACAGCTTGGAGAGCATAGGGCACTGCCACTCATGGGCGTATAAATTGGGAAAACTAAAAATCAGCAAGACACAGGCACCCCAAAGTTTAGGGCTGCTCTGTTGACAAGAACCCCCACTTCATTACACCTTAAATATCCTAGGAAAGAGAAAAATGGATAAAGAAGTTGGGGTCCTCATGTACAATGGAATATCACTCAGCCATGAAATCAACGTCATAAGGCTAGTAGCAGCACGATGAGTGGATTTAGGTACGACGATTCTAAGTGCAATAAGTCACACAGAAAAAGACACTTATCCTAAGATATCACTTCGAGAGGGAATGTAAAAACCGCTACACTTGAACTGAATTACAAAACAGAACAGAGTCACACGTTTAGAAAACACACTATGGCTGCTGAACGGGAAAGGTGAGGTGGGGTGATGCATAAAACAAGGGTTTCAAATTAGCTCCGATACCGTTCCATAAACCCAATATGTAAGAGACAAGACCTATTCCTTTTTCAGTGAACTGGACTCAACACCCCGTATTCACCGCACAAGAATATATCTGACTAGTAAGAATGCTCAAACCTATGTATTGATATCTCTCTGTAAGTGAGTCAAGGGGGTGCAAAGCGGCATAAACACAGCCGTGAAAAGCAGCTAAACCCCATTATAAAAATAAATTACTTTTCAAAACCCGTGAAACAAAGACAGTGAAAGAGAGAGAAATTCTTCCATAATTCGTTCAGGGGCTGTGATGCAACCTGGATTGACCATATCTAGACCCACAGCTGATTGAGACATAAGGGTGGACACTCTTGGGGCTGAGAGGTTCGATGAGGTTGGGTGAGCCAACGCAGACCCTTTCAAGTAATACTGCATGGTACCCATCCCATGGGTCCCAAATCTCCAGGTTCAAGGGCATCTTCCTACATCGAAAACAGGCATGAGAAACCCAGAAGATGGTACACCATGTGATCGGGAAAGGTTTCTAAAACGCAACTCATTTCTCATCTCCTTTGCTCGGGTTCGCCATTCCAGCCGATTTACTAGCCATCTCCCTCCTTGGAGAATCAGCACCTTTAACCTCCTGTTCCGTACAGGTGGCAATTTGTCCTGAGGATGAACCGGAAGAGGGGGAACCAATGAGAGACTAGCTCTAGGTGTTGGGACAGGCACAGGTCACTCTATTTTCCCATCAGGAAGAAGAATTAAGCACAAGCTCAGCCTGCCCCCCAGAACCAGAAGAGGGCCTGAAGCAATCCTGCGCTTTTGCGGCCAGCTCCCAAAAAAGCGAGTTGAAAAATGGAGCTCAGGGCACTGCAATTCACAAACCTGCAGAGTTTTCAATGATACCTCTCGTCCACAAATATATTAAGGGAAGGCAACGAAGAGGCTTTGAAAGCAAGGCAGAATTGCAGGAAACAGATTTCAGGAGGTAGATTCGAATCGCCTTGAAAGCACATGAAAAGCGGCAAAACGTGGACAATGATGCCCTTGGCCAAAAAGGGCGTATGCGTTTTTTCCTGAATATATTCAGGAAAAAACGCATACGCCCTTTTTGGCCAACCAAGCAACCTGGAAAGGCAAATCAGCGCTCCAAAGAAGTCTCGCTTCCCAGCGGGCAAAAGGGCCATGCGGAAAAAAGTGTCCAAAGCAGAAATGCAGGACCGACCATGGAGAAATGGGAGCCTTGCTACGCTGATGGGCGGGATGTAAATTGCCAACAGCCACTCGGGAGAAGTTTACGGTGTGTCCAGAAACATCTAAAAAACACAGCTTGGAGAGCAGAGGGCACTTCCACTCATGGGCGTATAAATTGGGAAAACTAAAAATCAGCAAGACACAGGCACCCCAAAGTTTAGGGCTGCTCTGTTGACAAGAACCCCCACTTCATTACACCTTAAATATCCTGGGAAAGAGAAAAGTGGATAAAGAAGTTGGGGTCCTCATGTACAATGGAATATCACTCAGCCATGAAATCAACGTCATAAGGCTAGTAGCAGAACGATGAGTGGATTTAGGTACGAAGATTCTAAGTGAAATAAGTCACACAGAAAAAGACACTTATCATAAGATTTCACTTAGAGAGGGAATGTAAAAACCGCTACACTTGAACTGAATTACAAAACAGAACAGAGTCACACGTTTAGAAAACACACTATGGCTGCTGAACGGGAAAGGTGAGGTGGGGTGATGCATAAAACAAGGGTTTCAAATTAGCTCCGATACCGTTCCATAAACCCAATATATAAGAGACAAGACCTATTCCTTTTTCAGTGAACTGGACTCAACACCCCCTATTCACCGCACAAGAATATATCTGACTAGTAAGAATCTTCAAACCTATGTATTGATAGCTCTCTGTAAGTGAGTCAAGGCGGTGTAAAGCGGCATAAACACAGCCGTGAAAAGCAGCTAAACCCCATTATAAAAATAAATTACTTTTCAAAACCCGTGAAACAAAGACAGTGAAAGAGAGAGAAATTCTTCCAAAATTCGTTCAGGGGCTGTGATGCAACCTGGATTGACCATATCTAGACCCACAGCTGATTGAGACATAAGGGTGGACACTCTTGGGGCTGAGAGGTTCGGTGAGGTTGGGTGAGCCAACGCAGACCCTTTCAAGTAATACTGCATGGTACCCATCCCATGGGTCCCAAATCTCCAGGTTCAAGGGCATCTTCCTACATCGAAAACAGGCATGAGAAACCCAGAAGATGGTACACCGTGTGATCGGGAAAGGTTTCTAAAACGCACCTCATTTCTCATCTCCTTTGCTCGGGTTCGCCATTCCAGCCGATTTACTAGCCATCTCCCTCCTTGGAGAATCAGCACCTTTAACCTCCTGTTCCGTACAGGTTTCAATTTGTCCTGAGGATGAACGGGAAGAGGGGGAACCAATGAGAGACTAGCTCTAGGTGTTGGGACAGGCACAGGTCACTCTATTTTCCCATCAGGAAGAAGAATTAAGCACAAGCTCAGCCTGTCCCCCAGAACCAGAAGAGGGCCTGAAGCAATCCTGCGCTTTTGCGGCCAGCTCCCAAAAAAGCGAGTTGAAAAATGGAGCTCAGGGGCACTGCAATTCACAAACCTGCAGAGTTTTAACTGATACCTCTCGTCCACAGATATATTAAGGGAAGGCAACGAAGAGGCTTTGAAAGCAAGGCAGAATTGCAGGAAACAGATTTCAGCAGATAGATTCGAATCGCCTTGAAAGCACATGAAAAGCGGCAAAACGTGGACAATGATGCCCTTGGCCAAAAAGGGCGTATGCGTTTTTTCCTGAATATATTCAGGAAAAAACGCATACGCCCTTTTTGGCCAACCAAGCAACCTGGAAAGGCAAATCAGCGCTCCAAAGAAGTCTCGCTTCCCAGCGGGCAAAAGGGCCATGCGGAAAAAAGTGTCCAAACCAGAACTGCACGACCGGCCATGGAGAAATGGGAGCCTTGCTTCGCTGATGGGCGGAATGTAAATTGCCAACAGCCACTCTGGAGAAGTGTACGGTGTGTCCTGAAACATCTAAAAAACACAGCTTGGAGAGCATAGGGCACTTCCACTCATGGGCGTATAAATTGGGAAAACTAAAAATCAGCAAGACACAGGCACCCCAAAGTTTAGGGCTGCTCTGTTGACAAGAACCCCCACTTCATTACACCTTAAATATCCTAGGAAAGAGAAAAATGGATAAAGAAGTTGGGGTCCTCATGTACAATGGAATATCACTCAGCCATGAAATCAACGTCATAAGGCTAGTAGCAGCACGATGAGTGGATTGAGGTACGACGATTCTAAGTGAAATAAGTCACACAGAAAAAGACACTTATCCTAAGATATCACTTCGAGAGGGAATGTAAAAACCGCTACACTTGAACTGAATTACAAAACAGAACAGAGTCACACGTTTAGAAAACACACTATGGCTGCTGAACGGGAAAGGTGAGGTGGGGTGATGCATAAAACAAGGGTTTCAAATTAGCTCCGATACCGTTCCATAAACCCAATATGTAAGAGACAAGACCTATTCCTTTTTCAGTGAACTGGACTCAACACCCCCTATTCACCGCACAAGAATATATCTGACTAGTAAGAATCCTCAAACCTATGTATTGATATCTCTCTGTAAGTGAGTCAAGGGGGTGTAAAGCGGCATAAACACAGCCGTGAAAAGCAGCTAAACCCCATTATAAAAATAAATTACTTTTCAAAACCCGTGAAACAAAGACAGTGAAAGAGAGAGAAATTCTTCCAAAATTCGTTCAGGGGCTGTGATGCAACCTGGATTGACCATATCTAGACCTACAGCTGATTGAGACATAAGGGTGGACACTCTTGGGGCTGAGAGGTTCGGTGAGGTTGGGTGAGCCAACGCAGACCCTTTCAAGTAATACTGCATGCTACCCATCCCATGGGTCCCAAATCTCCAGGTTCAAGGGCATCTTCCTACATCGAAAACAGGCATGAGAAACCCAGAAGATGGTACACCGTGTGATCGGGAAAGGTTTCTAAAACGCACCTCATTTCTCATCTCCTTTGCTCGGGTTCGCCATTCCAGCCGATTTACTAGCCATCTCCCTCCTTGGAGAATCAGCACCTTTAACCTCCTGTTCCGTACAGGTTGCAATTTGTCCTGAGGATGAACGGGAAGAGGGGGAACCAATGAGAGACTAGCTCTAGGTGTTGGGACAGGCACAGGTCACTCTATTTTCCCATCAGGAAGAAGAATTAAGCACAAGCTCAGCCTGCCCCCCAGAACCAGAAGAGGGCCTGAAGCAATCCTGCGCTTTTGCGGCCAGCTCCCAAAAAAGCGAGTTGAAAAATGGAGCTCAGGGGCACTGCAATTCACAAACCTGCAGAGTTTTAAATGATACCTCTCGTCCACAAATATATTAAGGGAAGGCAACGAAGAGGCTTTGAAAGCAAGGCAGAATTGCAGGAAACAGATTTCAGGAGGTAGATTCGAATCGCCTTGAAAGCACATGAAAAGCGGCCAAACGTGGACAATGATGCCCTTGGCCAAAAAGGGCGTATGCGTTTTTTCCTGAATATATTCAGGAAAAAACGCATACGCCCTTTTTGGCCAACCAAGCAACCTGGAAAGGCAAATCAGCGCTCCAAAGAAGTCTCGCTTCCCAGCGGGCAAAAGGGCCATGCGGAAAAAAGTGTCCAAACCAGAACTGCACGACCGGCCATGGAGAAATGGGAGCCTTGCTTCGCTGATGGGCGGGATGTAAATTGCCAACAGCCACTCGGGAGAAGTGTACGGTGTGTCCTGAAACATCTAAAAAAACACAGCTTGGAGAGCATAGGGCACTGCCACTCATGGGCGTATAAATTGGGAAAACTAAAAATCAGCAAGACACAGGCACCCCAAAGTTTAGGGCTGCTCTGTTGACAAGAACCCCCACTTCATTACACCTTAAATATCCTAGGAAAGAGAAAAATGGATAAAGAAGTTGGGGTCCTCATGTACAATGGAATATCACTCAGCCATGAAATCAACGTCATAAGGCTAGTAGCAGCACGATGAGTGGATTTAGGTACGACGATTCTAAGTGCAATAAGTCACACAGAAAAAGACACTTATCCTAAGATATCACTTCGAGATGGAATGTAAAAACCGCTACACTTGAACTGAATTACAAAACAGAACAGAGTCACACGTTTAGAAAACACACTATGGCTGCTGAACGGGAAAGGTGAGGTGGGGTGATGCATAAAACAAGGGTTTCAAATTAGCTCCGATACCGTTCCATAAACCCAATATGTAAGAGACAAGACCTATTCCTTTTTCAGTGAACTGGACTCAACACCCCCTATTCACCGCACAAGAATATATCTGACTAGTAAGAATCCTCAAACCTATGTATTGATATCTCTCTGTAAGTGAGTCAAGGGGGTGCAAAGCGGCATAAACACAGCCGTGAAAAGCAGCTAAACCCCATTATAAAAATAAATTACTTTTCAAAACCCGTGAAACAAAGACAGTGAAAGAGAGAGAAATTCTTCCAAAATCCGTTCAGGGGCTGTGATGCAACCTGGATTGACCATATCTAGACCCACAGCTGATTGAGACATAAGGGTGGACACTCTTGGGGCTGAGAGGTTCGGTGAGGTTGGGTGAGCCAACGCAGACCCTTTCAAGTAATACTGCATGGTACCCATCCCATGGGTCCCAAATCTCCAGGTTCAAGGGCATCTTCCTACATCGAAAACAGGCATGAGAAACCCAGAAGATGGTACACCGTGTGATCGGGAAAGGTTTCTAAAACGCACCTCATTTCTCATCTCCTTTGCTCGGGTTCGCCATTCCAGCCGATTTACTAGCCATCTCCCTCCTTGGAGAATCAGCACCTTTAACCTCCTGTTCCGTACAGGTTGCAATTTGTCCTGAGGATGAACGGGAAGAGGGGGAACCAATGAGAGACTAGCTCTAGGTGTTGGGACAGGCACAGGTCACTCTATTTTCCCATCAGGAAGAAGAATTAAGCACAAGCTCAGCCTGCCCCCCAGAACCAGAAGAGGGCCTGAAGCAATCCTGCGCTTTTGCGGCCAGCTCCCAAAAAAGCGAGTTGAAAAATGGAGCTCAGGGGCACTGCAATTCACAAACCTGCAGAGTTTTCAATGATACCTCTCGTCCACAAATATATTAAGGGAAGGCAACGAAGAGGCTTTGAAAGCAAGGCAGAATTGCAGGAAACAGATTTCAGGAGGTAGATTCGAATCGCCTTGAAAGCACATGAAAAGCGGCCAAACGTGGACAATGATGCCCTTGGCCAAAAAGGGCGTATGCGTTTTTTCCTGAATATATTCAGGAAAAAACGCATACGCCCTTTTTGGCCAACCAAGCAACCTGGAAAGGCAAATCAGCGCTCCAAAGAAGTCTGGCTTCCCAGCGGGAAAAAGGGCCATGCGGAAAAAAGTGTCCAAAGCAGAAATGCAGGACCGGCCATGGAGAAATGGGAGCCTTGCTACGCTGATGGGCGGGATGTAAATTGCCAACAGCCACTCGGGAGAAGTGTACGGTGTGTCCTGAAACATCTAAAAAACACAGCTTGGAGAGCATAGGGCACTTCCACTCATGGGCGTATAAATTGGGAAAACTAAAAATCAGCAAGACACAGGCACCCCAAAGTTTAGGACTGCTCTGTTGACAAGAACCCCCACTTCATTACACCTTAAATATCCTAGGAAAGAGAAAAATGGATAAAGAAGTTGTGGTCCTCATGTACAATGGAATATCACTCAGCCATGAAATCAACGTCATAAGGCTAGTAGCAGCACGATGAGTGGATTTAGGTACGACGATTCTAAGTGAAATAAGTCACACAGAAAAAGACACTTATCCTAAGATATCACTTCGAGAGGGAATGTAAAAACCGCTACACTTGAACTGAATTACAAAACAGAACAGAGTCACACGTTTAGAAAACACACTATGGCTGCTGAACGGGAAAGGTGAGGTGGGGTGATGCATAAAACAAGGGTTTCAAATTAGCTCCGATACCGTTCCATAAACCCAATATGTAAGACACAAGACCTATTCCTTTTTCAGTGAACTGGACTCAACACCCCCTATTCACCGCACAAGAATATATCTGACTAGTAAGAATCTTCAAACCTATGTATTGATATCTCTCTGTAAGTGAGTCAAGGGGGTGTAAAGCGGCATAAACACAGCCGTGAAAAGCAGCTAAACCCCATTATAAAAATAAATTACTTGTCAAAACCCGTGAAACAAAGACAGTGAAAGAGAGAGAAATTCTTCCAAAATTCGTTCAGGGGCTGTGATGCAACCTGGATTGACCATATCTAGACCCACAGCTGATTGAGACATAAGGGTGGACACTCTTGGGGCTGAGAGGTTCGGTGAGGTTGGGTGAGCCAACGCAGACCCTTTCAAGTAATACTGCATGGTACCCATCCCATGGGTCCCAAATCTCCAGGTTCAAGGGCATCTTCCTACATCGAAAACAGGCATGAGAAACCCAGAAGATGGTACACCGTGTGATCGGGAAAGGTTTCTAAAACGCACCTCATTTCTCATCTCCTTTGCTCGGGTTCGCCATTCCAGCCGATTTACTAGCCATCTCCCTCCTTGGAGAATCAGCACCTTTAACCTCCTGTTCCGTACAGGTTGCAATTTGTCCTGAGGATGAACGGGAAGAGGGGGAACCAATGAGAGACTAGCTCTAGGTGTTGGGACAGGCACAGGTCACTCTATTTTCCCATCAGGAAGAAGAATTAAGCACAAGCTCAGCCTGCCCCCCAGAACCAGAAGAGGGCCTGAAGCAATCCTGCGCTTTTGCGGCCAGCTCCCAAAAAAGCGAGTTGAAAAATGGAGCTCAGGGGCACTGCAATTCACAAACCTGAAGAGTTTTAAATGATACCTCTCGTCCACAAATATATTAAGGGAAGGCAACGAAGAGGCTTTGAAAGCAAGGCAGAATTGCAGGAAACAGATTTCAGGAGGTAGATTCGAATCGCCTTGAAAGCGCATGAAAAGCGGCCAAACGTGGACAATAATGCCCTTGGCCAAAAAGGGCGTATGCGTTTTTTCCTGAATATATTCAGGAAAAAACGCATACGCCCTTTTTGGCCAACCAAGCAACCTGGAAAGGCCAATCAGCGCTCCAAAGAAGTCTCGCTTCCCAGCGGGCAAAAGGGCCATGCGGAAAAAAGTGTCCAAACCAGAACTGCACGACCGGCCATGGAGAAATGGGAGCCTTGCTTCGCTGATGGGCGGGATGTAAATTGCCAACAGCCACTCGGGAGAAGTGTACGGTGTGTCCTGAAACATCTAAAAAACACAGCTTGGAGAGCATAGGGCACTTCCACTCATGGGCGTATAAATTGGGAAAACTAAAAATCAGCAAGACACAGGCACCCCAAAGTTTAGGGCTGCTCTTTTGACAAGAACCCCCACTTCATTACACCTTAAATATCCTAGGAAAGAGAAAAATGGATAAAGAAGTTGTGGTCCTCATGTACAATGGAATATCACTCAGCCATGAAATCAACGTCATAAGGCTAGTAGCAGCACGATGAGTGGATTTAGGTACGACGATTCTAAGTGAAATAAGTCACACAGAAAAAGACACTTATCCTAAGATATCACTTCGAGAGGGAATGTAAAAACCGCTACACTTGAACTGAATTACAAACAGAACAGAGTCACACGTTTAGAAAACACACTATGGCTGCTGAACGGGAAAGGTGAGGTGGGGTGATGCATAAAACAAGGGTTTCAAATTAGCTCCGATACCGTTCCATAAACCCAATATGTAAGAGACAAGACCTATTCCTTTTTCAGTGAACTGGACTCAACACCCCCTATTCACCGCACAAGAATATATCTGACTAGTAAGAATACTCAAACCTATGTATTGATATCTCTCTGTAAGTGAGTCAAGGGGGTGTAAAGCGGCATAAACACAGCCGTGAAAAGCAGCTAAACCCCATTATAAAAATAAATTACTTTTCAAAACCCGGGAAACAAAGACAGTGAAAGAGAGAGAAATTCTTCCAAAATTCGTTCAGGGGCTGTGATGCAACCTGGATTGACCATATCTAGACCCACAGCTGATTGAGACTTAAGGGTGGACACTCTTGGGGCTGAGAGGTTCGGTGAGGTTGGGTGAGCCAACGCAGACCCTTTCAAGTAATACTGCATGGTACCCATCCCATGGGTCCCAAATCTCCAGGTTCAAGGGCATCTTCCTACATTGAAAACAGGCATGAGAAACCCAGAAGATGGTACACCGTGTGATCGGGAAAGGTTTCTAAAACGCACCTCATTTCTCATCTCCTTTGCTCGGGTTCGCCATTCCAGCCGATTTACTAGCCATCTCCCTCCTTGGAGAATCAGCACCTTTAACCTCCTGTTCCGTACAGGTTGCAATTTGTCCTGAGGATGAACGGGAAGAGGGGGAACCAATGAGAGACTAGCTCTAGGTGTTGGGACAGGCACAGGTCACTCTATTTTCCCATCAGGAAGAAGAATTAAGCACAAGCTCAGCCTGCCCCCCAGAACCAGAAGAGGGCCTGAAGCAATCCTGCGCTTTTGCGGCCAGCTCCCAAAAAAGCGAGTTGAAAAATGGAGCTCAGGGGCACTGCAATTCACAAACCTGCAGAGTTTTAAATGATACCTCTCGTCCACAAATATATTAAGGGAAGGCAACGAAGAGGCTTTGAAAGCAAGGCAGAATTGCAGGAAACAGATTTCAGGAGGTAGATTCGAATCGCCTTGAAAGCACATGAAAAGCGGCAAAACGTGGACAATGATGCCCTTGGCCAAAAAGGGCGTATGCGTTTTTTCCTGAATATATTCAGGAAAAAACGCATACGCCCTTTTTGGCCAACCAAGCAACCTGGAAAGGCAAATCAGCGCTCCAAAGAAGTCTCGCTTCCCAGCGGGCAAAAGGGCCATGCGGAAAAAAGTGTCCAAACCAGAACTGCCCGACCGGCCATGGAGAAATGGGAGCCTTGCTTCGCTGATGGGCGGGATGTAAATTGCCAACAGCCACTCGGGAGAAGTGTACGGTGTGTCCTGAAACATCTAAAAAACACAGCTTGGAGAGCATAGGGCACTTCCACTCATGGGCGTATAAATTGGGAAAACTAAAAATCAGCAAGACACAGGCACCCCAAAGTTTAGGGCTGCTCTGTTGACAAGAACCCCCACTTCATTACACCTTAAATATCCTAGGAAAGAGAAAAATGGATAAAGAAGTTGTGGTCCTCATGTACAATGGAATATCACTCAGCCATGAAATCAACGTCATAAGGCTAGTAGCAGCACGATGAGTGGATTTAGGTACGACGATTCTAAGTGAAATAAGTCACACAGAAAAAGACACTTATCCTAAGATATCACTTCGAGAGGGAATGTAAAAACCGCTACACTTGAACTGAATTACAAACAGAACAGAGTCACACGTTTAGAAAACACACTATGGCTGCTGAACGGGAAAGGTGAGGTGGGGTGATGCATAAAACAAGGGTTTCAAATTAGCTCCGATACCGTTCCATAAACCCAATATGTAAGAGACAAGACCTATTCCTTTTTCAGTGAACTGGACTCAACACCCCCTATTCACCGCACAAGAATATATCTGACTAGTAAGAATCCTCAAACCTATGTATTGATATCTCTCTGTAAGTGAGTCAAGGGGGTGTAAAGCGGCATAAACACAGCCGTGAAAAGCAGCTAAACCCCATTATAAAAATAAATTACTTTTCAAAACCCGTGAAACAAAGACAGTGAAAGAGAGAGAAATTCTTCCAAAATTCTTTCAGGGGCTGTGATGCAACCTGGATTGACCATATCTAGACCCACAGCTGATTGAGACTTAAGGGTGGACACTCTTGGGGCTGAGAGGTTCGGTGAGGTTGGGTGAGCCAACGCAGACCCTTTCAAGTAATACTGCATGCTACCCATCCCATGGGTCCCAAATCTCCAGGTTCAAGGGCATCTTCCTACATTGAAAACAGGCATGAGAAACCCAGAAGATGGTACACCGTGTGATCGGGAAAGGTTTCTAAAACGCACCTCATTTCTCATCTCCTTTGCTCGGGTTCGCCATTCCAGCCGATTTACTAGCCATCTCCCTCCTTGGAGAATCAGCACCTTTAACCTCCTGTTCCGTACAGGTTGCAATTTGTCCTGAGGATGAACGGGAAGAGGGGGAACCAATGAGAGATTAGCTCTAGGTGTTGGGACAGGCACAGGTCACTCTATTTTCCCATCAGGAAGAAGAATTAAGCACAAGCTCAGCCTGCCCCCCAGAACCAGAAGAGGGCCTGAAGCAATCCTGCGCTTTTGCGGCCAGCTCCCAAAAAAGCGAGTTGAAAAATGGAGCTCAGGGGCACTGCAATTCACAAACCTGCAGAGTTTTAAATGATACCTCTCGTCCACAAATATATTAAGGGAAGGCAACGAAGAGGCTTTGAAAGCAAGGCAGAATTGCAGGAAACAGATTTCAGGAGGTAGATTCGAATCGCCTTGAAAGCACATGAAAAGCGGCAAAACGTGGACAATGATGCCCTTCGCCAAAAAGGGCGTATACGTTTTTTCCTGAATATATTCAGGAAAAAACGCATACGCCCTTTTTGGCCAACCAAGCAACCTGGAAAGGCAAATCAGCGCTCCAAAGAAGTCTCGCTTCCCAGCGGGCAAAAGGGCCATGCGGAAAAATGTGTCCAAACCAGAACTGCACGACGGGCCATGGAGAAATGGGAGCCTTGCTTCGCTGATGGGCCGGATGTAAATTGCCAACAGCCACTCGGGAGAAGTGTACGGTGTGTCCAGAAACATCTAAAAAACACAGCTTGGAGAGCATAGGGCACTTCCACTCATGGGCGTATAAATTGGGAAAACTAAAAATCAGCAAGACACAGGCACCCAAAAGTTTAGGGCTGCTCTGTTGACAAGAACCCCCACTTCATTACACCTTAAATATCCTAGGAAAGAGAAAAATGGATAAAGAAGTTGTGGTCCTCATGTACAATGGAATATCACTCAGCCATGAAATCAACGTCATAAGGCTAGTAGCAGCACGATGAGTGGATTTAGGTACGACGATTCTAAGTGAAATAAGTCACACAGAAAAAGACACTTATCCTAAGATATCACTTAGAGAGGGAATGTAAAAACCGCTACACTTGAACTGATTTACAAAACAGAACAGAGTCACACGTTTAGGAAACACACTATGGCTGCTGAACGGGAAAGGTGAGGTGGGGTGATGCATAAAACAAGGGTTTCAAATTAGCTCCGATACCGTTCCATAAACCCAATATGTAAGACACAAGACCTATTCCTTTTTCAGTGAACTGGACTCAACACCCCCTATTCACCGCACAAGAATATATCTGACTAGTAAGAATCCTCAAACCTATGTATTGATATCTCTCTGTAAGTGAGTCAAGGGGGTGTAAAGCGGCATAAACACAGCCGTGAAAAGCAGCTAAACCCCATTATAAAAATAAATTACTTTTCAAAACCCGTGAAACAAAGACAGTGAAAGAGAGAGAAATTCTTCCAAAATTCGTTCAGGGGCTGTGATGCAACCTGGATTGACCATATCTAGACCCACAGCTGATTGAGACATAAGGGTGGACACTCTTTGGGCTGAGAGGTTTGGTGAGGTTGGGTGAGCCAACGCAGACCCTTTCAAGTAATACTGCATGCTACCCATCCCATGGGTCCCAAATCTCCAGGTTCAAGGGCATCTTCCTACATCGAAAACAGGCATGAGAAACCCAGAAGATGGTACACCGTGTGATCGGGAAAGGTTTCTAAAACGCACCTCATTTCTCATCTCCTTTGCTCGGGTTCGCCATTCCAGCCGATTTACTAGCCATCTCCCTCCTTGGAGAATCAGCACCTTTAACCTCCTGTTCCGTACAGGTTGCAATTAGTCCTGAGGATGAACGGGAAGAGGGGGAACCAATGAGAGACTAGCTCTAGGTGTTGGGACAGGCACAGGTCACTCTATTTTCCCATCAGGAAGAAGAATTAAGCACAAGCTCAGCCTGCCCCCCAGAACCAGAAGAGGGCCTGAAGCAATCCTGCGCTTTTGCGGCCAGCTCCCAAAAAAGCGAGTTGAAAAATGGAGCTCAGGGGCACTGCAATTCACAAACCTGCAGAGTTTTAAATGATACCTCTCGTCCACAAATATATTAAGGGAAGGCAACGAAGAGGCTTTGAAAGCAAGGCAGAATTGCAGGAAACAGATTTCAGGAGGTAGATTCGAATCGCGTTGAAAGCACATGAAAAGCGGCCAAACGTGGACAATGATGCCCTTGGCCAAAAAGGGCGTATGCGTTTTTTCCTGAATATATTCAGGAAAAAACGCATACGCCCTTTTTGGCCAACCAAGCAACCTGGAAAGGCCAATCAGCGCTCCAAAGAAGTCTCGCTTCCCAGCGGGCAAAAGGGCCATGCGGAAAAAAGTGTCCAAACCAAAACTGCACGACCGGCCATGGAGAAATGGGAGCCTTGCTTCGCTGATGGGCGGGATGTAAATTGCCAACAGCCACTGGGGAGAAGTGTACGGTGTGTCCTGAAACATCTAAAAAACACAGCTTGGAGAGCATAGGGCACTGCCACTCATGGGCGTATAAATTGGGAAAACTAAAAATCAGCAAGACACAGGCACCCCAAAGTTTAGGGCTGCTCTGTTGACAAGAACCCCCACTTCATTACACCTTAAATATCCTAGGAAAGAGAAAAATGGATAAAGAAGTTGTGGTCCTCATGTACAATGGAATATCACTCAGCCATGAAATCAACGTCATAAGGCTAGTAGCAGCACGATGAGTGGATTTAGGTACGACGATTCTAAGTGAAATAAGTCACACAGAAAAAGACACTTATCCTAAGATATCACTTAGAGAGGGAATGTAAAAACCGCTACACTTGAACTGAATTACAAACAGAACAGAGTCACACGTTTAGAAAACACACTATGGCTGCTGAACGGGAAAGGTGAGGTGGGGTGATGCATAAAACAAGGGTTTCAAATTAGCTCCGATACCGTTCCATAAACCCAATATGTAAGAGACAAGACCTATTCCTTTTTCAGTGAACTGGACTCAACACCCCCTATTCACCGCACAGGAATATATCTGACTAGTAAGAATCCTCAAACCTATGTATTGATAACTCTCTGTAAGTGAGTCAAGGGGGTGTAAAGCGGCATAAACACAGCCGTGAAAAGCAGCTAAACCCCATTATAAAAATAAATTACTTTTCAAAACCCGTGAAACAAAGACAGTGAAAGAGAGAGAAATTCTTCCAAAATTCGTTCAGGGGCTGTGATGCAACCTGGATTGACCATATCTAGACCCACAGCTGATTGAGACTTAAGGGTGGACACTCTTGGGGCTGAGAGGTTCGGTGAGGTTGGGTGAGCCAACGCAGACCCTTTCAAGTAATACTGCATGGTACCCATCCCATGGGTCCCAAATCTCCAGGTTCAAGGGCATCTTCCTACATTGAAAACAGGCATGAGAAACCCAGAAGATGGTACACCGTGTGATCAGGAAAGGTTTCTAAAACGCACCTCATTTCTCATCTCCTTTGCTCGGGTTCGCCATTCCAGCCGATTTACTAGCCATCTCCCTCCTTGGAGAATCAGCACCTTTAACCTCCTGTTCCGTACAGGTTGCAATTTGTCCTGAGGATGAACGGGAAGAGGGGGAACCAATGAGAGACTAGCTCTAGGTGTTGGGACAGGCACAGGTCACTCTATTTTCCCATCAGGAAGAAGAATTAAGCACAAGCTCAGCCTGCCCCCCAGAACCAGAAGAGGGCCTGAAGCAATCCTGCGCTTTTGCGGCCAGCTCCCAAAAAAGCGAGTTGAAAAATGGAGCTCAGGGGCACTGCAATTCACAAACCTGCAGAGTTTTAAATGATACCTCTCGTCCACAAATATATTAAGGGAAGGCAACGAAGAGGCTTTGAAAGCAAGGCAGAATTGCAGGAAACAGATTTCAGGAGGTAGATTCGAATCGCCTTGAAAGCACATGAAAAGCGGCCAAACGTGGACAATGATGCCCTTGGCCAAAAAGGGCGTATGCGTTTTTTCCTGAATATATTCAGGAAAAAACGCATACGCCCTTTTTGGCCAACCAAGCAACCTGGAAAGGCCAATCAGCGCTCCAAAGAAGTCTCGCTTCCCAGCGGGCAAAAGGGCCATGCGGAAAAAAGTGTCCAAACCAGAACTGCACGACCGGCCATGGAGAAATGGGAGCCTTGCTTCGCTGATGGGCGGGATGTAAATTGCCAACAGCCACTCGGGAGAAGTGTACGGTGTGTCCTGAAACATCTAAAAAACACAGCTTGGAGAGCATAGGGCACTGCCACTCATGGGCGTATAAATTGGGAAAACTAAAAATCAGCAAGACACAGGCACCCCAAAGTTTAGGGCTGCTCTGTTGACAAGAACCCCCACTTCATTACACCTTAAATATCCTAGGAAAGAGAAAAATGGATAAAGAAGTTGTGGTCCTCATGTACAATGGAATATCACTCAGCCATGAAATCAACGTCATAAGGCTAGTAGCAGCACGATGAGTGGATTTAGGTACGACGATTCTAAGTGAAATAAGTCACACAGAAAAAGACACTTATCCTAAGATATCACTTCGAGAGGGAATGTAAAAACCGCTACACTTGAACTGAATTACAAAACAGAACAGAGTCACACGTTTAGAAAACACACTATGGCTGCTGAACGGGAAAGGTGAGGTGGGGTGATGCATAAAACAAGGGTTTCAAATTAGCTCCGATACCGTTCCATAAACCCAATATGTAAGAGACAAGACCTATTCCTTTTTCAGTGAACTGGACTCAACACCCCCTATTCACCGCACAAGAATATATCTGACTAGTAAGAATCTTCAAACCTATGTATTGATATCTCTCTGTAAGTGAGTCAAGGGGGTGTAAAGCGGCATAAACACAGCCGTGAAAAGCAGCTAAACCCCATTATAAAAATAAATTACTTTTCAAAACCCGTGAAACAAAGACAGTGAAAGAGAGAGAAATTCTTCCAAAATTCGTTCAGGGGCTGTGATGCAACCTGGATTGACCATATCTAGACCCACAGCTGATTGAGACTTAAGGGTGGACACTCTTGGGGCTGAGAGGTTCGGTGAGGTTGGGTGAGCCAACGCAGACCCTTTCAAGTAATACTGCATGGTACCCATCCCATGGGTCCCAAATCTCCAGGTTCAAGGGCATCTTCCTACATTGAAAACAGGCATGAGAAACCCAGAAGATGGTACACCGTGTGATCGGGAAAGGTTTCTAAAACGCACCTCATTTCTCATCTCCTTTGCTCGGGTTCGCCATTCCAGCCGATTTACTAGCCATCTCCCTCCTTGGAGAATCAGCACCTTTAACCTCCTGTTCCGTACAGGTTGCAATTTGTCCTGAGGATGAACGGGAAGAGGGGGAACCAATGAGAGATTAGCTCTAGGTGTTGGGACAGGCACAGGTCACTCTATTTTCCCATCAGGAAGAAGAATTAAGCACAAGCTCAGCCTGCCCCCCAGAACCAGAAGAGTGCCTGAAGCAATCCTGCGCTTTTGCGGCCAGCTCCCAAAAAAGCGAGTTGAAAAATGGAGCTCAGGGGCACTGCAATTCACAAACCTGCAGAGTTTTAAAAGATACCTCTCGTCCACAAATATATTAAGGGAAGGCAACGAAGAGGCTTTGAAAGCAAGGCAGAATTGCAGGAAACAGATTTCAGGAGGTAGATGCGAATCGCCTTGAAAGCACATGAAAAGCGGCAAAACGTGGACAATGATGCCCTTCGCCAAAAAGGGCGTATACGTTTTTTCCTGAATATATTCAGGAAAAAACGCATACGCCCTTTTTGGCCAACCAAGCAACCTGGAAAGGCAAATCAGCGCTCCAAAGAAGTCTCGCTTCCCAGCGGGCAAAAGGGCCATGCGGAAAAATGTGTCCAAACCAGAACTGCACGACGGGCCATGGAGAAATGGGAGCCTTGCTTCGCTGATGGGCCGGATGTAAATTGCCAACAGCCACTCGGGAGAAGTGTACGGTGTGTCCAGAAACATCTAAAAAACACAGCTTGGAGAGCATAGGGCACTTCCACTCATGGGCGTATAAATTGGGAAAACTAAAAATCAGCAAGACACAGGCACCCAAAAGTTTAGGGCTGCTCTGTTGACAAGAACCCCCACTTCATTACACCTTAAATATCCTAGGAAAGAGAAAAATGGATAAAGAAGTTGTGGTCCTCATGTACAATGGAATATCACTCAGCCATGAAATCAACGTCATAAGGCTAGTAGCAGCACGATGAGTGGATTTAGGTACGACGATTCTAAGTGAAATAAGTCACACAGAAAAAGACACTTATCCTAAGATATCACTTAGAGAGGGAATGTAAAAACCGCTACACTTGAACTGATTTACAAAACAGAACAGAGTCACACGTTTAGGAAACACACTATGGCTGCTGAACGGGAAAGGTGAGGTGGGGTGATGCATAAAACAAGGGTTTCAAATTAGCTCCGATACCGTTCCATAAACCCAATATGTAAGACACAAGACCTATTCCTTTTTCAGTGAACTGGACTCAACACCCCCTATTCACCGCACAAGAATATATCTGACTAGTTAGAATCCTCAAACCTATGTATTGATATCTCTCTGTAAGTGAGTCAAGGGGGTGTAAAGCGGCATAAACACAGCCGTGAAAAGCAGCTAAACCCCATTATAAAAATAAATTACTTTTCAAAACCCGTGAAACAAAGACAGTGAAAGAGAGAGAAATTCTTCCAAAATTCGTTCAGGGGCTGTGATGCAACCTGGATTGACCATATCTAGACCCACAGCTGATTGAGACATAAGGGTGGACACTCTTTGGGCTGAGAGGTTTGGTGAGGTTGGGTGAGCCAACCCAGACCCTTTCAAGTAATACTGCATGCTACCCATCCCATGGGTCCCAAATCTCCAGGTTCAAGGGCATCTTCCTACATCGAAAACAGGCATGAGAAACCCAGAAGATGGTACACCGTGTGATCGGGAAAGGTTTCTAAAACGCACCTCATTTCTCATCTCCTTTGCTCGGGTTCGCCATTCCAGCCGATTTACTAGCCATCTCCCTCCTTGGAGAATCAGCACCTTTAACCTCCTGTTCCGTACAGGTTGCAATTAGTCCTGAGGATGAACGGGAAGAGGGGGAACCAATGAGAGACTAGCTCTAGGTGTTGGGACAGGCACAGGTCACTCTATTTTCCCATCAGGAAGAAGAATTAAGCACAAGCTCAGCCTGCCCCCCAGAACCAGAAGAGGGCCTGAAGCAATCCTGCGCTTTTGCGGCCAGCTCCCAAAAAAGCGAGTTGAAAAATGGAGCTCAGGGGCACTGCAATTCACAAACCTGCAGAGTTTTAAATGATACCTCTCGTCCACAAATATATTAAGGGAAGGCAACGAAGAGGCTTTGAAAGCAAGGCAGAATTGCAGGAAACAGATTTCAGGAGGTAGATTCGAATCGCGTTGAAAGCACATGAAAAGCGGCCAAACGTGGACAATGATGCCCTTGGCCAAAAAGGGCGTATGCGTTTTTTCCTGAATATATTCAGGAAAAAACGCATACGCCCTTTTTGGCCAACCAAGCAACCTGGAAAGGCAAATCAGCGCTCCAAAGAAGTCTCGCTTCCCAGCGGGCAAAAGGGCCATGCGGAAAAAAGTGTCCAAACCAAAACTGCACGACCGGCCATGGAGAAATGGGAGCCTTGCTTCGCTGATGGGCGGGATGTAAATTGCCAACAGCCACTGGGGAGAAGTGTACGGTGTGTCCTGAAACATCTAAAAAACACAGCTTGGAGAGCATAGGGCACTGCCACTCATGGGCGTATAAATTGGGAAAACTAAAAATCAGCAAGACACAGGCACCCCAAAGTTTAGGGCTGCTCTGTTGACAAGAACCCCCACTTCATTACACCTTAAATATCCTAGGAAAGAGAAAAATGGATAAAGAAGTTGTGGTCCTCATGTACAATGGAATATCACTCAGCCATGAAATCAACGTCATAAGGCTAGTAGCAGCACGATGAGTGGATTTAGGTACGACGATTCTAAGTGAAATAAGTCACACAGAAAAAGACACTTATCCTAAGATATCACTTAGAGAGGGAATGTAAAAACCGCTACACTTGAACTGAATTACAAACAGAACAGAGTCACACGTTTAGAAAACACACTATGGCTGCTGAACGGGAAAGGTGAGGTGGGGTGATGCATAAAACAAGGGTTTCAAATTAGCTCCGATACCGTTCCATAAACCCAATATGTAAGAGACAAGACCTATTCCTTTTTCAGTGAACTGGACTCAACACCCCCTATTCACCGCACAAGAATATATCTGACTAGTAAGAATCCTCCAACCTATGTATTGATAACTCTCTGTAAGTGAGTCAAGGGGGTGTAAAGCGGCATAAACACAGCCGTGAAAAGCAGCTAAACCCCATTATAAAAATAAATTACTTTTCAAAACCCGTGAAACAAAGACAGTGAAAGAGAGAGAAATTCTTCCAAAATTCGTTCAGGGGCTGTGATGCAACCTGGATTGACCAAATCTAGACCCACAGCTGATTGAGACTTAAGGGTGGACACTCTTGGGGCTGAGAGGTTCGGTGAGGTTGGGTGAGCCAACGCAGACCCTTTCAAGTAATACTGCATGGTACCCATCCCATGGGTCCCAAATCTCCAGGTTCAAGGGCATCTTCCTACATTGAAAACAGGCATGAGAAACCCAGAAGATGGTACACCGTGTGATCGGGAAAGGTTTCTAAAACGCACCTCATTTCTCATCTCCTTTGCTCGGGTTCGCCATTCCAGCCGATTTACTAGCCATCTCCCTCCTTGGAGAATCAGCACCTTTAACCTCCTGTTCCGTACAGGTTGCAATTAGTCCTGAGGATGAACGGGAAGAGGGGGAACCAATGAGAGACTAGCTCTAGGTGTTGGGACAGGCACAGGTCACTCTATTTTCCCATCAGGAAGAAGAATTAAGCACAAGCTCAGCCTGCCCCCCAGAACCAGAAGAGGGCCTGAAGCAATCCTGCGCTTTTGCGGCCAGCTCCCAAAAAAGCGAGTTGAAAAATGGAGCTCAGGGGCACTGCAATTCACAAACCTGCAGAGTTTTAAATGATACCTCTCGTCCACAAATATATTAAGGGAAGGCAACGAAGAGGCTTTGAAAGCAAGGCAGAATTGCAGGAAACAGATTTCAGGAGGTAGATTCGAATCGCCTTGAAAGCACATGAAAAGCGGCCAAACGTGGACAATGATGCCCTTGGCCAAAAAGGGCGTATGCGTTTTTTCCTGAATATATTCAGGAAAAAACGCATACGCCCTTTTTGGCCAACCAAGCAACCTGGAAAGGCCAATCAGCGCTCCAAAGAAGTCTCGCTTCCCAGCGGGCAAAAGGGCCATGCGGAAAAAAGTGTCCAAACCAGAACTGCACGACCGGCCATGGAGAAATGGGAGCCTTGCTTCGCTGATGGGCGGGATGTAAATTGCCAACAGCCACTCGGGAGAAGTGTACGGTGTGTCCTGAAACATCTAAAAAACACAGCTTGGAGAGCATAGGGCACTTCCACTCATGGGCGTATAAATTGGGAAAACTAAAAATCAGCAAGACACAGGCACCCCAAAGTTTAGGGCTGCTCTGTTGACAAGAACCCCCACTTCATTACACCTTAAATATCCTAGGAAAGAGAAAAATGGATAAAGAAGTTGTGGTCCTCATGTACAATGGAATATCACTCAGCCATGAAATCAACGTCATAAGGCTAGTAGCAGCACGATGAGTGGATTTAGGTACGACGATTCTAAGTGAAATAAGTCACACAGAAAAAGACACTTATCCTAAGATATCACTTAGAGAGGGAATGTAAAAACCGCTACACTTGAACTGAATTACAAACAGAACAGAGTCACACGTTTAGAAAACACACTATGGCTGCTGAACGGGAAAGGTGAGGTGGGGTGATGCATAAAACAAGGGTTTCAAATTAGCTCCGATACCGTTCCATAAACCCAATATGTAAGAGACAAGACCTATTCCTTTTTCAGTGAACTGGACTCAACACCCCCTATTCACCGCACAAGAATATATCTGACTAGTAAGAATCCTCAAACCTATGTATTGATAACTCTCTGTAAGTGAGTCAAGGGGGTGTAAAGCGGCATAAACACAGCCGTGAAAAGCAGCTAAACCCCATTATAAAAATAAATTACTTTTCAAAACCCGTGAAACAAAGACAGTGAAAGAGAGAGAAATTCTTACAAAATTCGTTCAGGGGCTGTGATGCAACCTGGATTGACCATATCTAGACCCACAGCTGATTGAGACTTAAGGGTGGACACTCTTGGGGCTGAGAGGTTCGGTGAGGTTGGGTGAGCCAACGCAGACCCTTTCAAGTAATACTGCATGGTACCCATCCCATGGGTCCCAAATCTCCAGGTTCAAGGGCATCTTCCTACATTGAAAACAGGCATGAGAAACCCAGAAGATGGTACACCGTGTGATCGGGAAAGGTTTCTAAAACGCACCTCATTTCTCATCTCCTTTGCTCGGGTTCGCCATTCCAGCCGATTTACTAGCCATCTCCCTCCTTGGAGAATCAGCACCTTTAACCTCCTGTTCCGTACAGGTTGCAATTTGTCCTGAGGATGAACGGGAAGAGGGGGAACCAATGAGAGACTAGCTCTAGGTGTTGGGACAGGCACAGGTCACTCTATTTTCCCATCAGGAAGAAGAATTAAGCACAAGCTCAGCCTGCCCCCCAGAACCAGAAGAGGGCCTGAAGCAATCCTGCGCTTTTGCGGCCAGCTCCCAAAAAAGCGAGTTGAAAAATGGAGCTCAGGGGCACTGCAATTCACAAACCTGCAGAGTTTTAAATGATACGTCTCGTCCACAAATATATTAAGGGAAGGCAACGAAGAGGCTTTGAAAGCAAGGCAGAATTGCAGGAAACAGATTTCAGGAGGTAGATTCGAATCGCCTTGAAAGCACATGAAATGCGGCCAAACGTGGACAATGATGCCCTTGGCCAAAAAGGGCGTATGTGTTTTTTTCCTGAATATATTCAGGAAAAAACGCATACGCCCTTTTTGGCCAACCAAGCAACCTGGAAAGGCCAATCAGCGCTCCAAAGAAGTCTCGCTTCCCAGCGGGCAAAAGGGCCATGCGGAAAAAAAGTGTCCAAACCAGAACTGCACGACCGGCCATGGAGAAATGGGAGCCTTGCTTCGCTGATGGGCGGGATGTAAATTGCCAACAGCCACTCGGGAGAAGTGTACGGTGTGTCCTGAAACATCTAAAAAACACAGCTTGGAGAGCATAGGGCACTTCCACTCATGGGCGTATAAATTGGGAAAACTAAAAATCAGCAAGACACAGGCACCCCAAAGTTTAGGGCTGCTCTGTTGACAAGAACCCCCACTTCATTACACCTTAAATATCCTAGGAAAGAGAAAAATGGATAAAGAAGTTGGGTCCTCATGTACAATGGAATATCACTCAGCCATGAAATCAACGTCATAAGGCTAGTAGCAGCACCATGAGTGGATTTAGGTACGACGATTCTAAGTGAAATAAGTCACACAGAAAAAGACACTTATCATAAGATATCACTTAGAGAGGGAATGTAAAAACCGCTACACTTGAACTGAATTACAAAACAGAACAGAGTCACACGTTTAGAAAACACACTATGGCTGCTGAACGGGAAAGGTGAGGTGGGGTGATGCATAAAACAAGGGTTTCAAATTAGCTCCGATACCGTTCCATAAACCCAATATGTAAGAGACAAGACCTATTCCTTTTTCAGTGAACTGGACTCAACACCCCCTATTCACCGCACAAGAATATATCTGACTAGTAAGAATCCTCAAACCTATGTATTGATATCTCTCTGTAAGTGAGTCAAGGGGGTGTAAAGCGGCATAAACACAGCCGTGAAAAGCAGCTAAACCCCATTATAAAAATAAATTACTTTTCAAAACCCGTGAAACAAAGACAGTGAAAGAGAGAGAAATTCTTCCAAAATTCGTTCAGGGGCTGTGATGCAACCTGGATTGACCATATCTAGACCCACAGCTGATTGAGACATAAGGGTGGACACTCTTGGGGCTGAGAGGTTCGGTGAGGTTGGGTGAGCCAATGCAGACCCTTTCAAGTAATACTGCATGGTACCCATCCCATGGGTCCCAAATCTCCAGGTTCAAGGGCATCTTCCTACATCGAAAACAGGCATGAGAAAGCCAGAAGATGGTACACCGTGTGATCGGGAAAGGTTTCTAAAACGCACCTCATTTCTCATCTCCTTTGCTCGGGTTCGCCATTCCAGCCGATTTACTAGCCATCTCCCTCCTTGGAGAATCAGCACCCTTAACCTCCTGTTCCGTACAGGTTGCAATTAGTCCTGAGGATGAACGGGAAGAGGGGGAACCAATGAGAGACTAGCTCTAGGTGTTGGGACAGGCACAGGTCACTCTATTTTCCCATCAGGAAGAAGAATTAAGCACAAGCTCAGCCTGCCCCCCAGAACCAGAAGAGGGCCTGAAGCAATCCTGCGCTTTTGCGGCCAGCTCCCAAAAAAGCGAGTTGAAAAATGGAGCTCAGGGGCACTGCAATTCACAAACCTGCAGAGTTTTAAATGATACCTCTCGTCCACAAATATATTAAGGGAAGGCAACGAAGAGGCTTTGAAAGCAAGGCAGAATTGCAGGAAACAGATTTCAGGAGGTAGATTCGAATCGCCTTGAAAGCACATGAAAAGCGGCCAAACGTGGACAATGATGCTCTTGGCCAAAAAGGGCGTATGCGTTTTTTCCTGAATATATTCAGGAAAAAACGCATACGCCCTTTTTGGCCAACCAAGCAACCTGGAAAGGCCAATCAGCGCTCCAAAGAAGTCTCGCTTCCCAGCGGGCAAAAGGGCCATGCGGAAAAAAGTGTCCAAACCAGAACTGCACGACCGGCCATGGAGAAATGGGAGCCTTGCTTCGCTGATGGGCGGGATGTAAATTGCCAACAGCCACTCAGGAGAAGTGTACGGTGTGTCCTGAAACATCTAAAAAACACAGCTTGGAGAGCATAGGGCACTTCCACTCATGGGCGTATAAATTGGGAAAACTAAAAATCAGCAAGACACAGGCACCCCAAAGTTTAGGGCTGCTCTGTTGACAAGAACCCCCACTTCATTACACCTTAAATATCCTAGGAAAGAGAAAAATGGATAAAGAAGTTGGGGTCCTCATGTACAATGGAATATCACTCAGCCATGAAATCAACGTCATAAGGCTAGTAGCAGCACCATGAGTGGATTTAGGTACGACGATTCTAAGTGAAATAAGTCACACAGAAAAAGACACTTATCATAAGATATCACTTAGAGAGGGAATGTAAAAACCGCTACACTTGAACTGAATTACAAAACAGAACAGAGTCACACGTTTAGAAAACACACTATGGCTGCTGAACGGGAAAGGTGAGGTGGGGTGATGCATAAAACAAGGGTTTCAAATTAGCTCCGATACCGTTCCATAAACCCAATATGTAAGAGAGAAGACCTATTCCTTTTTCAGTGAACTGGACTCAACACCCCCTATTCACCGAACAAGAATATATCTGACTAGTAAGAATCCTCAAACCTATGTATTGATATCTCTCTGTAAGTGAGTCAAGGGGGTGTAAAGCGGCATAAACACAGCCGTGAAAAGCAGCTAAACCCCATTATAAAAATAAATTACTTTTCAAAACCCGTGAAACAAAGACAGTGAAAGAGAGAGAAATTCTTACAAAATTCGTTCAGGGGCTGTGATGCAACCTGGATTGACCATATCTAGACCCACAGCTGATTGAGACTTAAGGGTGGACACTCTTGGGGCTGAGAGGTTCGGTGAGGTTGGGTGAGCCAACGCAGACCCTTTCAAGTAATACTGCATGGTACCCATCCCATGGGTCCCAAATCTCCAGGTTCAAGGGCATCTTCCTACATCGAAAACAGGCATGAGAAAGCCAGAAGATGGTACACCGTGTGATCGGGAAAGGTTTCTAAAACGCACCTCATTTCTCATCTCCTTTGCTCGGGTTCGCCATTCCAGCCGATTTACTAGCCATCTCCCTCCTTGGAGAATCAGCACCTTTAACCTCCTGTTCCGTACAGGTTGCAATTAGTCCTGAGGATGAACGGGAAGAGGGGGAACCAATGAGAGACTAGCTCTAGGTGTTGGGACAGGCACAGGTCACTCTATTTTCCCATCAGGAAGAAGAATTAAGCACAAGCTCAGCCTGCCCCCCAGAACCAGAAGAGGGCCTGAAGGAATCCTGCGCTTTTGCGGCCAGCTCCCAAAAAAGCGAGTTGAAAAATGGAGCTCAGGGGCACTGCAATTCACAAACCTGCAGAGTTTTAAATGATACCTCTCGTCCACAAATATATTAAGGGAAGGCAACGAAGAGGCTTTGAAAGCAAGGCAGAATTGCAGGAAACAGATTTCAGGAGGTAGATTCGAATCGCCTTGAAAGCACATGAAAAGCGGCCAAACGTGGACAATGATGCCCTTGGCCAAAAAGGGCGTATGCGTTTTTTCCTGAATATATTCAGGAAAAAACGCATACGCCCTTTTTGGCCAACCAAGCAACCTGGAAAGGCCAATCAGCGCTCCAAAGAAGTCTCGCTTCCCAGCGGGCAAAAGGGCCATGAGGAAAAAAGTGTCCAAACCAAAACTGCACGACCGGCCATGGAGAAATGGGAGCCTTGCTTCGCTGATGGGCGGGATGTAAATTGCCAACAGCCACTGGGGAGAAGTGTACGGTGTGTCCTGAAACATCTAAAAAACACAGCTTGGAGAGCATAGCGCACTGCCACTCATGGGCGTATAAATTGGGAAAACTAAAAATCAGCAAGACACAGGCACCCCAAAGTTTAGGGCTGCTCTGTTGACAAGAACCCCCACTTCATTACACCTTAAATATCCTAGGAAAGAGAAAAATGGATAAAGAAGTTGTGGTCCTCATGTACAATGGAATATCACTCAGCCATGAAATCAACGTCATAAGGCTAGTAGCAGCACGATGAGTGGATTTAGGTACGACGATTGTAAGTGAAATAAGTCACACAGAAAAAGACACTTATCCTAAGATATCACTTAGAGAGGGAATGTAAAAACCGCTACACTTGAACTGAATTACAAACAGAACAGAGTCACACGTTTAGAAAACACACTATGGCTGCTGAACGGGAAAGGTGAGGTGGGGTGATGCATAAAACAAGGGTTTCAAATTAGCTCCGATACCGTTCCATAAACCCAATATGTAAGAGACAAGACCTATTCCTTTTTCAGTGAACTGGACTCAACACCCCCTATTCACCGCACAAGAATATATCTGACTAGTAAGAATCCTCAAACCTATGTATTGATAACTCTCTGTAAGTGAGTCAAGGGGGTGTAAAGCGGCATAAACACAGCCGTGAAAAGCAGCTAAACCCCATTATAAAAATAAATTACTTTTCAAAACCCGTGAAACAAAGACAGTGAAAGAGAGAGAAATTCTTCCAAAATTCGTTCAGGGGCTGTGATGCAACCTGGATTGACCAAATCTAGACCCACAGCTGATTGAGACTTAAGGGTGGACACTCTTGGGGCTGAGAGGTTCGGTGAGGTTGGGTGAGCCAACGCAGACCCTTTCAAGTAATACTGCATGGTACCCATCCCATGGGTCCCAAATCTCCAGGTTCAAGGGCATCTTCCTACATTGAAAACAGGCATGAGAAACCCAGAAGATGGTACACCGTGTGATCGGGAAAGGTTTCTAAAACGCACCTCATTTCTCATCTCCTTTGCTCGGGTTCGCCATTCCAGCCGATTTACTAGCCATCTCCCTCCTTGGAGAATCAGCACCTTTAACCTCCTGTTCCGTACAGGTTGCAATTTGTCCTGAGGATGAACGGGAAGAGGGGGAACCAATGAGAGACTAGCTCTAGGTGTTGGGACAGGCACAGGTCACTCTATTTTCCCATCAGGAAGAAGAATTAAGCACAAGCTCAGCCTGCCCCCCAGAACCAGAAGAGGGCCTGAAGCAATCCTGCGCTTTTGCGGCCAGCTCCCAAAAAAGCGAGTTGAAAAATGGAGCTCAGGGGCACTGCAATTCACAAACCTGCAGAGTTTTAAATGATACCTCTCGTCCACAAATATATTAAGGGAAGGCAACGAAGAGGCTTTGAAAGCAAGGCAGAATTGCAGGAAACAGATTTCAGGAGGTAGATTCGAATCGCCTTGAAAGCACATGAAAAGCGGCCAAACGTGGACAATGATGCCCTTGGCCAAAAAGGGCGTATGCGTTTTTTCCTGAATATATTCAGGAAAAAACGCATACGCCCTTTTTGGCCAACCAAGCAACCTGGAAAGGCCAATCAGCGCTCCAAAGAAGTCTCGCTTCCCAGCGGGCAAAAGGGCCATGCGGAAAAAAGTGTCCAAACCAGAACTGCACGACCGGCCATGGAGAAATGGGAGCCTTGCTTCGCTGATGGGCGGGATGTAAATTGCCAACAGCCACTCGGGAGAAGTGTACGGTGTGTCCTGAAACATCTAAAAAACACAGCTTGGAGAGCATAGGGCACTTCCACTCATGGGCGTATAAATTGGGAAAACTAAAAATCAGCAAGACACAGGCACCCCAAAGTTTAGGGCTGCTCTGTTGACAAGAACCCCCACTTCATTACACCTTAAATATCCTAGGAAAGAGAAAAATGGATAAAGAAGTTGTGGTCCTCATGTACAATGGAATATCACTCAGCCATGAAATCAACGTCATAAGGCTAGTAGCAGCACGATGAGTGGATTTAGGTACGACGATTCTAAGTGAAATAAGTCACACAGAAAAAGACACTTATCCTAAGATATCACTTCGAGAGGGAATGTAAAAACCGCTACACTTGAACTGAATTACAAAACAGAACAGAGTCACACGTTTAGAAAACACACTATGGCTGCTGAACGGGAAAGGTGAGGTGGGGTGATGCATAAAACAAGGGTTTCAAATTAGCTCCGATACCGTTCCATAAACCCAATATGTAAGAGACAAGACCTATTCCTTTTTCAGTGAACTGGACTCAACACCCCCTATTCACCGCACAAGAATATATCTGAATAGTAAGAATACTCAAACCTATGTATTGATATCTCTCTGTAAGTGAGTCAAGGGGGTGTAAAGCGGCATAAACACAGCCGTGAAAAGCAGCTAAACCCCATTATAAAAATAAATTACTTTTCAAAACCCGTGAAACAAAGACAGTGAAAGAGAGAGAAATTCTTCCAAAATTCGTTCAGGGGCTGTGATGCAACCTGGATTGACCATATCTAGACCCACAGCTGATTGAGACTTAAGGGTGGACACTCTTGGGGCTGAGAGGTTCGGTGAGGTTGGGTGAGCCAACGCAGACCCTTTCAAGTAATACTGCATGGTACCCATCCCATGGGTCCCAAATCTCCAGGTTCAAGGGCATCTTCCTACATTGAAAACAGGCATGAGAAACCCAGAAGATGGTACACCGTGTGATCGGGAAAGGTTTCTAAAACGCACCTCATTTCTCATCTCCTTTGCTCGGGTTCGCCATTCCAGCCGATTTACTAGCCATCTCCCTCCTTGGAGAATCAGCACCTTTAACCTCCTGTTCCGTACAGGTTGCAATTTGTCCTGAGGATGAACGGGAAGAGGGGGAACCAATGAGAGATTAGCTCTAGGTGTTGGGACAGGCACAGGTCACTCTATTTTCCCATCAGGAAGAAGAATTAAGCACAAGCTCAGCCTGCCCCCCAGAACCAGAAGAGTGCCTGAAGCAATCCTGCGCTTTTGCGGCCAGCTCCCAAAAAAGCGAGTTGAAAAATGGAGCTCAGGGGCACTGCAATTCACAAACCTGCAGAGTTTTAAATGATACCTCTCGTCCACAAATATATTAAGGGAAGGAAACGAAGAGGCTTTGAAAGCAAGGCAGAATTGCAGGAAACAGATTTCAGGAGGTAGATTCGAATCGCCTTGAAAGCACATGAAAAGCGGCAAAACGTGGACAATGATGCCCTTCGCCAAAAAGGGCGTATACGTTTTTTCCTGAATATATTCAGGAAAAAACGCATACGCCCTTTTTGGCCAACCAAGCAACCTGGAAAGGCAAATCAGCGCTCCAAAGAAGTCTCGCTTCCCAGCGGGCAAAAGGGCCATGCGGAAAAATGTGTCCAAACCAGAACTGCACGACGGGCCATGGAGAAATGGGAGCCTTGCTTCGCTGATGGGCCGGATGTAAATTGCCAACAGCCACTCGGGAGAAGTGTACGGTGTGTCCAGAAACATCTAAAAAACACAGCTTGGAGAGCATAGGGCACTTCCACTCATGGGCGTATAAATTGGGAAAACTAAAAATCAGCAAGACACAGGCACCCCAAAGTTTAGGGCTGCTCTGTTGACAAGAACCCCCACTTCTTTACACCTTAAATATCCTAGGAAAGAGAAAAATGGATAAAGAAGTTGTGGTCCTCATGTACAATGGAATATCACTCAGCCATGAAATCAACGTCATAAGGCTAGTAGCAGCACGATGAGTGGATTTAGGTACGACGATTCTAAGTGAAATAAGTCACACAGAAAAAGACACTTATCCTAAGATATCACTTAGAGAGGGAATGTAAAAACCGCTACACTTGAACTGAATTACAAACAGAACAGAGTCACACGTTTAGAAAACACACTATGGCTGCTGAACGGGAAAGGTGAGGTGGGGTGATGCATAAAACAAGGGTTTCAAATTAGCTCCGATACCGTTCCATAAACCCAATATGTAAGAGACAAGACCTATTCCTTTTTCAGTGAACTGGACTCAACACCCCCTATTCACCGCACAAGAATATATCTGACTAGTAAGAATACTCAAACCTATGTATTGATATCTCTCTGTAAGTGAGTCAAGGGGGTGTAAAGCGGCATAAACACAGCCGTGAAAAGCAGCTAAACCCCATTATAAAAATAAATTACTTTTCAAAACCCGTGAAACAAAGACAGTGAAAGAGAGAGAAATTCTTCCAAAATTCGTTCAGGGGCTGTGATGCAACCTGGATTGACCATATCTAGACCCACAGCTGATTGAGACTTAAGGGTGGACACTCTTGGGGCTGAGAGGTTCGGTGAGGTTGGGTGAGCCAACGCAGACCCTTTCAAGTAATACTGCATGGTACCCATCCCATGGGTCCCAAATCTCCAGGTTCAAGGGCATCTTCCTACATTGAAAACAGGCATGAGAAACCCAGAAGATGGTACACCGTGTGATCGGGAAAGGTTTCTAAAACGCACCTCATTTCTCATCTCCTTTGCTCGGGTTCGCCATTCCAGCCGATTTACTAGCCATCTCCCTCCTTGGAGAATCAGCACCTTTAACCTCCTGTTCCGTACAGGTTGCAATTTGTCCTGAGGATGAACGGGAAGAGGGGGAACCAATGAGAGATTAGCTCTAGGTGTTGGGACAGGCACAGGTCACTCTATTTTCCCATCAGGAAGAAGAATTAAGCACAAGCTCAGCCTGCCCCCCAGAACCAGAAGAGTGCCTGAAGCAATCCTGCGCTTTTGCGGCCAGCTCCCAAAAAAGCGAGTTGAAAAATGGAGCTCAGGGGCACTGCAATTCACAAACCTGCAGAGTTTTAAATGATACCTCTCGTCCACAAATATATTAAGGGAAGGAAACGAAGAGGCTTTGAAAGCAAGGCAGAATTGCAGGAAACAGATTTCAGGAGGTAGATTCGAATCGCCTTGAAAGCACATGAAAAGCGGCAAAACGTGGACAATGATGCCCTTCGCCAAAAAGGGCGTATACGTTTTTTCCTGAATATATTCAGGAAAAAACGCATACGCCCTTTTTGGCCAACCAAGCAACCTGGAAAGGCAAATCAGCGCTCCAAAGAAGTCTCGCTTCCCAGCGGGCAAAAGGGCCATGCGGAAAAATGTGTCCAAACCAGAACTGCACGACGGGCCATGGAGAAATGGGAGCCTTGCTTCGCTGATGGGCCGGATGTAAATTGCCAACAGCCACTCGGGAGAAGTGTACGGTGTGTCCAGAAACATCTAAAAAACACAGCTTGGAGAGCATAGGGCACTTCCACTCATGGGCGTATAAATTGGGAAAACTAAAAATCAGCAAGACACAGGCACCCAAAAGTTTAGGGCTGCTCTGTTGACAAGAACCCCCACTTCTTTACACCTTAAATATCCTAGGAAAGAGAAAAATGGATAAAGAAGTTGTGGTCCTCATGTACAATGGAATATCACTCAGCCATGAAATCAACGTCATAAGGCTAGTAGCAGCACGATGAGTGGATTTAGGTACGACGATTCTAAGTGAAATAAGTCACACAGAAAAAGACACTTATCCTAAGATATCACTTAGAGAGGGAATGTAAAAACCGCTACACTTGAACTGAATTACAAACAGAACAGAGTCACACGTTTAGAAAACACACTATGGCTGCTGAACGGGAAAGGTGAGGTGGGGTGATGCATAAAACAAGGGTTTCAAATTAGCTCCGATACCGTTCCATAAACCCAATATGTAAGAGACAAGACCTATTCCTTTTTCAGTGAACTGGACTCAACACCCCCTATTCACCGCACAAGAATATATCTGACTAGTAAGAATCCTCAAACCTATGTATTGATATCTCTCTGTAAGTGAGTCAAGGGGGTGTAAAGCGGCATAAACACAGCCGTGAAAAGCAGCTAAACCCCATTATAAAAATAAATTACTTTTCAAAACCCGTGAAACAAAGACAGTGAAAGAGAGAGAAATTCTTACAAAATTCGTTCAGGGGCTGTGATGCAACCTGGATTGACCATATCTAGACCCACAGCTGATTGAGACTTAAGGGTGGACACTCTTGGGGCTGAGAGGTTCGGTGAGGTTGGGTGAGCCAACGCAGACCCTTTCAAGTAATACTGCATGGTACCCATCCCATGGGTCCCAAATCTCCAGGTTCAAGGGCATCTTCCTACATTGAAAACAGGCATGAGAAACCCAGAAGATGGTACACCGTGTGATCGGGAAAGGTTTCTAAAACGCACCTCATTTCTCATCTCCTTTGCTCGGGTTCGCCATTCCAGCCGATTTACTAGCCATCTCCCTCCTTGGAGAATCAGCACCTTTAACCTCCTGTTCCGTACAGGTTGCAATTTGTCCTGAGGATGAACGGGAAGAGGGGGAACCAATGAGAGACTAGCTCTAGGTGTTGGGACAGGCACAGGTCACTCTATTTTCCCATCAGGAAGAAGAATTAAGCACAAGCTCAGCCTGCCCCCCAGAACCAGAAGAGGGCCTGAAGCAATCCTGCGCTTTTGCGGCCAGCTCCCAAAAAAGCGAGTTGAAAAATGGAGCTCAGGGGCACTGCAATTCACAAACCTGCAGAGTTTTAAATGATACGTCTCGTCCACAAATATATTAAGGGAAGGCAATGAAGAGGCTTTGAAAGCAAGGCAGAATTGCAGGAAACAGATTTCAGGAGGTAGATTCGAATCGCCTTGAAAGCACATGAAAAGCGGCCAAACGTGGACAATGATGCCCTTGGCCAAAAAGGGCGTATGCGTTTTTTCCTGAATATATTCAGGAAAAAACGCATACGCCCTTTTTGGCCAACCAAGCAACCTGGAAAGGCCAATCAGCGCTCCAAAGAAGTCTCGCTTCCCAGCGGGCAAAAGGGCCATGCGGAAAAAAGTGTCCAAACCAGAACTGCACGACCGGCCATGGAGAAATGGGAGCCTTGCTTCGCTGATGGGCGGGATGTAAATTGCCAACAGCCACTCGGGAGAAGTGTACGGTGTGTCCTGAAACATCTAAAAAACACAGCTTGGAGAGCATAGGGCACTTCCACTCATGGGCGTATAAATTGGGAAAACTAAAAATCAGCAAGACACAGGCACCCCAAAGTTTAGGGCTGCTCTGTTGACAAGAACCCCCACTTCATTACACCTTAAATATCCTAGGAAAGAGAAAAATGGATAAAGAAGTTGGGGTCCTCATGTACAATGGAATATCACTCAGCCATGAAATCAACGTCATAAGGCTAGTAGCAGCACCATGAGTGGATTTAGGTACGACGATTCTAAGTGAAATAAGTCACACAGAAAAAGACACTTATCATAAGATATCACTTAGAGAGGGAATGTAAAAACCGCTACACTTGAACTGAATTACAAAACAGAACAGAGTCACACGTTTAGAAAACACACTATGGCTGCTGAACGGGAAAGGTGAGGTGGGGTGATGCATAAAACAAGGGTTTCAAATTAGCTCCGATACCGTTCCATAAACCCAATATGTAAGAGACAAGACCTATTCCTTTTTCAGTGAACTGGACTCAACACCCCCTATTCACCGCACAAGAATATATCTGACTAGTAAGAATCCTCAAACCTATGTATTGATATCTCTCTGTAAGTGAGTCAAGGGGGTGTAAAGCGGCATAAACACAGCCGTGAAAAGCAGCTAAACCCCATTATAAAAATAAATTACTTTTCAAAACCCGTGAAACAAAGACAGTGAAAGAGAGAGAAATTCTTCCAAAATTCGTTCAGGGGCTGTGATGCAACCTGGATTGACCATATCTAAACCCACAGCTGATTGAGACATAAGGGTGGACACTCTTGGGGCTGAGAGGTTCGGTGAGGTTGGGTGAGCCAATGCAGACCCTTTCAAGTAATACTGCATGGTACCCATCCCATGGGTCCCAAATCTCCAGGTTCAAGGGCATCTTCCTACATCGAAAACAGGCATGAGAAAGCCAGAAGATGGTACACCGTGTGATCGGGAAAGGTTTCTAAAACGCACCTCATTTCTCATCTCCTTTGCTCGGGTTCGCCATTCCAGCCGATTTACTAGCCATCTCCCTCCTTGGAGAATCAGCACCCTTAACCTCCTGTTCCGTACAGGTTGCAATTAGTCCTGAGGATGAACGGGAAGAGGGGGAACCAATGAGAGACTAGCTCTAGGTGTTGGGACAGGCACAGGTCACTCTATTTTCCCATCAGGAAGAAGAATTAAGCACAAGCTCAGCCTGCCCCCCAGAACCAGAAGAGGGCCTGAAGCAATCCTGCGCTTTTGCGGCCAGCTCCCAAAAAAGCGAGTTGAAAAATGGAGCTCAGGGGCACTGCAATTCACAAACCTGCAGAGTTTTAAATGATACCTCTCGTCCACAAATATATTAAGGGAAGGCAACGAAGAGGCTTTGAAAGCAAGGCAGAATTGCAGGAAACAGATTTCAGGAGGTAGATTCGAATCGCCTTGAAAGCACATGAAAAGCGGCCAAACGTGGACAATGATGCTCTTGGCCAAAAAGGGCGTATGCGTTTTTTCCTGAATATATTCAGGAAAAAACGCATACGCCCTTTTTGGCCAACCAAGCAACCTGGAAAGGCCAATCAGCGCTCCAAAGAAGTCTCGCTTCCCAGCGGGCAAAAGGGCCATGCGGAAAAAAGTGTCCAAACCAGAACTGCACGACCGGCCATGGAGAAATGGGAGCCTTGCTTCGCTGATGGGCGGGATGTAAATTGCCAACAGCCACTCAGGAGAAGTGTACGGTGTGTCCTGAAACATCTAAAAAACACAGCTTGGAGAGCATAGGGCACTTCCACTCATGGGCGTATAAATTGGGAAAACTAAAAATCAGCAAGACACAGGCACCCCAAAGTTTAGGGCTGCTCTGTTGACAAGAACCCCCACTTCATTACACCTTAAATATCCTAGGAAAGAGAAAAATGGATAAAGAAGTTGGGGTCCTCATGTACAATGGAATATCACTCAGCCATGAAATCAACGTCATAAGGCTAGTAGCAGCACCATGAGTGGATTTAGGTACGACGATTCTAAGTGAAATAAGTCACACAGAAAAAGACACTTATCATAAGATATCACTTAGAGAGGGAATGTAAAAACCGCTACACTTGAACTGAATTACAAAACAGAACAGAGTCACACGTTTAGAAAACACACTATGGCTGCTGAACGGGAAAGGTGAGGTGGGGTGATGCATAAAACAAGGGTTTCAAATTAGCTCCGATACCGTTCCATAAACCCAATATGTAAGAGAGAAGACCTATTCCTTTTTCAGTGAACTGGACTCAACACCCCCTATTCACCGAACAAGAATATATCTGACTAGTAAGAATCCTCAAACCTATGTATTGATATCTCTCTGTAAGTGAGTCAAGGGGGTGTAAAGCGGCATAAACACAGCCGTGAAAAGCAGCTAAACCCCATTATAAAAATAAATTACTTTTCAAAACCCGTGAAACAAAGACAGTGAAAGAGAGAGAAATTCTTACAAAATTCGTTCAGGGGCTGTGATGCAACCTGGATTGACCATATCTAGACCCACAGCTGATTGAGACTTAAGGGTGGACACTCTTGGGGCTGAGAGGTTCGGTGAGGTTGGGTGAGCCAACGCAGACCCTTTCAAGTAATACTGCATGGTACCCATCCCATGGGTCCCAAATCTCCAGGTTCAAGGGCATCTTCCTACATCGAAAACAGGCATGAGAAAGCCAGAAGATGGTACACCGTGTGATCGGGAAAGGTTTCTAAAACGCACCTCATTTCTCATCTCCTTTGCTCGGGTTCGCCATTCCAGCCGATTTACTAGCCATCTCCCTCCTTGGAGAATCAGCACCTTTAACCTCCTGTTCCGTACAGGTTGCAATTAGTCCTGAGGATGAACGGGAAGAGGGGGAACCAATGAGAGACTAGCTCTAGGTGTTGGGACAGGCACAGGTCACTCTATTTTCCCATCAGGAAGAAGAATTAAGCACAAGCTCAGCCTGCCCCCCAGAACCAGAAGAGGGCCTGAAGGAATCCTGCGCTTTTGCGGCCAGCTCCCAAAAAAGCGAGTTGAAAAATGGAGCTCAGGGGCACTGCAATTCACAAACCTGCAGAGTTTTAAATGATACCTCTCGTCCACAAATATATTAAGGGAAGGCAACGAAGAGGCTTTGAAAGCAAGGCAGAATTGCAGGAAACAGATTTCAGGAGGTAGATTCGAATCGCCTTGAAAGCACATGAAAAGCGGCCAAACGTGGACAATGATGCCCTTGGCCAAAAAGGGCGTATGCGTTTTTTCCTGAATATATTCAGGAAAAAACGCATACGCCCTTTTTGGCCAACCAAGCAACCTGGAAAGGCCAATCAGCGCTCCAAAGAAGTCTCGCTTCCCAGCGGGCAAAAGGGCCATGCGGAAAAAAGTGTCCAAACCAGAACTGCACGACCGGCCATGGAGAAATGGGAGCCTTGCTTCGCTGATGGGCGGGATGTAAATTGCCAACAGCCACTCGGGAGAAGTGTACGGTGTGTCCTGAAACATCTAAAAAACACAGCTTGGAGAGCATAGGGCACTTCCACTCATGGGCGTATAAATTGGGAAAACTAAAAATCAGCAAGACACAGGCACCCCGAAGTTTAGGGCTGCTCTGTTGACAAGAACCCCCACTTCATTACACCTTAAATATCCTAGGAAAGAGAAAAATGGATAAAGAAGTTGGGGTCCTCATGTACAATGGAATATCACTCAGCCATGAAATCAACGTCATAAGGCTAGTAGCAGCACCATGAGTGGATTTAGGTACGACGATTCTAAGTGAAATAAGTCACACAGAAAAAGACACTTATCATAAGATATCACTTCGAGAGGGAATGTAAAAACCGCTACACTTGAACTGAATTACAAAACAGAACAGAGTCACACGTTTAGAAAACACACTATGGCTGCTGAACGGGAAAGGTGAGGTGGGGTGATGCATAAAACAAGGGTTTCAAATTAGCTCCGATACCGTTCCATAAACCCAATATGTAAGAGACAAGACCTATTCCTTTTTCAGTGAACTGGACTCAACACCCCCTATTCACCGCACAAGAATATATCTGACTAGTAAGAATCCTCAAACCTATGTATTGATATCTCTCTGTAAGTGAGTCAAGGGGGTGTAAAGCGGCATAAACACAGCCATGAAAAGCAGCTAAACCCCATTATAAAAATAAATTACTTTTCAAAACCCGTGAAACAAAGACAGTGAAAGAGAGAGAAATTCTTACAAAATTCCTTCAGGGGCTGTGATGCAACCTGGATTGACCATATCTAGACCCACAGCTGATTGAGACATAAGGGTGGACACTCTTGGGGCTGAGAGGTTCGGTGAGGTTGGGTGAGCCAACGCAGACCCTTTCAAGTAATACTGCATGGTACCCATCCCATGGGTCCCAAATCTCCAGGTTCAAGGGCATCTTCCTACATCGAAAACAGGCATGAGAAACCCAGAAGATGGTACACCGTGTGATCGGGAAAGGTTTCTAAAACGCACCTCATTTCTCATCTCCTTTGCTCGGGTTCGCCTTTCCAGCCGATTTACTAGCCATCTCCCTCCTTGGAGTATCAGCACCTTTAACCTCCTGTTCCGTACAGTTTGCAATTTGTCCTGAGGATGAACGGGAAGAAGGGGAACCAATGAGAGTCTAGCTCTAGGTGTTGGGACAGGCACAGGTCACTCTATTTTCCCATCAGGAAGAAGAATTAAGCACAAGCTCAGCCTGCCCCCCAGAACCAGAAGAGGGCCTGAAGCAATCCTGCGCTTTTATGGCCAGCTCCCAAAAAAGCGAGTTGAAAAATGGAGCTCAGGGGCACTGCAATTCACAAACCTGCAGAGTTTTAAATGATACCTCTCGTCCACAAATATATTAAGGGAAGGCAACGAAGAGGCTTTGAAAGCAAGGCAGAATTGCAGGAAACAGATTTCAGGAGGTAGATTCGAATCGCCTTGAAAGCACATGAAAAGCGGCCAAACGTGGACAATGATGCCCTTGGCCAAAAAGGGCGTATGCGTTTTTTCCTGAATATATTCAGGAAAAAACGCATACGCCCTTTTTGGCCAACCAAGCAACCTGGAAAGGCCAATCAGCGCTCCAAAGAAGTCTCGCTTCCCAGCGGGCAAAAGGGCCATGCGGAAAAAAGTGTCCAAACCAGAACTGCACGACCGGCCATGGAGAAATGGGAGCCTTGCTTCGCTGATGGGCGGGATGTAAATTGCCAACAGCCACTCGGGAGAAGTGTACGGTGTGTCCTGAAACATCTAAAAAACACAGCTTGGAGAGCATAGGGCACTTCCACTCATGGGCGTATAAATTGGGAAAACTAAAAATCAGCAAGACACAGGCACCCCAAAGTTTAGGGCTGCTCTGTTGACAAGAACCCCCACTTCATTACACCTTAAATATCCTAGGAAAGAGAAAAATGGATAAAGAAGTTGTGGTCCTCATGTACAATGGAATATCACTCAGCCATGAAATCAACGTCATAAGGCTAGTAGCAGCACGATGAGTGGATTTAGGTACGACGATTCTAAGTGAAATAAGTCACACAGAAAAAGACACTTATCATAAGATATCACTTAGAGAGGGAATGTAAAAACCGCTACACTTGAACTGAATTGCAAAACAGAACAGAGTCACACGTTCAAAAACACACTATGGCTGCTGAACGGGCAAGGTGAGGTGGGGTGATGCATAAAACAAGGGTTTCAAATTAGCTCCGATACCGTTCCATAAACCCAATATGTAAGAGACAAGACCTATTCCTTTTTCAGTGAACTGGACTCAACACCCCCTATTCACCGCACAAGAATATATCTGACTAGTAAGAATCCTCAAACCTATGTATTGATATCTCTCTGTAAGTGAGTCAAGGGGGTGTAAAGCGGCATAAACACAGCCATGAAAAGCAGCTAAACCCCATTATAAAAATAAATTACTTTTCAAAACCCATGAAACAAAGACAGTGAAAGAGAGAGAAATTCTTACAAAATTCCTTCAGGGGCTGTGATGCAACCTGGATTGACCATATCTAGACCCACAGCTGATTGAGACATAAGGGTGGACACTCTTGGGGCTGAGAGGTTCGGTAAGGTTGGGTGAGCCAACGCAGACCCTTTCAAGTAATACTGCATGGTACCCATCCCATGGGTCCCAAATCTCCAGGTTCAAGGGCATCTTCCTACATCGAAAACAGGCATGAGAAACCCAGAAGATGGTACACCGTGTGATCGGGAAAGGTTTCTAAAACGCACCTCATTTCTCATCTCCTTTGCTCGGGTTCGCCATTCCAGCCGATTTACTAGCCATCTCCCTCCTTGGAGAATCAGCACCTTTAACCTCCTGTTCCGTACAGTTTGCAATTTGTCCTGAGGATGAACGGGAAGAAGGGGAACCAATGAGAGACTAGCTCTAGGTGTTGGGACAGGCACAGGTCACTCTATTTTCCCATCAGGAAGAAGAATTAAGCACAAGCTCAGCCTGCCCCCCAGAACCAGAAGAGGGCCTGAAGCAATCCTGCGCTTTTATGGCCAGCTCCCAAAAAAGCGAGTTGAAAAATGGAGCTCTGGGGCACTGCAATTCACAAACCTGCAGAGTTTTAAATGATACCTCTCGTCCACAAATATATTAAGGGAAGGCAACGAAGAGGCTTTGAAAGCAAGGCAGAATTGCAGGAAACAGATTTCAGGAGGTAGATTCGAATCGCCTTGAAAGCACATGAAAAGCGGCAAAACGTGGACAATGATGCCCTTCGCCAAAAAGGGCGTATGCGTTTTTTCCTGAATATATTCAGGAAAAAACGCATACGCCCTTTTTGGCCAACCAAGCAACCTGGAAAGGCAAATCAGCGCTCCAAAGAAGTCTCGCTTCCCAGCGGGCAAAAGGGCCATGCGGAAAAAAGTGTCCAAACCAGAACTGCACGACCGGCCATGGAGAAATGGGAGCCTTGCTTCGCTGATGGGCGGGATGTAAATTGCCAACAGCCACTCGGGAGAAGTGTACGGTGTGTCCTGAAACATCTAAAAAACACAGCTTGGAGCGCATAGGGCACTTCCACTCATGGGCGTATAAATTGGGAAAACTAAAAATCAGCAAGACACAGGCACCCAAAAGTTTAGGGCTGCTCTGTTGACAAGAACCCCCACTTCATTACACCTTAAATATCCTAGGAAAGAGAAAAATGGATAAAGAAGTTGTGGTCCTCATGTACAATGGAATATCACTCAGCCATGAAATCAACGTCATAAGGCTAGTAGCAGCACGATGAGTGGATTTAGGTACGAAGATTCTAAGTGAAATAAGTCACACAGAAAAAGACACTTATCCTAAGATATCACTTAGAGAGGGAATGTAAAAACCGCTACACTTGAACTGAATTACAAAACAGAACAGAGTCACACGTTTAGGAAACACACTATGGCTGCTGAACGGGAAAGGTGAGGTGGGGTGATGCATAAAACAAGGGTTTCACATTAGCTCCGATACCGTTCCATAAACCCAATATGTAAGAGACAAGACCTATTCCTTTTTCAGTGAACTGGACTCAACACCCCCTATTCACCACACAACAATATATCTGACTAGTAAGAATCCTCAAACCTATGTATTGATATCTCTCTGTAAGTGAGTCAAGGGGGTTTAAAGCGGCATAAACACAGCCGTGAAAAGCAGCTAAACCCCATTATAAAAATAAATTACTTTTCAAAATCCGTGAAACAAAGACAGTGAAAGAGAGAGAAATTCTTCCAAAATTCGTTCAGGGGCTGTGATGCAACCTGGATTGACCATATCTAGACCCACAGCTGATTGAGACATAAGGGTGGACACTCTTGGGGCTGAGAGGTTCGGTGAGGTTGGGTGAGCCAACGCAGACCCTTTCAAGTAATACTGCATGGTACCCATCCCATGGGTCCCAAATCTCCAGGTTCAAGGGCATCTTCCTACATCGAAAACAGGCATGAGAAACCCAGAAGATGGTACACCGTGTGATCGGGAAAGGTTTCTAAAACGCACCTCATTTCTCATCTCCTTTGCTCGGGTTCGCCATTCCAGCCGATTTACTAGCCATCTCCCTCCTTGGAGAATCAGCACCTTTAACCTCCTGTTCCGTACAGTTTGCAATTTGTCCTGAGGATGGACGGGAAGAGGGGGAACCAATGAGAGACTAGCTCTAGGTGTTGGGACAGGCACAGGTCACTCTATTTTCCCATCAGGAAGAAGAATTAAGCACAAGCTCAGCCTGCCCCCCAGAACCAGAAGAGGGCCTGAAGCAATCCTGCGCTTTTGTGGCCAGCTCCCAAAAAAGTGAGTTGAAAAATGGAGCTCAGGGGCACTGCAATTCACAAACCTGCAGAGTTTTAAATGATACCTCTCGTCCACAAATATATTAAGGGAAGGCAACGAAGAGGCTTTGAAAGCAAGGCAGAATTGCAGGAAACAGATTTCAGGAGGTAGATTCGAATCGCCTTGAAAGCACATGAAAAGCGGCAAAACGTGGACAATGATGCCCTTGGCCAAAAAGGGCGTATGCGTTTTTTCCTGAATATATTCAGGAAAAAACGCATACGCCCTTTTTGGCCAACCAAGCAACCTGGAAAGGCAAATCAGCGCTCCAAAGAAGTCTCGCTTCCCAGCGGGCAAAAGGGCCATGCGGAAAAAAGTGTCCAAACCAGAACTGCACGACCGGCCATGGAGAAATGGGAGCCTTGCTTCGCTGATGGGCGGGATGTAAATTGCCAACAGCCACTCGGGAGAAGTGTACGGTGTGTCCTGAAACATCTAAAAAACACAGCTTGGAGAGCATAGGGCACTTCCACTCATGGGCGTATAAATTGGGAAAAATAAAAATCAGCAAGACACAGGCACCCCAAAGTTTAGGGCTGCTCTGTTGACAAGAACCCCCACTTCATTACACCTTAAATATCCTAGGAAAGAGAAAAATGGATAAAGAAGTTGGGGTCCTCATGTACAATGGAATATCACTCAGCCATGAAATCAACGTCATAAGGCTAGTAGCAGCACGATGAGTGGATTTAGGTACGACGATTCTAAGTGAAATAAGTCACACAGAAAAAGACACTTATCCTAAGATATCACTTCGAGAGGGAATGTAAAAACCGCTACACTTGAACTGAATTACAAAACAGAACAGAGTCACACGTTTAGAAAACACACTATGGCTGCTGAACGGGAAAGGTGAGGTGGGGTGATGCATAAAACAAGGGTTTCAAATTAGCTCCGATACCGTTCCATAAACCCAATATGTAAGAGACAAGACCTATTCCTTTTTAAGTGAACTGGACTCAACACCCCCTATTCACTGCACAAGAATATATCTGACTAGTAAGAATCCTCAAACCTATGTATTCATATCTCTCTGTAAGTGAGTCAAGGGTGTGTAAAGCGGCATAAAAACAGCCGTGAAAAGCAGCTAAACCCCATTATAAAAATAAATTACTTTTCAAAACCCGTGAAACAAAGACAGTGAAAGAGAGAGAAATTCTTACAAAATTCGTTCAGGGGCTGTGATGCAACCTGGATTGACCATATCTAGACCCACAGCTGATTGAGACATAAGGGTGGACACTCTTGGGGCTGAGAGGTTCGGTGAGGTTGGGTGAGCCAACGCAGACCCTTTCAAGTAATACTGCATGGTACCCATCCCATGGGTCCCAAATCTCCAGGTTCAAGGGCATCTTCCTACATCGAAATCAGGCATGAGAAACCCAGAAGATGGTACACCATGTGATCGGGAAAGGTTTCTAAAACGCACCTCATTTCTCATCTCCTTTGCTCGGGTTCGCCATTCCAGCCGATTTACTAGCCATCTCCCTCCTTGGAGAATCAGCACCTTTAACCTCCTGTTCCGTACGGGTTGCAATTTGTCCTGAGGATGAACGGGAAGAGGGGGAACCAATGAGAGACTAGCTCTAGGTGTTGGGACAGGCACAGGTCACTCTATTTTCCCATCAGGAAGAAGAATTAAGCACAAGCTCAGCCTGCCCCCCAGAACCAGAAGAGGGCCTGAAGCAATCCTGCGCTTTTGCGGCCAGCTCCCAAAAAAGCGAGTGGTTAAATGGAGCTCAGGGGCACTGCAATTGACAAAGCTGCAGAGTTTTAAATGATACCTCTCGTCCACAAATATATTAAGGGAAGGCAACGAAGAGGCTTTGAAAGCAAGGCAGAATTGCAGGAAACAGATTTCAGGAGGTAGATTCGAATCGCCTTGAAAGCACATGAAAAGCGGCAAAACGTGGACAATGATGCCCTTGGCCAAAAAGGGCGTATGCGTTTTTTCCTGAATATATTCAGGAAAAAACGCATACGCCCTTTTTGGCCAACCAAGCAACCTGGAAAGGCCAATCAGCGCTCCAAAGAAGTCTCGCTTCCCAGCGGGCAAAAGGGCCATGCGGAAAAAAGTGTCCAAACCAGAACTGCACGACCGGCCATGGAGAAATGGGAGCCTTGCTTCGCTGATGGGCGGGATGTAAATTGCCAACAGCCACTCGGGAGAAGTGTACGGTGTGTCCTGAAACATCTAAAAAACACAGCTTGGAGAGCATAGGGCACTTCCACTCATGGGCGTATAAATTGGGAAAACTAAAAATCAGCAAGACACAGGCACCCCAAAGTTTAGGGCTGCTCTGTTGACAAGAACCCCCACTTCATTACACCTTAAATATCCTAGGAAAGAGAAAAATGGATAAAGAAGTTGTGGTCCTCATGTACAATGGAATATCACACAGCCATGAAATCAACGTCATAAGGCTAGTAGCAGCACGATGAGTGGATTTAGGTACGACGATTCTAAGTGAAATAAGTCACACAGAAAAAGACACTTATCCTAAGATATCACTTAGAGAGGGAATGTAAAAACTGCTACACTTGAACTGAATTACAAAACAGAACAGAGTCACACGTTTAGAAAACACACTATGGCTGCTGAACGGGAAACGTGAGGTGGGGTGATGCATAAAACAAGGGTTTCAAATTAGCTCCGATACCATTCCATAAACCCAATATGTAAGAGACAAGACCTATTCCTTTTTCAGTGAACTGGACTCAACACCCCCTATTCACCACACAACAATATATCTGATTAGTAAGAATCCTCAAACCTATGTATTGATATCTCTCTGTAAGTGAGTCAATGGGGTTTAAAGCGGCATAAACACAGCCGTGAAAAGCAGCTAAACCCCATTATAAAAATAAATTACTTTTCAAAATCCGTGAAACAAAGACAGTGAAAGAGAGAGAAATTCTTCCAAAATTCGTTCAGGGGCTGTGATGCAACCTGGATTGACCATATCTAGACCCACAGCTGATTGAGACATAAGGGTGGACATTCTTGGGGATGAGAGGTTCGGTGAGGTTGGGTGAGCCAACGCAGACCCTTTCAAGTAATACTGCATGGTACCCATCCCATGGGTCCCAAATCTCCAGGTTCAAGGGCATCTTCCTACATCGAAAACAGGCATGAGAAACCCAGAAGATGGTACACCGTGTGATCGGGAAAGGTTTTTAAAACGCACCTCATTTCTCATCTCCTTTGCTCGGGTTCGCCATTCCAGCCGATTTACTAGCCATCTCCCTCCTTGGAGAATCAGCACCTTTAACCTCCTGTTCCGTACAGTTTGCAATTTGTCCTGAGGATGAACGGGAAGAAGGGGAACCAATGAGAGACTAGCTCTAGGTGTTGGGACAGGCACAGGTCACTCTATTTTCCCATCAGGAAGAAGAATTAAGCACAAGCTCAGCCTGCCCCCCAGAACCAGAAGAGGGCCTGAAGCAATCCTGCGCTTTTGTGGCCAGCTCCCAAAAAAGCGAGTAGGAAAATGGAGCTCAGGGGCACTGCAATTCACAAACCTGCAGAGTTTTAAATGATACCTCTCGTCCACAATTATATTAAGGGAAGGCAACGAAGAGGCTTTGAAAGCAAGGCAGAATTGCAGGAAACAGATTTCAGGAGGTAGATTCGAATCGCCTTGAAAGCACATGAAAAGCGGCAAAACGTGGACAATGATGCCCTTGGCCAAAAAGGGCGTATGCGTTTTTCTGAATATATTCAAGAAAAAACGCATACGCCCTTTTTGGCCAACCAAGCAACCTGGAAAGGCAAATCAGCGCTCCAAAGAAGTCTCGCTTCCCAGCGGGCAAAAGGGCCATGCGGAAAAAAGTGTCCAAACCAGAACTGCACGACCGGCCATGGAGAAAAGGGAGCCTTGCTTCGCTGACGGGCCGGATGTAAATTGCCAACAGCCACTCGGGAGAAGTGTACGGTGTGTCCTGAAACATCTAAAAAACACAGCTTGGAGAGCATAGGGCACTTCCACTCATGGGCATATAAATTGGGAAAACTAAAAATCAGCAAGACACAGGCACCCCAAAGTTTAGGGCTGCTCTGTTGACAAGAACCCCCACTTCATTACACCTTAAATATCCTAGGAAAGAGAAAAATGGATAAAGAAGTTGGGGTCCTCATGTACAATGGAATATCACTCAGCCATGAAATCAACGTCATAAGGCTAGTAGCAGCACGATGAGTGGATTTAGGTACGACGATTCTAAGTGAAATAAGTCACACAGAAAAAGACACTTATCCTAAGATATCACTTCGAGAGGGAATGTAAAAACCGCTACACTTGAACTGAATTACAAAACAGAACAGAGTCACACGTTTAGAAAACACACTATGGCTACTGAACGGGAAAGGTGAGGTGGGGTGATGCATAAAGCAAGGGTTTCAAATTAGCTCCGATACCGTTCCATAAACCCAATATGTAAGAGACAAGACCTATTCCTTTTTCAGTGAACTGGACTCAACACCCCCTATTCACCACACAAGAATATATCTGACTAGTAAGAATCTTCAAACCTATGTATTGATATCTCTCTGTAAGTGAGTCAAGGGGGTGTAAAGCGGCATAAACACAGCCGTGAAAAGCAGCTAAACCCCATTATAAAAATAAATTACTTTTCAAAACCCGTGAAACACAGACAGTGAAAGAGAGAGAAATTTTTACAAAATTCCTTCAGGGGCTGTGATGCAACCTGGATTGACCATATCTAGACCCACAGCTGATTGAGACATAAGGGTGGACACTCTTGGGGCTGAGAAGTTCGGTGAGGTTGGGTGAGCCAACGCAGACCCTTTCAAGTAATACTGCATGGTACCCATCCCATGGGTCCCAAATCTCCAGGTTCAAGGGAATCTTCCTACATCGAAAACAGGCATGAGAAACCCAGAAGATGGTACACCGTGTGATCGGGAAAGGTTTCTAAAACGCACCTCATTTCTCATCTCCTTTGCTCGGGTTCGCCATTCCAGCCGATTTACTAGCCATCTCCCTCCTTGGAGAATCAGCACCTTTAACCTCCTGTTCCGTACAGGTTGCAATTTGTCCTGAGGATGAACGGGAAGAGGGGGAACCAATGAGAGACTAGCTCTAGGTGTTGGGAAAGGCACAGGTCACTCTATTTTCCCATCAGGAAGAAGAATTAAGCACAAGCTCAGCCTGCCCCCCAGAACCAGAAGAGGGCCTGAAGCAATCCTGCGCTTTTGCGGCCAGCTCCCAAAAAAGCGAGTTGAAAAATGGAGCTCAGGGGCACTGCAATTCACAAACCTGCAGAGTTTTAAATGATACCTCTCGTCCACAAATATATTAAGGGAAGGCAACGAAGAGGCTTTGAAAGCAAGGCAGAATTGCAGGAAACAGATTTCAGGAGGTAGATTCGAATCGCCTTGAAAGCACATGAAAAGCGGCAAAACGTGGACAATGATGCCCTTGGCCAAAAAGTGCGTATGCGTTTTTTCCTGAATATATTCAGGAAAAAACGCATACGCCCTTTTTGGCCAACCAAGCAACCTGGAAAGGCAAATCAGCGCTCCAAAGAAGTCTCGCTTCCCAGCGGGCAAAAGGGCCATGCGGAAAAAAGTGTCCAAACCAGAACTGCACGACCGGGCATGGAGGAATGGGAGCCTTGCTTCGCTGATGGGCGGGATGTAAATTGCCAACAGCCACTCGGGAGAAGTGTACGGTTTGTCCTGAAACATCTAAAAAACACAGCTTGGAGAGCATAGGGCACTTCCACTCATGGGCGTATAAATTGGGAAAACTAAAAATCAGCAAGACACAGGCACCCCAAAGTTTAGGGCTGCTCTGTTGACAAGAACCCCCACTTCATTACACCTTAAATATCCTAGGAAAGAGAAAAATGGATAAAGAAGTTGTGGTCCTCATGTACAATGGAATATCACACAGCCATGAAATCAACGTCATAAGGCTAGTAGCAGCACGATGAGTGGATTTAGGTACGACGATTCTAAGTGAAATAAGTCACACAGAAAAAGACACTTATCCTAAGATATCACTTAGAGAGGGAATGTAAAAACTGCTACACTTGAACTGAATTACAAAACAGAACAGAGTCACACGTTTAGAAAACACACTATGGCTGCTGAACGGGAAAGGTGAGGTGGGGTGATGCATAAAACAAGGGTTTCAAATTAGCTCCGATACCGTTCCATAAACCCAATATGTAAGAGACAAGACCTATTCCTTTTTCAGTGAACTGGACTCAACACCCCCTATTCACCACACAACAATATATCTGATTAGTAAGAATCCTCAAACCTATGTATTGATATCTCTCTGTAAGTGAGTCAATGGGGTTTAAAGCGGCATAAACACAGCCGTGAAAAGCAGCTAAACCCCATTATAAAAATAAATTACTTTTCAAAATCCGTGAAACAAAGACAGTGAAAGAGAGAGAAATTCTTCCAAAATTCGTTCAGGGGCTGTGATGCAACCTGGATTGACCATATCTAGACCCACAGCTGATTGAGACATAAGGGTGGACACTCTTGGGGATGAGAGGTTCGGTGAGGTTGGGTGAGCCAACGCAGACCCTTTCAAGTAATACTGCATGGTACCCATCCCATGGGTCCCAAATCTCCAGGTTCAAGGGCATCTTCCTACATCGAAATCAGGCATGAGAAACCCAGAAGATGGTACACCGTGTGATCGGGAAAGGTTTCTAAAACGCACCTCATTTCTCATCTCCTTTGCTCGGGTTCGCCATTCCAGCCGATTTACTAGCCATCTCCCTCCTTGGAGAATCAGCACCTTTAACCTCCTGTTCCGTACAGTTTGCAATTTGTCCTGAGGATGAACGGGAAGAAGGGGAACCAATGAGAGACTAGCTCTAGGTGTTGGGACAGGAACAGGTCACTCTATTTTCCCATCAGGAAGAAGAATTAAGCACAAGCTCAGCCTGCCCCCCAGAACCAGAAGAGGGCCTGAAGCAATCCTGCGCTTTTGTGGCCAGCTCCCAAAAAAGCGAGTTGAAAAATGGAGCTCAGGGGCACTGCAATTCACAAACCTGCAGAGTTTTAAATGATACCTCTCGTCCACAATTATATTAAGGGAAGGCAACGAAGAGGCTTTGAAAGCAAGGCAGAATTGCAGGAAACAGATTTCAGGAGGTAGATTCGAATCGCCTTGAAAGCACATGAAAAGCGGCAAAACGTGGACAATGATGCCCTTGGCCAAAAAGGGCGTATGCGTTTTTCTGAATATATTCAAGAAAAAACGCATACGCCCTTTTTGGCCAACCAAGCAACCTGGAAAGGCAAATCAGCGCTCCAAAGAAGTCTCGCTTCCCAGCGGGCAAAAGGGCCATGCGGAAAAAAGTGTCCAAACCAGAACTGCACGACCGGCCATGGAGAAATGGGAGCCTTGCTTCGCTGATGGGCCGGATGTAAATTGCCAACAGCCACTCGGGAGAAGTGTACGGTGTGTCCTGAAACATCTAAAAAACACAGCTTGGAGAGCATAGGGCACTTCCACTCATGGGCGTATAAATTGGGAAAACTAAAAATCAGCAAGACACAGGCACCCCAAAGTTTAGGGCTGCTCTGTTGACAAGAACCCCCACTTCATTACACCTTAAATATCCTAGGAAAGAGAAAAATGGATAAAGAAGTTGGGGTCCTCATGTACAATGGAATATCACTCAGCCATGAAATCAACGTCATAAGGCTAGTAGCAGCACGATGAGTGGATTTAGGTACGACAATTCTAAGTGAAATAAGTCACACAGAAAAAGACACTTATCCTAAGATATCACTTCGAGAGGGAATGTAAAAACCGCTACACTTGAACTGAATTACAAAACAGAACAGAGTCACACGTTTAGAAAACACACTATGGCTACTGAACGGGAAAGGTGAGGTGGGGTGATGCATAAAGCAAGGGTTTCAAATTAGCTCCGATACCGTTCCATAAACCCAATATGTAAGAGACAAGACCTATTCCTTTTTCAGTGAACTGGACTCAACACCCCCTATTCACCACACAAGAATATATCTGACTAGTAAGAATCTTCAAACCTATGTATTGATATCTCTCTGTAAGTGAGTCAAGGGGGTGTAAAGTGGCATAAACACAGCCGTGAAAAGCAGCTAAACCCCATTATAAAAATAAATTACTTTTCAAAACCCGTGAAACAAAGACAGTGAAAGAGAGAGAAATTCTTACAAAATTCCTTCAGGGGCTGTGATGCAACCTGGATTGACCATATCTAGACCCACAGCTGATTGAGACATAAGGGTGGACACTCTTGGGGCTGAGAGGTTCGGTGAGGTTGGGTGAGCCAACGCAGACCCTTTCAAGTAATACTGCATGGTACCCATCCCATGGGTCCCAAATCTCCAGGTTCAAGGGCATCTTCCTACATCGAAAACAGGCATGAGAAACCCAGAAGATGGTACACCGTGTGATCGGGAAAGGTTTCTAAAACGCACCTCATTTCTCATCTCCTTTGCTCGGGTTCGCCATTCCAGCCGATTTACTAGCCATCTCCCTCCTTGGAGAATCAGCACCTTTAACCTCCTGTTCCGTACAGGTTGCAATTTGTCCTGAGGATGAACGGGAAGAGGGGGAACCAATGAGAGACTAGCTCTAGGTGTTGGGAAAGGCACAGGTCACTCTATTTTCCCATCAGGAAGAAGAATTAAGCACAAGCTCAGCCTGCCCCCCAGAACCAGAAGAGGGCCTGAAGCAATCCTGCGCTTTTGCGGCCAGCTCCCAAAAAAGCGAGTTGAAAAATGGAGCTCAGGGGCACTGCAATTCACAAACCTGCAGAGTTTTAAATGATACCTCTCGTCCACAAATATATTAAGGGAAGGCAACGAAGAGGCTTTGAAAGCAAGGCAGAATTGCAGGAAACAGATTTCAGGAGGTAGATTCGAATCGCCTTGAAAGCACATGAAAAGCGGCAAAACGTGGACAATGATGCCCTTGGCCAAAAAGGGCGTATGCGTTTTTTCCTGAATATATTCAGGAAAAAACGCATACGCCCTTTTTGGCCAACCAAGCAACCTGGAAAGGCCAATCAGCGCTCCAAAGAAGTCTCGCTTCCCAGCGGGCAAAAGGGCCATGCGGAAAAAAGTGTCCAAACCAGAACTGCACGACCGGCCATGGAGAAATGGGAGCCTTGCTTCGCTGATGGGCGGGATGTAAATTGCCAACAGCCACTAGGGAGAAGTGTACGGTGTGTCCTGAAACATCTAAAAAACACAGCTTGGAGAGCATAGGGCACTTCCACTCATGGGCGTATAAATTGGGAAAACTAAAAATCAGCAAGACACAGGCACCCCAAAGTTTAGGGCTGCTCTGTTGACAAGAACCCCCACTTCATTACACCTTAAATATCCTAGGAAAGAGAAAAATGGATAAAGAAGTTGTGGTCCTCATGTACAATGGAATATCACTCAGCCATGAAATCAACGTCATAAGGCTAGTAGCAGCACGATGAGTGGATTTAGGTACGACGATTCTAAGTGAAATAAGTCACACAGAAAAAGACACTTATCATAAGATATCACTTAGAGAGGGAATGTAAAAACCGCTACACTTGAACTGAATTACAAAACAGAACAGAGTCACACGTTTAGGAAACACACTATGGCTGCTGAACGGGAAAGGTGAGGTGGGGTGATGCATAAAACAAGGGTTTCAAATTAGCTCAGATACCGTTCCATAAACCCAATATGTAAGAGACAAGACCTATTCATTTTTCAGTGAACTGGACTCAACACCCCCTATTCACCGCACAAGAATATATCTGACTAGTAAGAATCCTCAAACCTATGTATTGATATCTCTCTGTAAGTGAGTCAAGGGGGTGTAAAGCGGCATAAACACAGCCGTGAAAAGCAGCTAAACCCCATTATAAAAATAAATTACTTTTCAAAACCCTTGAAACAAAGACAGTGAAAGAGAGAGAAATTCTTCCAAAATTCGTTCAGGGGCTGTGATGCAACCTGGATTGACCATATCTAGACCCACAGCTGATTGAGACATAAGGGTGGACACTCTTGGGGCTGAGAGGTTCGGTGAGGTTGGGTGAGCCAACGCAGACCCTTTCAAGTAATACTGCATGGTACCCATCCCATGGGTCCCAAATCTCCAGGTTCAAGGGCATCTTCCTACATCGAAAACAGGCATGAGAAACCCAGAAGATGGTACACCGTGTGATCGGGAAAGGTTTCTAAAACGCACCTCATTTCTCATCTCCTTTGCTCGGGTTCGCCATTCCAACCGATTTACTAGCCATCTCCCTCCTTGGAGAATCAGCACCTTTAACCTCCTGTTCCGTACAGGTTGCAATTTGTCCTGAGGATGAACGGGAAGAGGGGGAACCAATGAGAGACTAGCTCTAGGTGTTGGGACAGGCACAGGTCACTCTATTTTCCCATCAGGAAGAAGAATTAAGCACAAGCTCAGCCTGCCCCCCAGAACCAGAAGAGGGCCTGAAGCAATCCTGCGCTTTTGCGGCCAGCTCCCAAAAAAGCGAGTTGAAAAATGGAGCTCAGGGGCACTGCAATTCACAAACCTGCAGAGTTTTCAATGATACCTCTCGTCCACAAATATATTAAGGGAAGGCAACGAAGAGGCTTTGAAAGCAAGGCAGAATTGCAGGAAACAGATTTCAGGAGGTAGATTCGAATCGCCTTGAAAGCACATGAAAAGCGGCCAAACGTGGACAATGATGCCCTTGGCCAAAAAGGGCGTATGCGTTTTTTCCTGAATATATTCAGGAAAAAACGCATACGCCCTTTTTGGCCAACCAAGCAACCTGGAAAGGCAAATCAGCGCTCCAAAGAAGTCTCGCTTCCCAGCGGGCAAAAGGGCCATGCGGAAAAAAGTGTCCAAACCAGAACTGCACGACCGGCCATGGAGAAATGGGAGCCTTGCTTCGCTGATGGGCGGGATGTAAATTGCCAACAGCCACTCGGGAGAAGTGTACGGTGTGTCCTGAAACATCTGAAAAACACAGCTTGGAGAGCATAGGGCACTTCCACTCATGGGCGTATAAATTGGGAAAACTAAAAATCAGCAAGACACAGGCACCCCAAAGTTTAGGGCTGCTCTGTTGACAAGAACCCCCACTTCATTACACCTTAAATATCCTAGGAAAGAGAAAAATGGATAAAGAAGTTGTGGTCCTCATGTACAATGGAATATCACTCAGCCATGAAATCAACGTCATAAGGCTAGTAGCAGCACGATGAGTGGATTTAGGTACGACAATTCTAAGTGAAATAAGTCACACAGAAAAAGACACTTATCCTAAGATATCACTTCGAGAGGGAATGTAAAAACCGCTACACTTGAACTGAATTACAAAACAGAACAGAGTCACACGTTTAGAAAACACACTATGGCTGCTGAACGGGAAAGGTGAGGTGGGGTGATGCATAAAACAAGGGTTTCAAATTAGCTCCGATACCGTTCCATAAACCCAATATGTAAGAGACAAGACCTATTCCTTTTTCAGTGAACTGGACTCAACACCCCCTATTCACCGCACAAGAATATATCTGACTAGTAAGAATCTTCCAACCTATGTATTGATATCTCTCTGTAAGTGAGTCAAGGGGGTGTAAAGCGGCATAAACACAGCCGTGAAAAGCAGCTAAACCCCATTATAAAAATAAATGACTTTTCAAAACCCGTGAAACAAAGACAGTGAAAGAGAGAGAAATTCTTCCAAAATTCGTTCAGGGGATGTGATGCAACCTGTACTGACCATATCTAGACCCACAGCTGATTGAGACATAAGGGTGGACACTCTTGGGGCTGAGAGGTTCGGTGAGGTTGGGTGAGCCAACGCAGACCCTTTCAAGTAATACTGCATGGTACCCATCCCATGGGTCCCAAATCTCCAGGTTCAAGGGCATCTTCCTACATCGAAAACAGGCATGAGAAACCCAGAAGATGGTACACCGTGTGATCGGGAAAGGTTTCTAAAACGCACCTCATTTCTCATCTCCTTTGCTCGGGTTCGCCATTCCAGCCGATTTACTAGCCATCTCCCTCCTTGGAGAATCAGCACCTTTAACCTCCTGTTCCGTACAGGTTGCAATTTGTCCTGAGGATGAACGGGAAGAGGGGGAACCAATGAGAGACTAGCTCTAGGTGTTGGGACAGGCACAGGTCACTCTATTTTCCCATCAGGAAGAAGAATTAAGCAGAAGCTCAGCCTGCCCCCCAGAACCAGAAGAGGGCCTGAAGCAATCCTGCGCTTTTGCGGCCAGCTCCCCAAAAAGCGAGTTTAAAAATGGAGCTAAGGGGCACTGCAATTCACAAACCTGCAGAGTTTTCAATGATAACTCTCGTCCACAAATATATTAAGGGAAGGCAACGAAGAGGCTTTGAAAGCAAGGCAGAATTGCAGGAAACAGATTTCAGGAGGTAGATTCGAATCGCCTTGAAAGCACATGAAAAGCGGCAAAACGTGGACAATGATGCCCTTGGCCAAAAAGGGCGTATGCGTTTTTTCCTGAATATATTCAGGAAAAAACGCATACGCCCTTTTTGGCCAACCAAGCAACCTGGAAAGGCAAATCAGCGCTCCAAAGAAGTCTCGCTTCCCAGCGGGCAAAAGGGCCATGCGGAAAAAAGTGTCCAAACCAGAACTGCACGACCGGGCATGGAGAAATGGGAGCCTTGCTTCGCTGATGGGCGGGATGTAAATTGCCAACAGCCACTCGGGAGAAGTGTACGGTGTGTCCTGAAACATCTAAAAAACACAGCTTGGAGAGCATAGGGCACTTCCACTCATGGGCGTATAAATTGGGAAAACTAAAAATCAGCAAGACACAGGCACCCCAAAGTTTAGGGCTGCTCTGTTGACAAGAACCCCCACTTCATTACACCTTAAATATCCTAGGAAAGAGAAAAATGGATAAAGAAGTTGTGGTCCTCATGTACAATGGAATATCACTCAGCCATGAAATCAACGTCATAAGGCTAGTAGCAGCACGATGAGTGGATTTAGGTACGACGATTCTAAGTGAAATAAGTCACACAGAAAAAGACACTTATCCTAAGATATCACTTCGAGAGGGAATGTAAAAACCGCTACACTTGAACTGAATTACAAAACAGAACAGAGTCACACGTTTAGAAAACACACTATGGCTGCTGAACGGGAAAGGTGAGGTGGGGTGATGCATAAAACAAGGGTTTCAAATTAGCTCCGATACCGTTCCATAAACCCAATATGTAAGAGACAAGACCTATTCCTTTTTCAGTGAACTGGACTCAACACCCCCTATTCACCGCACAAGAATATATCTGACTAGTAAGAATCTTCAAACCTATGTATTGATATCTCTCTGTAAGTGAGTCAAGGGGGTGTAAAGCGGCATAAACACAGCCGTGAAAAGCAGCTAAACCCCATTATAAAAATAAATTACTTTTCAAAACCCGTGAAACAAAGACAGTGAAAGAGAGAGAAATTCTTCCAAAATTCGTTCAGGGGCTGTGATGCAACCTGTACTGACCATATCTAGACCCACAGCTGATTGAGACATAAGGGTGGACACTCTTGGGGCTGAGAGGTTCGGTGAGGTTGGGTGAGCCAACGCAGACCCTTTCAAGTAATACTGCATGGTACCCATCCCATGGGTCCCAAATCTCCAGGTTCAAGGGCATCTTCCTACATCGAAAACAGGCATGAGAAACCCAGAAGATGGTACACCGTGTGATCGGGAAAGGTTTCTAAAACGCACCTCATTTCTCATCTCCTTTGCTCGGGTTCGCCATTCCAGCCGATTTACTAGCCATCTCCCTCCTTGGAGAATCAGCACCTTTAACCTCCTGTTCCGTACAGGTTGCAATTTGTCCTGAGGATGAACGGGAAGAGGGGGAACCAATGAGAGACTAGCTCTAGGTGTTGGGACAGGCACAGGTCACTCTATTTTCCCATCAGGAAGAAGAATTAAGCACAAGCTCAGCCTGCCCCCCAGAACCAGAAGAGGGCCTGAAGCAATCCTGCGCTTTTGCGGCCAGCTCCCCAAAAAGCGAGTTTAAAAATGGAGCTAAGGGGCACTGCAATTCACAAACCTGCAGAGTTTTCAATGATACCTCTCGTCCACAAATATATTAAGGGAAGGCAACGAAGAGGCTTTGAAAGCAAGGCAGAATTGCAGGAAACAGATTTCAGGAGGTAGATTCGAATCGCCTTGAAAGCACATGAAAAGCGGCAAAACGTGGACAATGATGCCCTTGGCCAAAAAGGGCGTATGCGTTTTTTCCTGAATATATTCAGGAAAAAACGCATACGCCCTTTTTGGCCAACCAAGCAACCTGGAAAGGCCAATCAGCGCTCCAAAGAAGTCTCGCTTCCCAGCGGGCAAAAGGGCCATGCGGAAAAAAGTGTCCAAACCAGAACTGCACGACCGGCCATGGAGAAATGGGAGCCTTGCTTCGCTGATGGGCGGGATGTAAATTGCCAACAGCCACTAGGGAGAAGTGTACGGTGTGTCCTGAAACATCTAAAAAACACAGCTTGGAGAGCATAGGGCACTTCCACTCATGGGCGTATAAATTGGGAAAACTAAAAATCAGCAAGACACAGGCACCCCAAAGTTTAGGGCTGCTCTGTTGACAAGAACCCCCACTTCATTACACCTTAAATATCCTAGGAAAGAGAAAAATGGATAAAGAAGTTGTGGTCCTCATGTACAATGGAATATCACTCAGCCATGAAATCAACGTCATAAGGCTAGTAGCAGCATGATGAGTGGATTTAGGTACGACGATTCTAAGTGAAATAAGTCACACAGAAAAAGACACTTATCATAAGATATCACTTAGAGAGGGAATGTAAAAACCGCTACACTTGAACTGAATTACAAAACAGAACAGAGTCACACGTTTAGGAAACACACTATGGCTGCTGAACGGGAAAGGTGAGGTGGGGTGATGCATAAAACAAGGGTTTCAAATTAGCTCAGATACCGTTCCATAAACCCAATATGTAAGAGACAAGACCTATTCATTTTTCAGTGAACTGGACTCAACACCCCCTATTCACCGCACAAGAATATATCTGACTAGTAAGAATCCTCAAACCTATGTATTGATATCTCTCTGTAAGTGAGTCAAGGGGGTGTAAAGCGGCATAAACACAGCCGTGAAAAGCAGCTAAACCCCATTATAAAAATAAATTACTTTTCAAAACCCTTGAAACAAAGACAGTGAAAGAGAGAGAAATTCTTCCAAAATTCGTTCAGGGGCTGTGATGCAACCTGGATTGACCATATCTAGACCCACAGCTGATTGAGACATAAGGGTGGACACTCTTGGGGCTGAGAGGTTCGGTGAGGTTGGGTGAGCCAACGCAGACCCTTTCAAGTAATACTGCATGGTACCCATCCCATGGGTCCCAAATCTCCAGGTTCAAGGGCATCTTCCTACATCGAAAACAGGCATGAGAAACCCAGAAGATGGTACACCGTGTGATCGGGAAAGGTTTCTAAAACGCACCTCATTTCTCATCTCCTTTGCTCGGGTTCGCCATTCCAACCGATTTACTAGCCATCTCCCTCCTTGGAGAATCAGCACCTTTAACCTCCTGTTCCGTACAGGTTGCAATTTGTCCTGAGGATGAACGGGAAGAGGGGGAACCAATGAGAGACTAGCTCTAGGTGTTGGGACAGGCACAGGTCACTCTATTTTCCCATCAGGAAGAAGAATTAAGCACAAGCTCAGCCTGCCCCCCAGAACCAGAAGAGGGCCTGAAGCAATCCTGCGCTTTTGCGGCCAGCTCCCAAAAAAGCGAGTTGAAAAATGGAGCTCAGGGGCACTGCAATTCACAAACCTGCAGAGTTTTCAATGATACCTCTCGTCCACAAATATATTAAGGGAAGGCAACGAAGAGGCTTTGAAAGCAAGGCAGAATTGCAGGAAACAGATTTCAGGAGGTAGATTCGAATCGCCTTGAAAGCACATGAAAAGCGGCCAAACGTGGACAATGATGCCCTTGGCCAAAAAGGGCGTATGCGTTTTTTCCTGAATATATTCAGGAAAAAACGCATACGCCCTTTTTGGCCAACCAAGCAACCTGGAAAGGCAAATCAGCGCTCCAAAGAAGTCTCGCTTCCCAGCGGGCAAAAGGGCCATGCGGAAAAAAGTGTCCAAACCAGAACTGCACGACCGGCCATGGAGAAATGGGAGCCTTGCTTCGCTGATGGGCGGGATGTAAATTGCCAACAGCCACTCGGGAGAAGTGTACGGTGTGTCCTGAAACATCTGAAAAACACAGCTTGGAGAGCATAGGGCACTTCCACTCATGGGCGTATAAATTGGGAAAACTAAAAATCAGCAAGACACAGGCACCCCAAAGTTTAGGGCTGCTCTGTTGACAAGAACCCCCACTTCATTACACCTTAAATATCCTAGGAAAGAGAAAAATGGATAAAGAAGTTGTGGTCCTCATGTACAATGGAATATCACTCAGCCATGAAATCAACGTCATAAGGCTAGTAGCAGCACGATGAGTGGATTTAGGTACGACAATTCTAAGTGAAATAAGTCACACAGAAAAAGACACTTATCCTAAGATATCACTTCGAGAGGGAATGTAAAAACCGCTACACTTGAACTGAATTACAAAACAGAACAGAGTCACACGTTTAGAAAACACACTATGGCTGCTGAACGGGAAAGGTGAGGTGGGGTGATGCATAAAACAAGGGTTTCAAATTAGCTCCGATACCGTTCCATAAACCCAATATGTAAGAGACAAGACCTATTCCTTTTTCAGTGAACTGGACTCAACACCCCCTATTCACCGCACAAGAATATATCTGACTAGTAAGAATCTTCCAACCTATGTATTGATATCTCTCTGTAAGTGAGTCAAGGGGGTGTAAAGCGGCATAAACACAGCCGTGAAAAGCAGCTAAACCCCATTATAAAAATAAATTACTTTTCAAAACCCGTGAAACAAAGACAGTGAAAGAGAGAGAAATTCTTCCAAAATTCGTTCAGGGGATGTGATGCAACCTGTACTGACCATATCTAGACCCACAGCTGATTGAGACATAAGGGTGGACACTCTTGGGGCTGAGAGGTTCGGTGAGGTTGGGTGAGCCAACGCAGACCCTTTCAAGTAATACTGCATGGTACCCATCCCATGGGTCCCAAATCTCCAGGTTCAAGGGCATCTTCCTACATCGAAAACAGGCATGAGAAACCCAGAAGATGGTACACCGTGTGATCGGGAAAGGTTTCTAAAACGCACCTCATTTCTCATCTCCTTTGCTCGGGTTCGCCATTCCAGCCGATTTACTAGCCATCTCCCTCCTTGGAGAATCAGCACCTTTAACCTCCTGTTCCGTACAGGTTGCAATTTGTCCTGAGGATGAACGGGAAGAGGGGGAACCAATGAGAGACTAGCTCTAGGTGTTGGGACAGGCACAGGTCACTCTATTTTCCCATCAGGAAGAAGAATTAAGCACAAGCTCAGCCTGCCCCCCAGAACCAGAAGAGGGCCTGAAGCAATCCTGCGCTTTTGCGGCCAGCTCCCCAAAAAGCGAGTTTAAAAATGGAGCTAAGGGGCACTGCAATTCACAAACCTGCAGAGTTTTCAATGATACCTCTCGTCCACAAATATATTAAGGGAAGGCAACGAAGAGGCTTTGAAAGCAAGGCAGAATTGCAGGAAACAGATTTCAGGAGGTAGATTCGAATCGCCTTGAAAGCACATGAAAAGCGGCAAAACGTGGACAATGATGCCCTTGGCCAAAAAGGGCGTATGCGTTTTTTCCTGAATATATTCAGGAAAAAACGCATACGCCCTTTTTGGCCAACCAAGCAACCTGGAAAGGCAAATCAGCGCTCCAAAGAAGTCTCGCTTCCCAGCGCGCAAAAGGGCCATGCGGAAAAAAGTGTCCAAACCAGAACTGCACGACCGGGCATGGAGAAATGGGAGCCTTGCTTCGCTGATGGGCGGGATGTAAATTGCCAACAGCCACTCGGGAGAAGTGTACGGTGTGTCCTGAAACATCTAAAAAACACAGCTTGGAGAGCATAGGGCACTTCCACTCATGGGCGTATAAATTGGGAAAACTAAAAATCAGCAAGACACAGGCACCCCAAAGTTTAGGGCTGCTCTGTTGACAAGAACCCCCACTTCATTACACCTTAAATATCCTAGGAAAGAGAAAAATGGATAAAGAAGTTGTGGTCCTCATGTACAATGGAATATCACTCAGCCATGAAATCAACGTCATAAGGCTAGTAGCAGCACGATGAGTGGATTTAGGTACGACGATTCTAAGTGAAATAAGTCACACAGAAAAAGACACTTATCCTAAGATATCACTTCGAGAGGGAATGTAAAAACCGCTACACTTGAACTGAATTACAAAACAGAACAGAGTCACACGTTTAGAAAACACACTATGGCTGCTGAACGGGAAAGGTGAGGTGGGGTGATGCATAAAACAAGGGTTTCAAATTAGCTCCGATACCGTTCCATAAACCCAATATGTAAGAGACAAGACCTATTCCTTTTTCAGTGAACTGGACTCAACACCCCCTATTCACCGCACAAGAATATATCTGACTAGTAAGAATCTTCAAACCTATGTATTGATATCTCTCTGTAAGTGAGTCAAGGGGGTGTAAAGCGGCATAAACACAGCCGTGAAAAGCAGCTAAACCCCATTATAAAAATAAATTACTTTTCAAAACCCGTGAAACAAAGACAGTGAAAGAGAGAGAAATTCTTCCAAAATTCGTTCAGGGGCTGTGATGCAACCTGTACTGACCATATCTAGACCCACAGCTGATTGAGACATAAGGGTGGACACTCTTGGGGCTGAGAGGTTCGGTGAGGTTGGGTGAGCCAACGCAGACCCTTTCAAGTAATACTGCATGGTACCCATCCCATGGGTCCCAAATCTCCAGGTTCAAGGGCATCTTCCTACATCGAAAACAGGCATGAGAAACCCAGAAGATGGTACACCGTGTGATCGGGAAAGGTTTCTAAAACGCACCTCATTTCTCATCTCCTTTGCTCGGGTTCGCCATTCCAGCCGATTTACTAGCCATCTCCCTCCTTGGAGAATCAGCACCTTTAACCTCCTGTTCCGTACAGGTTGCAATTTGTCCTGAGGATGAACGGGAAGAGGGGGAACCAATGAGAGACTAGCTCTAGGTGTTGGGACAGGCACAGGTCACTCTATTTTCCCATCAGGAAGAAGAATTAAGCACAAGCTCAGCCTGCCCCCCAGAACCAGAAGAGGGCCTGAAGCAATCCTGCGCTTTTGCGGCCAGCTCCCCAAAAAGCGAGTTTAAAAATGGAGCTAAGGGGCACTGCAATTCACAAACCTGCAGAGTTTTCAATGATACCTCTCGTCCACAAATATATTAAGGGAAGGCAACGAAGAGGCTTTGAAAGCAAGGCAGAATTGCAGGAAACAGATTTCAGGAGGTAGATTCGAATCGCCTTGAAAGCACATGAAAAGCGGCAAAACGTGGACAATGATGCCCTTGGCCAAAAAGGGCGTATGCGTTTTTTCCTGAATATATTCAGGAAAAAACGCATACGCCCTTTTTGGCCAACCAAGCAACCTGGAAAGGCAAATCAGCGCTCCAAAGAAGTCTCGCTTCCCAGCGCGCAAAAGGGCCATGCGGAAAAAAGTGTCCAAACCAGAACTGCACGACCGGGCATGGAGAAATGGGAGCCTTGCTTCGCTGATGGGCGGGATGTAAATTGCCAACAGCCACTCGGGAGAAGTGTACGGTGTGTCCTGAAACATCTAAAAAACACAGCTTGGAGAGCATAGGGCACTTCCACTCATGGGCGTATAAATTGGGAAAACTAAAAATCAGCAAGACACAGGCACCCCAAAGTTTAGGGCTGCTCTGTTGACAAGAACCCCCACTTCATTACACCTTAAATATCCTAGGAAAGAGAAAAATGGATAAAGAAGTTGTGGTCCTCATGTACAATGGAATATCACTCAGCCATGAAATCAACGTCATAAGGCTAGTAGCAGCACGATGAGTGGATTTAGGTACGACGATTCTAAGTGAAATAAGTCACACAGAAAAAGACACTTATCCTAAGATATCACTTCGAGAGGGAATGTAAAAACCGCTACACTTGAACTGAATTACAAAACAGAACAGAGTCACACGTTTAGAAAACACACTATGGCTGCTGAACGGGAAAGGTGAGGTGGGGTGATGCATAAAACAAGGGTTTCAAATTAGCTCCGATACCGTTCCATAAACCCAATATGTAAGAGACAAGACCTATTCCTTTTTCAGTGAACTGGACTCAACACCCCCTATTCACCGCACAAGAATATATCTGACTAGTAAGAATCTTCAAACCTATGTATTGATATCTCTCTGTAAGTGAGTCAAGGGGGTGTAAAGCGGCATAAACACAGCCGTGAAAAGCAGCTAAACCCCATTATAAAAATAAATTACTTTTCAAAACCCGTGAAACAAAGACAGTGAAAGAGAGAGAAATTCTTCCAAAATTCGTTCAGGGGCTGTGATGCAACCTGTACTGACCATATCTAGACCCACAGCTGATTGAGACATAAGGGTGGACACTCTTGGGGCTGAGAGGTTCGGTGAGGTTGGGTGAGCCAACGCAGACCCTTTCAAGTAATACTGCATGGTACCCATCCCATGGGTCCCAAATCTCCAGGTTCAAGGGCATCTTCCTACATCGAAAACAGGCATGAGAAACCCAGAAGATGGTACACCGTGTGATCGGGAAAGGTTTCTAAAACGCACCTCATTTCTCATCTCCTTTGCTCGGGTTCGCCATTCCAGCCGATTTACTAGCCATCTCCCTCCTTGGAGAATCAGCACCTTTAACCTCCTGTTCCGTACAGGTTGCAATTTGTCCTGAGGATGAACGGGAAGAGGGGGAACCAATGAGAGACTAGCTCTAGGTGTTGGGACAGGCACAGGTCACTCTATTTTCCCATCAGGAAGAAGAATTAAGCACAAGCTCAGCCTGCCCCCCAGAACCAGAAGAGGGCCTGAAGCAATCCTGCGCTTTTGCGGCCAGCTCCCCAAAAAGCGAGTTTAAAAATGGAGCTAAGGGGCACTGCAATTCACAAACCTGCAGAGTTTTCAATGATACCTCTCGTCCACAAATATATTAAGGGAAGGCAACGAAGAGGCTTTGAAAGCAAGGCAGAATTGCAGGAAACAGATTTCAGGAGGTAGATTCGAATCGCCTTGAAAGCACATGAAAAGCGGCAAAACGTGGACAATGATGCCCTTGGCCAAAAAGGGCGTATGCGTTTTTTCCTGAATATATTCAGGAAAAAACGCATACGCCCTTTTTGGCCAACCAAGCAACCTGGAAAGGCCAATCAGCGCTCCAAAGAAGTCTCGCTTCCCAGCGGGCAAAAGGGCCATGCGGAAAAAAGTGTCCAAACCAGAACTGCACGACCGGCCATGGAGAAATGGGAGCCTTGCTTCGCTGATGGGCGGGATGTAAATTGCCAACAGCCACTAGGGAGAAGTGTACGGTGTGTCCTGAAACATCTAAAAAACACAGCTTGGAGAGCATAGGGCACTTCCACTCATGGGCGTATAAATTGGGAAAACTAAAAATCAGCAAGACACAGGCACCCCAAAGTTTAGGGCTGCTCTGTTGACAAGAACCCCCACTTCATTACACCTTAAATATCCTAGGAAAGAGAAAAATGGATAAAGAAGTTGTGGTCCTCATGTACAATGGAATATCACTCAGCCATGAAATCAACGTCATAAGGCTAGTAGCAGCACGATGAGTGGATTTAGGTACGACGATTCTAAGTGAAATAAGTCACACAGAAAAAGACACTTATCATAAGATATCACTTAGAGAGGGAATGTAAAAACCGCTACACTTGAACTGAATTACAAAACAGAACAGAGTCACACGTTTAGGAAACACACTATGGCTGCTGAACGGGAAAGGTGAGGTGGGGTGATGCATAAAACAAGGGTTTCAAATTAGCTCAGATACCGTTCCATAAACCCAATATGTAAGAGACAAGACCTATTCATTTTTCAGTGAACTGGACTCAACACCCCCTATTCACCGCACAAGAATATATCTGACTAGTAAGAATCCTCAAACCTATGTATTGATATCTCTCTGTAAGTGAGTCAAGGGGGTGTAAAGCGGCATAAACACAGCCGTGAAAAGCAGCTAAACCCCATTATAAAAATAAATTACTTTTCAAAATCCTTGAAACAAAGACAGTGAAAGAGAGAGAAATTCTTCCAAAATTCGTTCAGGGGATGTGATGCAACCTGGATTGACCATATCTAGACCCACAGCTGATTGAGACATAAGGGTGGACACTCTTGGGGCTGAGAGGTTCGGTGAGGTTGGGTGAGCCAACGCAGACCCTTTCAAGTAATACTGCATGGTACCCATCCCATGGGTCCCAAATCTCCAGGTTCAAGGGCATCTTCCTACATCGAAAACAGGCATGAGAAACCCAGAAGATGGTACACCGTGTGATCGGGAAAGGTTTCTAAAACGCACCTCATTTCTCATCTCCTTTGCTCGGGTTCGCCATTCCAACCGATTTACTAGCCATCTCCCTCCTTGGAGAATCAGCACCTGTAACCTCCTGTTCCGTACAGGTTGCAATTTGTCCTGAGGATGAACGGGAAGAGGGGGAACCAATGAGAGACTAGCTCTAGGTGTTGGGACAGGCACAGGTCACTCTATTTTCCCATCAGGAAGAAGAATTAAGCACAAGCTCAGCCTGCCCCCCAGAACCAGAAGAGGGCCTGAAGCAATCCTGCGCTTTTGCGGCCAGCTCCCAAAAAAGCGAGTTGAAAAATGGAGCTCAGGGGCACTGCAATTCACAAACCTGCAGAGTTTTCAATGATACCTCTCGTCCACAAATATATTAAGGGAAGGCAACGAAGAGGCTTTGAAAGCAAGGCAGAATTGCAGGAAACAGATTTCAGGAGGTAGATTCGAATCGCCTTGAAAGCACATGAAAAGCGGCAAAACGTGGACAATGATGCCCTTGGCCAAAAAGGGCGTATGCGTTTTTTCCTGAATATATTCAGGAAAAAACGCATACGCCCTTTTTGGCCAACCAAGCAACCTGGAAAGGCAAATCAGCGCTCCAAAGAAGTCTCGCATCCCAGCGGGCAAAAGGGCCATGCGGAAAAAAGTGTCCAAACCAGAACTGCACGACCGGCCATGGAGAAATGGGAGCCTTGCTTCGCTGATGGGCGGGATGTAAATTGCCAACAGCCACTCGGGAGAAGTGTACGGTGTGTCCTGAAACATCTGAAAAACACAGCTTGGAGAGCATAGGGCACTTCCACTCATGGGCGTATAAATTGGGAAAACTAAAAATCAGCAAGACACAGGCACCCCAAAGTTTAGGGCTGCTCTGTTGACAAGAACCCCCACTTCATTACACCTTAAATATCCTAGGAAAGAGAAAAATGGATAAAGAAGTTGTGGTCCTCATGTACAATGGAATATCACTCAGCCATGAAATCAACGTCATAAGGCTAGTAGCAGCACGATGAGTGGATTTAGGTACGACAATTCTAAGTGAAATAAGTCACACAGAAAAAGACACTTATCCTAAGATATCACTTCGAGAGGGAATGTAAAAACCGCTACACTTGAACTGAATTACAAAACAGAACAGAGTCACACGTTTAGAAAACACACTATGGCTGCTGAACGGGAAAGGTGAGGTGGGGTGATGCATAAAACAAGGGTTTCAAATTAGCTCCGATACCGTTCCATAAACCCAATATGTAAGAGACAAGACCTATTCCTTTTTCAGTGAACTGGACTCAACACCCCCTATTCACCGCACAAGAATATATCTGACTAGTAAGAATCTTCCAACCTATGTATTGATATCTCTCTGTAAGTGAGTCAAGGGGGTGTAAAGCGGCATAAACACAGCCGTGAAAAGCAGCTAAACCCCATTATAAAAATAAATGACTTTTCAAAACCCGTGAAACAAAGACAGTGAAAGAGAGAGAAATTCTTCCAAAATTCGTTCAGGGGATGTGATGCAACCTGTACTGACCATATCTAGACCCACAGCTGATTGAGACATAAGGGTGGACACTCTTGGGGCTGAGAGGTTCGGTGAGGTTGGGTGAGCCAACGCAGACCCTTTCAAGTAATACTGCATGGTACCCATCCCATGGGTCCCAAATCTCCAGGTTCAAGGGCATCTTCCTACATCGAAAACAGGCATGAGAAACCCAGAAGATGGTACACCGTGTGATCGGGAAAGGTTTCTAAAACGCACCTCATTTCTCATCTCCTTTGCTCGGGTTCGCCATTCCAGCCGATTTACTAGCCATCTCCCTCCTTGGAGAATCAGCACCTTTAACCTCCTGTTCCGTACAGGTTGCAATTTGTCCTGAGGATGAACGGGAAGAGGGGGAACCAATGAGAGACTAGCTCTAGGTGTTGGGACAGGCACAGGTCACTCTATTTTCCCATCAGGAAGAAGAATTAAGCACAAGCTCAGCCTGCCCCCCAGAACCAGAAGAGGGCCTGAAGCAATCCTGCGCTTTTGCGGCCAGCTCCCCAAAAAGCGAGTTTAAAAATGGAGCTAAGGGGCACTGCAATTCACAAACCTGCAGAGTTTTCAATGATACCTCTCGTCCACAAATATATTAAGGGAAGGCAACGAAGAGGCTTTGAAAGCAAGGCAGAATTGCAGGAAACAGATTTCAGGAGGTAGATTCGAATCGCCTTGAAAGCACATGAAAAGCGGCAAAACGTGGACAATGATGCCCTTGGCCAAAAAGGGCGTATGCGTTTTTTCCTGAATATATTCAGGAAAAAACGCATACGCCCTTTTTGGCCAACCAAGCAACCTGGAAAGGCCAATCAGCGCTCCAAAGAAGTCTCGCTTCCCAGCGGGCAAAAGGGCCATGCGGAAAAAAGTGTCCAAACCAGAACTGCACGACCGGCCATGGAGAAATGGGAGCCTTGCTTCGCTGATGGGCGGGATGTAAATTGCCAACAGCCACTAGGGAGAAGTGTACGGTGTGTCCTGAAACATCTAAAAAACACAGCTTGGAGAGCATAGGGCACTTCCACTCATGGGCGTATAAATTGGGAAAACTAAAAATCAGCAAGACACAGGCACCCCAAAGTTTAGGGCTGCTCTGTTGACAAGAACCCCCACTTCATTACACCTTAAATATCCTAGGAAAGAGAAAAATGGATAAAGAAGTTGTGGTCCTCATGTACAATGGAATATCACTCAGCCATGAAATCAACGTCATAAGGCTAGTAGCAGCACGATGAGTGGATTTAGGTACGACGATTCTAAGTGAAATAAGTCACACAGAAAAAGACACTTATCATAAGATATCACTTAGAGAGGGAATGTAAAAACCGCTACACTTGAACTGAATTACAAAACAGAACAGAGTCACACGTTTAGGAAACACACTATGGCTGCTGAACGGGAAAGGTGAGGTGGGGTGATGCATAAAACAAGGGTTTCAAATTAGCTCAGATACCGTTCCATAAACCCAATATGTAAGAGACAAGACCTATTCATTTTTCAGTGAACTGGACTCAACACCCCCTATTCACCGCACAAGAATATATCTGACTAGTAAGAATCCTCAAACCTATGTATTGATATCTCTCTGTAAGTGAGTCAAGGGGGTGTAAAGCGGCATAAACACAGCCGTGAAAAGCAGCTAAACCCCATTATAAAAATAAATTACTTTTCAAAACCCTTGAAACAAAGACAGTGAAAGAGAGAGAAATTCTTCCAAAATTCGTTCAGGGGCTGTGATGCAACCTGGATTGACCATATCTAGACCCACAGCTGATTGAGACATAAGGGTGGACACTCTTGGGGCTGAGAGGTTCGGTGAGGTTGGGTGAGCCAACGCAGACCCTTTCAAGTAATACTGCATGGTACCCATCCCATGGGTCCCAAATCTCCAGGTTCAAGGGCATCTTCCTACATCGAAAACAGGCATGAGAAACCCAGAAGATGGTACACCGTGTGATCGGGAAAGGTTTCTAAAACGCACCTCATTTCTCATCTCCTTTTGCTCAGGTTTGCCATTCCAGCCACTTTACTAGCCATCTCCCTCCTTGGAGAATCAGCACCTTTAACCTCCTGTTCCGTACAGGTTGCAATTTGTCCTGAGGATGAACAGGAAGAGGGGGAATCAATGAGAGACTAGCTCTAGGTGTTGGGACAGGCACAGGTCACTCTATTTTCCCATCAGGAAGAAGAATTAAGCACAAGCTCAGCCTGCCCCCCAGAACCAGAAGAGGGCCTGAAGCAATCCTGCGCTTTTGCGGCCAGCTCCCAAAAAAGCGAGTTGAAAAATGGAGCTCAGGGGCACTGCAATTCACAAACCTGCAGAGTTTTAAATGATACCTCTCGTCCACAAATATATTAAGGGAAGGCAACGAAGAGGCTTTGAAAGCAAGGCAGAATTGCAGGAAACAGATTTCAGGAGGTAGATTCGAATCGCCTTGAAAGCACATGAAAAGCGGCAAAACGTGGACAATGATGCCCTTGGCCAAAAAGGGCGTATGCGTTTTTTCCTGAATATATTCAGGAAAAAACGCATACGCCCTTTTTGGCCAACCAAGCAACCTGGAAAGGCAAATCAGCGCTCCAAATAAGTCTCGCTTCCCAGCGGGCAAAAGGGCCATGTGGAAAAAAGTGTCGAAAGCAGAACTGCAGGACCAGCCATGGAGAATTGGGAGCCTTGCTACGCTGATGGGCGGGATGTAAATTGCCAACAGCCACTCGGGAGAAGTGTACGGTGTGTCCTGAAACATCTAAAAAACACAGCTTGGAGAGCATAGGGCACTTCCACTCATGGGCGTATAAATTGGGAAAACTAAAAATCAGCAAGACACAGGCACCCCAAAGTTTAGGGCTGCTCTGTTGACAAGAACCCCCACTTCATTACACCTTAAATATCCTAGGAAAGAGAAAAATGGATAAAGAAGTTGGGGTCCTTATGTACAATGGAATATCACTCAGCCATGAAATCAACGTCATAAGGCTAGTAGCAGCACGATGAGTGGATTTAGGTACGACGATTCTAAGTGAAATAAGTCACACAGAAAAAGACACTTATCCTAAGATATCACTTCGAGAGGGAATGTAAAAACCGCTACACTTGAACTGAATTACAAAACAGAACAGAGTCACACGTTTAGAAAACACACTATGGCTACTGAACGGGAAAGGTGAGGTGGGGTGATGCATAAAACAAGGGTTTCAAATTAGCTCAGATACCGTTCCATAAACCCAATATGTAAGAGACAAGACCTATTCCTTTTTCAGTGAACTGGACACAACACCCCCTATTCACCACACAAGAATATATCTGACTAGTAAGAATCTTCAAACCTATGTATTGATATCTCTCTGTAAGTGAGTCAAGGGGGTGTAACGCGGCATAAACACAGCCGTGAAAAGCAGCTAAACCCCATTATAAAAATAAATTACTTTTCAAAACCCGTGAAACAAAGACAGTGAAAGAGAGAGAAATTCTTACAAAATTCCTTCAGGGGCTGTGATGCAACCTGGATTGACCATATCTAGACCCACAGCTGATTGAGACATAAGGGTGGACACTCTTGGGGCTGAGAGGTTCGGTGAGGTTGGGTGAGCCAACGCAGACCCTTTCAAGTAATACTGCATGGTACCCATCCCATGGGTCCCAAATCTCCAGGTTCAAGGGCATCTTCCTACATCGAAAACAGGCATGAGAAACCCAGAAGATGGTACACCGTGTGATCGGGAAAGGTTTCTAAAACGCACCTCATTTCTCATCTCCTTTGCTCGGGTTCGCCATTCCAGCCGATTTACTAGCCATCTCCCTCCTTGGAGAATCAGCACCTTTAACCTCCTGTTCCGTACAGGTTGCAATTTGTCCTGAGGATGAACGGGAAGAGGGGGAACCAATGAGAGACTAGCTCTAGGTGTTGGGAAAGGCACAGGTCACTCTATTTTCCCATCAGGAAGAAGAATTAAGCACAAGCTCAGCCTGCCCCCCAGAACCAGAAGAGGGCCTGAAGCAATCCTGCGCTTTTGCGGCCAGCTCCCCAAAAAGCGAGTTGAAAAATGGAGCTCAGGGGCACTGCAATTCACAAACCTGCAGAGTTTTAAATGATACCTCTCGTCCACAAATATATTAAGGGAAGGCAACGAAGAGGCTTTGAAAGCAAGGCAGAATTGCAGGAAACAGATTTCAGGAGGTAGATTCGAATCGCCTTGAAAGCACATGAAAAGCGGCAAAACGTGGACAATGATGCCCTTGGCCAAAAAGGGCGTATGCGTTTTTTCCTAAATATATTCAGGAAAAAACGCATACGCCCTTTTTGGCCAACCAAGCAACCTGGAAAGGCCAATCAGCGCTCCAAAGAAGTCTCGCTTCCCAGCGGGCAAAAGGGCCATGCGGAAAAAAGTGTCCAAACCAGAACTGCACGACCGGCCATGGAGAAACGGGAGCCTTGCTTCGCTGATGGGCGGGATGTAAATTGCCAACAGCCACTCGGGAGAAGTGTACGGTGTGTCCTGAAACATCTAAAAAACACAGCTTGGAGAGCATAGGGCACTTCCACTCATGGGCGTATAAATTGGGAAAACTAAAAATCAGCAAGACACAGGCACCCCAAAGTTTAGGGCTGCTCTGTTGACAAGAACCCCCACTTCATTACACCTTAAATATCCTAGGAAAGAGAAAAATGGATAAAGAAGTTGGGGTCCTTATGTACAATGGAATATCACTCAGCCATGAAATCAACGTCATAAGGCTAGTAGCAGCACGATGAGTGGATTTAGGTACGACGATTCTAAGTGAAATAAGTCACACAGAAAAAGACACTTATCCTAAGATATCACTTCGAGAGGGAATGTAAAAACCGCTACACTTGAACTGAATTACAAAACAGAACAGAGTCACACGTTTAGAAAACACACTATGGCTACTGAACGGGAAAGGTGAGGTGGGGTGATGCATAAAACAAGGGTTTCAAATTAGCTCAGATACCGTTCCATAAACCCAATATGTAAGAGACAAGACCTATTCCTTTTTCAGTGAACTGGACACAACACCCCCTATTCACCACACAAGAATATATCTGACTAGTAAGAATCTTCAAACCTATGTATTGATATCTCTCTGTAAGTGAGTCAAGGGGGTGTAACGCGGCATAAACACAGCCGTGAAAAGCAGCTAAACCCCATTATAAAAATAAATTACTTTTCAAAACCCGTGAAACAAAGACAGTGAAAGAGAGAGAAATTCTTACAAAATTCCTTCAGGGGCTGTGATGCAACCTGGATTGACCATATCTAGACCCACAGCTGATTGAGACATAAGGGTGGACACTCTTGGGGCTGAGAGGTTCGGTGAGGTTGGGTGAGCCAACGCAGACCCTTTCAAGTAATACTGCATGGTACCCATCCCATGGGTCCCAAATCTCCAGGTTCAAGGGCATCTTCCTACATCGAAAACAGGCATGAGAAACCCAGAAGATGGTACACCGTGTGATCGGGAAAGGTTTCTAAAACGCACCTCATTTCTCATCTCCTTTGCTCGGGTTCGCCATTCCAGCCGATTTACTAGCCATCTCCCTCCTTGGAGAATCAGCACCTTTAACCTCCTGTTCCGTACAGGTTGCAATTTGTCCTGAGGATGAACGGGAAGAGGGGGAACCAATGAGAGACTAGCTCTAGGTGTTGGGAAAGGCACAGGTCACTCTATTTTCCCATCAGGAAGAAGAATTAAGCACAAGCTCAGCCTGCCCCCCAGAACCAGAAGAGGGCCTGAAGCAATCCTGCGCTTTTGCGGCCAGCTCCCCAAAAAGCGAGTTGAAAAATGGAGCTCAGGGGCACTGCAATTCACAAACCTGCAGAGTTTTAAATGATACCTCTCGTCCACAAATATATTAAGGGAAGGCAACGAAGAGGCTTTGAAAGCAAGGCAGAATTGCAGGAAACAGATTTCAGGAGGTAGATTCGAATCGCCTTGAAAGCACATGAAAAGCGGCAAAACGTGGACAATGATGCCCTTGGCCAAAAAGGGCGTATGCGTTTTTTCCTAAATATATTCAGGAAAAAACGCATACGCCCTTTTTGGCCAACCAAGCAACCTGGAAAGGCCAATCAGCGCTCCAAAGAAGTCTCGCTTCCCAGCGGGCAAAAGGGCCATGCGGAAAAAAGTGTCCAAACCAGAACTGCACGACCGGCCATGGAGAAACGGGAGCCTTGCTTCGCTGATGGGCGGGATGTAAATTGCCAACAGCCACTCGGGAGAAGTGTACGGTGTGTCCTGAAACATCTAAAAAACACAGCTTGGAGAGCATAGGGCACTTCCACTCATGGGCGTATAAATTGGGAAAACTAAAAATCAGCAAGACACAGGCACCCCAAAGTTTAGGGCTGCTCTGTTGACAAGAACCCCCACTTCATTACACCTTAAATATCCTAGGAAAGAGAAAAATGGATAAAGAAGTTGTGGTCCTCATGTACAATGGAATATCACACAGCCATGAAATCAACGTCATAAGGCTAGTAGCAGCACGATGAGTGGATTTAGGTACGACGATTCTAAGTGAAATAAGTCACACAGAAAAAGACACTTATCCTAAGATATCACTTCGAGAGGGAATGTAAAAACCGCTACACTTGAACTGAATTACAAAACAGAACAGAGTCACACGTTTAGAAAACACACTATGGCTGCTGAACGGGAAAGGTGAGGTGGGGTGTTGCATAAAACAAGGGTTTCAAATTAGCTCCGATACCGTTCCATAAACCCAATATGTAAGAGACAAGACCTATTCCTTTTTCAGTGAACTGGACTCAACACCCCCTATTCACCACACAACAATATATCTGATTAGTAAGAATCCTCAAACCTATGTATTGATATCTCTCTGTAAGTGAGTCAAGGGGGTGTAAAGCGGCATAAACACAGCCGTGAAAAGCAGCTAAACCCCATTATAAAAATAAATTTCTTTTCAAAACCCGTGAAACAAAGACAGTGAAAGAGAGAGAAATTCTTCCAAAATTCGTTCAGGGGCTGTGATGCAACCTGGATTGACCATATCTAGACCCACAGCTGATTGAGACATAAGGGTGGACACTCTTGGGGCTGAGAGGTTCGGTGAGGTTGGGTGAGCCAACGCAGACCCTTTCAAGTAATACTGCATGGTACCCATCCCATGGGTCCCAAATCTCCAGGTTCAAGGGCATCTTCCTACATCGAAAACAGGCATGAGAAACCCAGAAGATGGTACACCGTGTGATCGGGAAAGGTTTCTAAAACGCACCTCATTTCTCATCTCCTTTGCTCGGGTTCGCCATTCCAACCGATTTACTAGCCATCTCCCTCCTTGGAGAATCTGCACCTTTAACCTCCTGTTCCGTACAGGTTGCAATTTGTCCTGAGGATGAACGGGAAGAGGGGGAACCAATGAGAGACTAGCTCTAGGTGTTGGGACAGGCACAGGTCACTCTATTTTCCCATCAGGAAGAAGAATTAAGCACAAGCTCAGCCTGCCCCCCAGAACCAGAAGAGGGCCTGAAGCAATCCTGCGCTTTTGCGGCCAGCTCCCAAAAAAGCGAGTTGAAAAATGGAGCTCAGGGGCACTGCAATTCACAAACCTGCAGAGTTTTCAATGATACCTCTCGTCCACAAATATATTAAGGGAAGGCAACGAAGAGGCTTTGAAAGCAAGGCAGAATTGCAGGAAACAGATTTCAGGAGGTAGATTCGAATCGCCTTGAAAGCACATGAAAAGCGGCAAAACGTGGACAATGATGCCCTTGGCCAAAAAGGGCGTATGCGTTTTTTCCTGAATATATTCAGGAAAAAACGCATACGCCCTTTTTGGCCAACCAAGCAACCTGGAAAGGCAAATCAGCGCTCCAAAGAAGTCTCGCATCCCAGCGGGCAAAAGGGCCATGCGGAAATAAGTGTCCAAACCAGAACTGCACGACCGGCCATGGAGAAATGGGAGCCTTGCTTCGCTGATGGGCGGGATGTAAATTGCCAACAGCCACTCGGGAGAAGTGTACGGTGTGTCCATAAGCATCTGAAAAACACAGCTTGGAGAGCATAGGGCACTTCCACTCATGGGCGTATAAATTGGGAAAACTAAAAATCAGCAAGACACAGGCACCCCAAAGTTTAGGGCTGCTCTGTTGACAAGAACCCCCACTTCATTACACCTTAAATATCCTAGGAAAGAGAAAAATGGATAAAGAAGTTGTGGTCCTCATGTACAATGGAATATCACTCAGCCATGAAATCAACGTCATAAGGCTAGTAGCAGCACGATGAGTGGATTTAGGTACGACGATTCTAAGTGAAATAAGTCACACAGAAAAAGACACTTATCCTAAGATATCACTTCGAGAGGGAATGTAAAAACCGCTACACTTGAACTGAATTACAAAACAGAACAGAGTCACACGTTTAGAAAACACACTATGGCTGCTGAACGGGAAAGGTGAGGTGGGGTGATGCATAAAACAAGGGTTTCAAATTAGCTCCGATACCGTTCCATAAACCCAATATGTAAGAGACAAGACCTATTCCTTTTTCAGTGAACTGGACTCAACACCCCCTATTCACCGCACAAGAATATATCTGACTAGTAAGAATCTTCAAACCTATGTATTGATATCTCTCTGTAAGTGAGTCAAGGGGGTGTAAAGCGGCATAAACACAGCCGTGAAAAGCAGCTAAACCCCATTATAAAAATAAATTACTTTTCAAAACCCGTGAAACAAAGACAGTGAAAGAGAGAGAAATTCTTCCAAAATTCGTTCAGGGGCTGTGATGCAACCTGTACTGACCATATCTAGACCCACAGCTGATTGAGACATAAGGGTGGACACTCTTGGGGCTGAGAGGTTCGGTGAGGTTGGGTGAGCCAACGCAGACCCTTTCAAGTAATACTGCATGGTACCCATCCCATGGGTCCCAAATCTCCAGGTTCAAGGGCATCTTCCTACATCGAAAACAGGCATGAGAAACCCAGAAGATGGTACACCGTGTGATCGGGAAAGGTTTCTAAAACGCACCTCATTTCTCATCTCCTTTTGCTCAGGTTCGCCATTCCAGCCACTTTACTAGCCATCTCCCTCCTTGGAGAATCAGCTCCTTTAACCTCCTGTTCCGTACAGGTCGCAATTTGTCCTGAGGATGAACAGGAAGAGGGGGAACCAATGAGAGACTAGCTCTAGGTGTTGGGACAGGCACAGGTCACTCTATTTTCCCATCAGGAAGAAGAATTAAGCACAAGCTCAGCCTGCCCCCCAGAACCAGAAGAGGGCCTGAAGCAATCCTGCGCTTTTGCGGCCAGCTCCCAAAAAAGCGAGTTGAAAAATGGAGCTCAGGGGCACTGCAATTCACAAACCTGCTGAGTTTTAAATGATACCTCTCGTCCACAAATATATTAAGGGAAGGCAACGAAGAGGCTTTGAAAGCAAGGCAGAATTGCAGGAAACAGATTTCAGGAGGTAGATTCGAATCGCCTTGAAAGCACATGAAAAGCGGCAAAACGTGGACAATGATGCCCTTGGCCAAAAAGGGCGTATGCGTTTTTTCCTGAATATATTCAGGAAAAAACGCATACGCCCTTTTTGGCCAACCAAGCAACCTGGAAAGGCAAATCAGCGCTCCAAATAAGTCTCGCTTCCCAGCGGGCAAAAGGGCCATGCGGAAAAAAGTGTCGAAAGCAGAACTGCAGGACCGGCCATGGAGAATTGGGAGCCTTGCTACGCTGATGGGCGGGATGTAAATTGCCAACAGCCACTCGGGAGAAGTGTACGGTGTGTCCTGAAACATCTAAAAAACACAGCTTGGAGAGCATAGGGCACTTCCACTCATGGGCGTATAAATTGGGAAAACTAAAAATCAGCAAGACACAGGCACCCCAAAGTTTAGGGCTGCTCTGTTGACAAGAACCCCCACTTCATTACACCTTAAATATCCTAGGAAAGAGAAAAATGGATAAAGAAGTTGGGGTCCTCATGTACAATGGAATATCACTCAGCCATGAAATCAAAGTCATAAGGCTAGTAGCAGCACGATGAGTGGATTTAGGTACGACGATTCTAAGTGAAATAAGTCACACAGAAAAAGACACTTATCATAAGATATCACTTAGAGAGGGAATGTAAAAACCGCTACACTTGAACTGAATTACAAAACAGAACAGAGTCACACGTTTAGGAAACACACTATGGCTGCTGAACGGGAAAGGTGAGGTGGGGTGATGCATAAAACAAGGGTTTCAAATTAGCTCCGATACCGTTCCATAAACCCAATATGTAAGAGACAAGACCTATTCCTTTTTCAGTGAACTGGACTCAACACCCCCTATTCACCGCACAAGAATATTTCTGACTAGTAAGAATCCTCAAACCTATGTATTGATATCTCTCAGTAAGTGAGTCAAGGGGGTGTAAAGCGGCATAAACACAGCCGTGAAAAGCAGCTAAACCCCATTATAAAAATAAATTACTTTTCAAAACCCGTGAAACAAAGACAGTGAAAGAGAGAGAAATTCTTCCAAAATTCGTTCAGGGGCTGTGATGCAACCTGGATTGACCATATCTAGACCCACAGCTGATTGAGACATAAGGGTGGACACTCCTGGGGCTGAGAGGTTCGGTGAGGTTGGGTGAGCCAACGCAGACCCTTTCAAGTAATACTGCATGGTACCCATCCCATGGGTCCCAAATCTCCAGGTTCAAGGGCATCTTCCTACATCGAAAACAGGCATGAGAAACCCAGAAGATGGTACACCGTGTGATCGGGAAAGGTTTCTAAAACGCACCTCATTTCTCATCTCCTTTGCTCGGGTTCCCCATTCCAGCCGATTTACTAGCCATCTCCCTCCTTGGAGAATCAGCACCTTTAACCTCCTGTTCTGTACAGGTTGCAATTTGTCCTGAGGATGAACGGGAAGAGGGGGAACCAATGAGAGACTAGCTCTAGGTGTTGGGACAGGCACAGGTCACTCTATTTTCCCATCAGGAAGAAGAATTAAGCACAAGCTCAGCCTCCCCCCAGAAGCAGAAGAGGGCCTGAAGCAATCCTGCGCTTTTGCGGCCAGCTCCCAAAAAAGCGAGTTGAAAAATGGAGCTCAGGGTCACTGCAATTCACAAACCTGCAGAGTTTTAAATGATACCTCTCGTCCACAAATATATTAAGGGAAGGCAACGAAGAGGCTTTGAAAGCAAGGCAGAATTGCAGGAAACAGATTTCAGGAGGTAGATTCGAATCGCCTTGAAAGCACATGAAAAGCGGCAAAACGTGGACAATGATGCCCTTGGCCAAAAAGGGCGTATGCGTTTTTTCCTGAATATATTCAGGAAAAAACGCATACGCCCTTTTTGGCCAACCAAGCAACCTGGAAAGGCAAATCAGCACTCCAAAGAAGTCTCGCTTCCCAGCGGGCAAAAGGGCCATGCGGAAAAAAGTGTCCAAAGCAGAAATGCACGACCGGCCATGGAGAATTGGGAGCCTTGCTACGCTGATGGGCGGGATGTAAATTGCCAACAGCCACTCGGGAGAAGTGTACGGTGGGTCCTGAAACATCTAAAAAACACAGCTTGGAGAGCATAGGGCACTTCCACCCATGGGCGTATAAATTGGGAAAACTAAAAATCAGCAAGACACAGGCACCCCAAAGTTTAGGGCTGCTCTGTTGACAAGAACCCCCACTTCATTACACCTTAAATATCCTAGGAAAGAGAAAAATGGATAAAGAAGTTGGGGTCCTCATGTACAATGGAATATCACTCAGCCATGAAATCTACGTCATAAGGCTAGTAGCAGCACGATGAGTGGATTTAGGTACGACGATTCTAAGTGAAATAAGTCACACAGAAAAAGACACTTATCATAAGATATCACTTAGAGAGGGAATGTAAAAACCGCTACACTTGAACTGAATTACAAAACAGAACAGAGTCACACGTTTAGGAAACACACTATGGCTGCTGAACGGGAAAGGTGAGGTGGGGTGATGCATAAAACAAGGGTTTCAAATTAGCTCCGATACTGTTCCATAAACCCAATATGTAAGAGACAAGACCTATTCCTTTTTCAGTGAACTGGACTCAACACCCCCTATTCACCGCACAAGAATATTTCTGACTAGTAAGAATCCTCAAACCTATGTATTGATATCTCTCAGTAAGTGAGTCAAGGGGGTGTAAAGCGGCATAAACACAGCCGTGAAAAGCAGCTAAACCCCATTATAAAAATAAATTACTTTTCAAAACCCGTGAAACAAAGACAGTGAAAGAGAGAGAAATTCTTCCAAAATTCGTTCAGGGGCTGTGATGCAACCTGGATTGACCATATCTAGACCCACAGCTGATTGAGACATAAGGGTGGACACTCTTGGGGCTGAGAGGTTCGGTGAGGTTGGGTGAGCCAACGCAGACCCTTTCAAGTAATACTGCATGGTACCCATCCCATGGGTCCCAAATCTCCAGGTTCAAGGGCATCTTCCTACATCGAAAACAGGCATGAGAAACCCAGAAGATGGTACACCGTGTGATCGGGAAAGGTTTCTAAAACGCACCTCATTTCTCATCTCCTTTGCTCGGGTTCCCGATTCCAGCCGATTTACTAGCCATCTCCCTCCTTGGAGAATCAGCACCTTTAACCTCCTGTTCCGTACAGGTTGCAATTTGTCCTGAGGATGAACGGGAAGAGGGGGAACCAATGAGAGACTAGCTCTAGGTGTTGGGACAGGCACAGGTCACTCTATTTTCCCATCAGGAAGAAGAATTAAGCACAAGCTCAGCCTCCCCCCAGAAGCAGAAGAGGGCCTGAAGCAATCCTGCGCTTTTGCGGCCAGCTCCCAAAAAAGCGAGTTGAAAAATGGAGCTCAGGGTCACTGCAATTCACAAACCTGCAGAGTTTTCAATGATACCTCTCGTCCACAAATATATTAAGGGAAGGCAACGAAGAGGCTTTGAAAGCAAGGCAGAATTGCAGGAAACAGATTTCAGGAGGTAGATTCGAATCGCCTTGAAAGCACATGAAAAGCGGCAAAACGTGGACAATGATGCCCTTGGCCAAAAAGGGTGTACGCGTTTTTTCCTGAATATATTCAGGAAAAAACGCATACGCCCTTTTTGGCCAACCAAGCAACCTGGAAAGGCAAATCAGCGCTCCAAAGAAGTCTCGCTTCCCAGCGGGCAAAAGGGCCATGCGGAAAAAAGTGTCCAAAGCAGAAATGCACGACCGGCCATGGAGAATTGGGAGCCTTGCTACGCTGATGGGCGGGATGTAAATTGCCAACAGCCACTCGGGAGAAGTGGACGGTGGGTCCTGAAACATCTAAAAAACACAGCTTGGAGAGCATAGGGCACTTCCACTCATGGGCGTATAAATTGGGAAAACTAAAAATCAGCAAGACACAGGCACCCCAAAGTTTAGGGCTGCTCTGTTGACAAGAACCCCCACTTCATTACACCTTAAATATCCTAGGAAAGAGAAAAATGGATAAAGAAGTTGGGGTCCTCATGTACAATGGAATATCACTCAGCCATGAAATCAACGTCATAAGGCTAGTAGCAGCACGATGAGTGGATTTAGGTACGACGATTCTAAGGGAAATAAGTCACACAGAAAAAGACACTTATCATAAGATATCACTTAGAGAGGGAATGTAAAAACCGCTACACTTGAACTGAATTACAAAACAGAACAGAGTCACTCGTTTAGGAAACACACTATGGCTGCTGAACGGGAAAGGTGAGGTGGGGTGATGCATAAAACAAGGGTTTCAAATTAGCTCAGATACCGTTCCATAAACCCAATATGTAAGAGACAAGACCTATTCCTTTTTCAGTGAACTGGACTCAACACCCCCTATTCACCGCACAAGAATATATCTGACTAGTAAGAATCTTCAAACCTATGTATTGATATCTCTCTGTAAGTGAGTCAAGGGGGTGTAAAGCGGCATAAACACAGCCGTGAAAAGCAGCTAAACCCATTATAAAAATAAATTACTTTTCAAAACCCGTGAAACAAAGACAGTGAAAGAGAGAGAAATTCTTCCAAAATTCGTTCAGGGGCTGTGATGCAACCTGGATTGACCATATCTAGACCCACAGCTGATTGAGACATAAGGGTGGACACTCTTGGGGCTGAGAGGTTCGGTGAGGTTGGGTGAGCCAACGCAGACCCTTTCAAGTAATACTGCATGGTACCCATCCCATGGGTCCCAAATCTCCAGGTTCAAGGGCATCTTCCTACGTCGAAAACAGGCATGAGAAACCCAGAAGATGGTACACCGTGTGATCGGGAAAGGTTTCTAAAACGCACCTCATTTCTCATCTCCTTTTGCTCAGGTTCGCCATTCCAGCCACTTTACTAGCCATCTCCCTCCTTGGAGAATCAGCACCTGTAACCTCCTGTTCCGTACAGGTTGCAATTTGTCCTGAGGATGAACCGGAAGAGGGGGAACCAATGAGAGACTAGCTCTAGGTGTTGGGACAGGCACAGGTCACTCTATTTTCCCATCAGGAAGAAGAATTAAGCACAAGCTCAGCCTCACCCCAGAAGCAGAAGAGGGCCTGAAGCAATCCTGCGCTTTTGCGGCCAGCTCCCAAAAAAGCGAGTTGAAAAATGGAGCTCAGGGTCACTGCAATTCACAAACCTGCAGAGTTTTCAATGATACCTCTCGTCCACAAATATATTAAGGGAAGGCAACGAAGAGGCTTTGAAAGCAAGGCAGAATTGCAGGAAACAGATTTCAGGAGGTAGATTCGAATCGCCTTGAAAGCACATGAAAAGCGGCAAAACGTGGACAATGATGCCCTTGGCCAAAAAGGGCGTATGCGTTTTTTCCTGAATATATTCAGGAAAAAACGCATACGCCCTTTTTGGCCAACCAAGCAACCTGGAAAGGCAAATCAGCGCTCCAAAGAAGTCTCGCTTCCCAGCGGGCAAAAGGGCCATGCGGAAAAAAGTGTCCAAAGCAGAAATGCACGACCGGCCATGGAGAATTGGGAGCCTTGCTACGCTGATGGGCGGGATGTAAATTGCCAACAGCCACTCGGGAGAAGTGTACGGTGGGTCCTGAAACATCTAAAAAACACAGCTTGGAGAGCATAGGGCACTTCCACTCATGGGCGTATAAATTGGGAAAACTAAAAATCAGCAAGACACAGGCACCCCAAAGTTTAGGGCTGCTCTGTTGACAAGAACCCCCACTTCATTACACCTTAAATATCCTAGGAAAGAGAAAAATGGATAAAGAAGTTGGGGTCCTCATGTACAATGGAATATCACTCAGCCATGAAATCAACGTCATAAGGCTAGTAGCAGCACGATGAGTGGATTTAGGTACGACGATTCTAAGGGAAATAAGTCACACAGAAAAAGACACTTATCATAAGATATCACTTAGAGAGGGAATGTAAAAACCGCTACACTTGAACTGAATTACAAAACAGAACAGAGTCACTCGTTTAGGAAACACACTATGGCTGCTGAACGGGAAAGGTGAGGTGGGGTGATGCATAAAACAAGGGTTTCAAATTAGCTCAGATACCGTTCCATAAACCCAATATGTAAGAGACAAGACCTATTCCTTTTTCAGTGAACTGGACTCAACACCCCCTATTCACCGCACAAGAATATATCTGACTAGTAAGAATCTTCAAACCTATGTATTGATATCTCTCTGTAAGTGAGTCAAGGGGGTGTAAAGCGGCATAAACACAGCCGTGAAAAGCAGCTAAACCCCATTATAAAAATAAATTACTTTTCAAAACCCGTGAAACAAAGACAGTGAAAGAGAGAGAAATTCTTCCAAAATTCGTTCAGGGGCTGTGATGCAACCTGGATTGACCATATCTAGACCCACAGCTGATTGAGACATAAGGGTGGACACTCTTGGGGCTGAGAGGTTCGGTGAGGTTGGGTGAGCCAACGCAGACCCTTTCAAGTAATACTGCATGGTACCCATCCCATGGGTCCCAAATCTCCAGGTTCAAGGGCATCTTCCTACATCGAAAACAGGCATGAGAAACCCAGAAGATGGTACACCGTGTGATCGGGAAAGGTTTCTAAAACGCACCTCATTTCTCATCTCCTTTTGCTCAGATTCGCCATTCCAGCCACTTTACTAGCCATCTCCCTCCTTGGAGAATCAGCACCTTTAACCTCCTGTTCCGTACAGGTTGCAATTTGTCCTGAGGATGAACAGGAAGAGGGGGAACCAATGAGAGACTAGCTCTAGGTGTTGGGACAGGCACAGGTCACTCTATTTTCCCATCAGGAAGAAGAATTAAGCACAAGCTCAGCCTGCCCCCCAGAACCAGAAGAGGGCCTGAAGCAATCCTGCGCCTTTGCGGCCAGCTCCCAAAAAAGCGAGTTGAAAAATGGAGCTCAGGGGCACTGCAATTCACAAACCTGCAGAGTTTTCAATGATACCTCTCGTCCACAAATATATTAAGGGAAGGCAACGAAGAGGCTTTGAAAGCAAGGCAGAATTGCAGGAAACAGATTTCAGGAGGTAGATTCGAATCGCCTTGAAAGCACATGAAAAGCGGCAAAATGTGGACAATGATGCCCTTGGCCAAAAAGGGCGTATGCGTTTTTTCCTGAATATATTCAGGAAAAAACGCATACGCCCTTTATGGCCAACCAAGCAACCTGGAAAGGCAAATCAGCGCTCCAAATAAGTCTCGCTTCCCAGCGGGCAAAAGGGCCATGCGGAAAAAAGTGTCGAAAGCAGAACTGCAGGACCGGCCATGGAGAATTGGGAGCCTTGCTACGCTGATGGGCGGGATGTAAATTGCCAACAGCCACTCGGGAGAAGTGTACGGTGTGTCCTGAAACATCTAAAAAACACAGCTTGGAGAGCATAGGGCACTTCCACTCATGGGCGTATAAATTGGGAAAACTAAAAATCAGCAAGACACAGGCACCCCAAAGTTTAGGGCTGCTCTGTTGACAAGAACCCCCACTTCATTACACCTTAAATATCCTAGGAAAGAGAAAAATGGATAAAGAAGTTGGGGTCCTCATGTACAATGGAATATCACTCAGCCATGAAATCAACGTCATAAGGCTAGTAGCAGCACGATGAGTGGATTTAGGTACGACGATTCTAAGTGAAATAAGTCACACAGAAAAAGACACTTATCATAAGATATCACTTAGAGAGGGAATGTAAAAACCGCTACACTTGAACTGAATTACAAAACAGAACAGAGTCACACGTTTAGGAAACACACTGTGGCTGCTGAACGGGAAAGGTGAGGTGGGGTGATGCATAAAACAAGGGTTTCAAATTAGCTCCGATACCGTTCCATAAACCCAATATGTAAGAGACAAGACCTATTCCTTTTTCAGTGAACTGGACTCAACACCCCCTATTCACCGCACAAGAATATTTCTGACTAGTAAGAATCCTCAAACCTATGTATTGATATCTCTCAGTAAGTGAGTCAAGGGGGTGTAAAGCGGCATAAACACAGCCGTGAAAAGCAGCTAAACCCCATTATAAAAATAAATTACTTTTCAAAACCCGTGAAACAAAGACAGTGAAAGAGAGAGAAATTCTTCCAAAATTCGTTCAGGGGCTGTGATGCAACCTGGATTGACCATATCTAGACCCACAGCTGATTGAGACATAAGGGTGGACACTCTTGGGGCTGAGAGGTTCGGTGAGGTTGGGTGAGCCAACGCAGACCCTTTCAAGTAATACTGCATGGTACCCATCCCATGGGTCCCAAATCTCCAGGTTCAAGGGCATCTTCCTACATCGAAAACAGGCATGAGAAACCCAGAAGATGGTACACCGTGTGATCGGGAAAGGTTTCTAAAACGCACCTCATTTCTCATCTCCTTTGCTCGGGTTCGCCATTCCAGCCGATTTACTAGCCATCTCCCTCCTTGGAGAATCAGCACCTTTAACCTCCTGTTCTGTACAGGTTGCAATTTGTCCTGAGGATGAACGGGAAGAGGGGGAACCAATGAGAGACTAGCTCTAGGTGTTGGGACAGGCACAGGTCACTCTATTTTCCCATCAGGAAGAAGAATTAAGCACAAGCTCAGCCTCCCCCCAGAAGCAGAAGCGGGCCTGAAGCAATCCTGCGCTTTTGCGGCCAGCTCCCAAAAAAGCGAGTTGAAAAATGGAGCTCAGGGTCACTGCAATTCACAAACCTGCAGAGTTTTCAATGATACCTCTCGTCCACAAATATATTAAGGGAAGGCAACGAAGAGGCTTTGAAAGCAAGGCAGAATTGCAGGAAACAGATTTCAGGAGGTAGATTCGAATCGCCTTGAAAGCACATGAAAAGCGGCAAAACGTGGACAATGATGCCCTTGGCCAAAAAGGGCGTATGCGTTTTTTCCTGAATATATTCAGGAAAAAACGCATACGCCCTTTTTGGCCAACCAAGCAACCTGGAAAGGCAAATCAGCGCTCCAAAGAAGTCTCGCTTCCCAGCGGGCAAAAGGGCCATGCGGAAAAAAGTGTCCAAAGCAGAAATGCACGACCGGCCATGGAGAATTGGGAGCCTTGCTACGCTGATGGGCGGGATGTAAATTGCCAACAGCCACTCGGGAGAAGTGTACGGTGGGTCCTGAAACATCTAAAAAACACAGCTTGGAGAGCATAGGGCACTTCCAGTCATGGGCGTATAAATTGGGAAAACTAAAAATCAGCAAGACACAGGCACCCCAAAGTTTAGGGCTGCTCTGTTGACAAGAACCCCCACTTCATTACACCTTAAATATCCTAGGAAAGAGAAAAATGGATAAAGAAGTTGGGGTCCTCATGTACAATGGAATATCACTCAGCCATGAAATCAACGTCATAAGGCTAGTAGCAGCACGATGAGTGGATTTAGGTACGACGATTCTAAGGGAAATAAGTCACACAGAAAAAGACACTTATCATAAGATATCACTTAGAGAGGGAATGTAAAAACCGCTACACTTGAACTGAATTACAAAACAGAACAGAGTCACTCGTTTAGGAAACACACTATGGCTGCTGAACGGGAAAGGTGAGGTGGGGTGATGCATAAAACAAGGGTTTCAAATTAGCTCAGATACCGTTCCATAAACCCAATATGTAAGAGACAAGACCTATTCCTTTTTCAGTGAACTGGACTCAACACCCCCTATTCACCGCACAAGAATATATCTGACTAGTAAGAATCTTCAAACCTATGTATTGATATCTCTCTGTAAGTGAGTCAAGGGGGTGTAAAGCGGCATAAACACAGCCGTGAAAAGCAGCTAAACCCCATTATAAAAATAAATTACTTTTCAAAACCCGTGAAACAAAGACAGTGAAAGAGAGAGAAATTCTTCCAAAATTCGTTCAGGGGCTGTGATGCAACCTGGATTGACCATATCTAGACCCACAGCTGATTGAGACATAAGGGTGGACACTCTTGGGGCTGAGAGGTTCGGTGAGGTTGGGTGAGCCAACGCAGACCCTTTCAAGTAATACTGCATGGTACCCATCCCATGGGTCCCAAATCTCCAGGTTCAAGGGCATCTTCCTAAGTCGAAAACAGGCATGAGAAACCCAGAAGATGGTACACCGTGTGATCGGGAAAGGTTTCTAAAACGCACCTCATTTCTCATCTCCTTTTGCTCAGGTTCGCCATTCCAGCCACTTTACTAGCCATCTCCCTCCTTGGAGAATCAGCACCTGTAACCTCCTGTTCCGTACAGGTTGCAATTTGTCCTGAGGATGAACCGGAAGAGGGGGAACCAATGAGAGACTAGCTCTAGGTGTTGGGACAGGCACAGGTCACTCTATTTTCCCATCAGGAAGAAGAATTAAGCACAAGCTCAGCCTCACCCCAGAAGCAGAAGAGGGCCTGAAGCAATCCTGCGCTTTTGCGGCCAGCTCCCAAAAAAGCGAGTTGAAAAATGGAGCTCAGGGTCACTGCAATTCACAAACCTGCAGAGTTTTCAATGATACCTCTCGTCCACAAATATATTAAGGGAAGGCAACGAAGAGGCTTTGAAAGCAAGGCAGAATTGCAGGAAACAGATTTCAGGAGGTAGATTCGAATCGCCTTGAAAGCACATGAAAAGCGGCAAAACGTGGACAATGATGCCCTTGGCCAAAAAGGGCGTATGCGTTTTTTCCTGAATATATTCAGGAAAAAACGCATACGCCCTTTTTGGCCAACCAAGCAACCTGGAAAGGCAAATCAGCGCTCCAAAGAAGTCTCGCTTCCCAGCGGGCAAAAGGGCCATGCAGAAAAAAGTGTCCAAAGCAGAAATGCACGACCGGCCATGGAGAATTGGGAGCCTTGCTACGCTGATGGGCGGGATGTAAATTGCCAACAGCCACTAGGGAGAAGTGTACGGTGGGTCCTGAAACATCTAAAAAACACAGCTTGGAGAGCATTGGGCACTTCCACTCATGGGCGTATAAATTGGGAAAACTAAAAATCAGCAAGACACAGGCACCCCAAAGTTTAGGGCTGCTCTGTTGACAAGAACCCCCACTTCATTACACCTTAAATATCCTAGGAAAGAGTAAAATGGATAAAGAAGTTGGGGTCCTCATGTACAATGGAATATCACTCAGCCATGAAATCAACGTCATAAGGCTAGTAGCAGCACGATGAGTGGATTTAGGTACGACGATTCTAAGTGAAATAAGTCACACAGAAAAAGACAGTTATCCTAAGATATCACTTCGAGAGGGAATGTAAAAACCGCTACACTTGAACTGAATTACAAAACAGAACAGAGTCACACGTTTAGAAAACACACTATGGCTGCTGAACGGGAAAGGTGAGGTGGGGTGATGCATAAAACAAGGGTTTCAAATTAGCTCCGATACCGTTCCATAAACCCAATATGTAAGACACAAGACCTATTCCTTTTTCAGTGAACTGGACTCAACACCCCCTATTCACCGCACAAGAATATATCTGACTAGTAAGAATCCTCAAACCTATGTATTGATATCTCTCTGTAAGTGAGTCAAGGGGGTTTAAAGCGGCATAAACACAGCCGTGAAAAGCAGCTAAACCCCATTATAAAAATAAATTACTTTTCAAAACCCGTGAAACAAAGACAGTGAAAGAGAGAGAAATTCTTCCAAAATTCGTTCAGGGGCTGTGATGCAACCTGGATTGACCATATCTAGACCCACAGCTGATTGAGACATAAGGGTGGACACTCTTGGGGCTGAGAGGTTCGGTGAGGTTGGGTGAGCCAACGCAGACCCTTTCAAGTAATACTGCATGGTACCCATCCCATGGGTCCCAAATCTCCAGGTTCAAGGGCATCTTCCTACATCGAAAACAGGCATGAGAAATCCAGAAGATGGTACACCGTGTGATCGGGAAAGGTTTCTAAAACGCACCTCATTTCTCATCTCCTTTGCTCGGGTTCGCCATTCCAGCCGATTTACTAGCCATCTTCCTCCTTGGAGAATCAGCACCTTTAACCTCCTGTTCCGTACAGGTTGCAATTTTTCCTGAGGATGAACGGGAAGAGGGGGAACCAATGAGAGACTAGCTCTAGGTGTTGGGACAGGCACAGGTCACTCTATTTTCCCATCAGGAAGAAGAATTAAGCACAAGCTCAGCCTGCCCCCCAGAACCAGAAGAGGGCCTGAAGCAATCCTGCGCTTTTGTGGCCAGGTCCCAAAAAAGCGAGTTAAAAAATGGAGCTCAGGGGCACTGCAATTCACAAACCTGCAGAGTTTTAAATGATACCTCTCGTCCACAAATATATTAAGGAAGGCAACGAAGAGGCTTTGAAAGCAAGGCAGAATTGCAGGAAACAGATTTCAGGAGGTAGATTCGAATCGCCTTGAAAGCACATGAAAAGCGGCCAAACGTGGACAATGATGCCCTTGGCCAAAAAGGGCGTATGCGTTTTTTCCTGAATATATTCAGGAAAAAACGCATACGCCCTTTTTGGCCAACCAAGCAACCTGGAAAGGCAAATCAGCGCTCCAAAGTAGTCTGGCTTCCCAGCGGGAAAAAGGGCCATGCGGAAAAAAGTGTCCAAAGCAGAAATGCAGGACCGGCCATGGAGAAATGGGAGCCTTGCGACGCTGATGGGCGGGATGTAAATTGCCAACAGCCACTCTGGAGAACTGTACGGTGTGTCCTGAAACATCTAAAAAACACAGCTTGGAGAGCATAGGGCACTTCCACTCATGGGCGTATAAATTGGGAAAACTAAAAATCAGCAAGACACAGGCACCCCAAAGTTTAGGGCTGCTCTGTTGACAAGAATCCCCACTTCATTTCACCTTAAATATCCTAGGAAAGAGAAAAATGGATAAAGAAGTTGTGGTCCTCATGTACAATGTAATATCACTCAGCCATGAAATCAACGTCATAAGGCTAGTAGCAGCACGATGAGTGGATTTAGGTACGACGATTCTAAGTGAAATAAGTCACACAGAAAAAGACACTTATCCTAAGATATCACTTCGAGAGGGAATGTAAAAACCGCTACACTTGAACTGAATTACAAAACAGAACAGAGTCACACGTTTAGAAAACACACTATGGCTGCTGAACGGGAAAGGTGAGGTGGGGTGATGCATAAAACAAGGGTTTCAAATTAGCTCCGATACCGTTCCATAAACCCAATATGTAAGAGACAAGACCTATTCCTTTTTCAGTGAACTGGAGTCAACACTCCCTATTCACCGCACAAGAATATATCTGACTAGTAAGAATCCTCAAACCTATGTATTGATATCTCTCTGTAAGTGAGTCAAGGGGGTTTAAAGCGGCATAAACACAGCCGTGAAAAGCAGCTAAACCCCATTATAAAAATAAATTACTTTTCAAAACCCGTGAAACAAAGACAGTGAAAGAGAGAGAAATTCTTCCAAAATTCGTTCAGGGGCTGTGATGCAACCTGGATTGACCATATCTAGACCCACAGCTGATTGAGACATAAGGGTGGACACTCTTGGGGCTGAGAGGTTCGGTGAGGTTGGGTGAGCCAACGCAGACCCTTTCAAGTAATACTGCATGGTACCCATCCCATGGGTCCCAAATCTCCAGGTTCAAGGGCATCTTCCTACATCGAAAACAGGCATGAGAAACCCAGAAGATGGTACACCGTGTGATCGGGAAAGGTTTCTAAAACGCACCTCATTTCTCATCTCCTTTCCTCGGGTTCGCCATTCCAGCCGATTTACTAGCCATCTCCCTCCTTGGAGAATCAGCACCTTTAACCTCCTGTTCCGTACAGGTTGCAATTTGTCCTGAGGATGAACGGGAAGAGGGGGAACCAATGAGAGACTAGCTCTAGGTGTTGGGACAGGCACAGGTCACTCTATTTTCCCATCAGGAAGAAGAATTAAGCACAAGCTCAGCCTGCCCCCCAGAACCAGAAGAGGGCCTGAAGCAATCCTGCGCTTTTGCGGCCAGCTCCCAAAAAAGCGAGTTGAAAAATGGAGCTCAGGGGCACTGCAATTCACAAACCTGCAGAGTTTTAAATGATACCTCTCGTCCACAAATATATTAAGGGAAGGCAACGAAGAGGCTTTGAATGCAAGGCAGAATTGCAGGAAACAGATTTCAGGAAGTAGATTCGAATCGCCTTGAAAGCACATGAAAAGCGGCAAAACGTGGACAATGATGCCCTTGGCCAAAAAGGGCGTATGCGTTTTTTCCTGAATATATTCAGGAAAAAACGCATACGCCCTTTTTGGCCAACCAAGCAACCTGGAAAGGCAAATCAGCGCTCCAAAGTAGTCTGGCTTCCCAGCGGGAAAAAGGGCCATGCGGAAAAAAGTGTCCAAAGCAGAAATGCAGGACCGGCCATGGAGAAATGGGAGCCTTGCTACGCTGATGGGCGGGATGTAAATTGCCAACAGCCACTCTGGAGAACTGTACGGTGTGTCCTGAAACATCTAAAAAACACAGCTTGGAGAGCATAGGGCACTTCCACTCATGGGCGTATAAATTGGGAAAACTAAAAATCAGCAAGACACAGGCACCCCAATGTTTAGGGCTGCTCTGTTGACAAGAATCCCCACTTCATTACACCTTAAATATCCTAGGAAAGAGAAAAATGGATAAAGAAGTTGTGGTCCTCATGTACAATGGAATATCACTCAGCCATGAAATCAACGTCATAAGGCTAGTAGCAGCACGATGAGTGGATTTAGGTACGACGATTCTAAGTGAAATAAGTCACACAGAAAAAGACACTTATCCTAAGATATCACTTCGAGAGGGAATGTAAAAACCGCTACACTTGAACTGAATTACAAAACAGAACAGAGTCACACGTTTAGAAAACACACTATGGCTGCTGAACGGGAAAGGTGAGGTGGGGTGATGCATAAAACAAGGGTTTCAAATTTGCTCCGATACCGTTCCATAAACCCAATATGTAAGAGACAAGACCTATTCCTTTTTCAGTGACCTGGACTCAACACCCCCTATTCACCGCACAAGAATATATCTGACTAGTAAGAATCTTCAAACCTATGTATTGATATCTCTCTGTAAGTGAGTCAAGGGGGTGTAAAGCGGCATAAACACAGCCGTGAAAACAGCTAAACCCCATTATAAAAATAAATGACTTTTCAAAACCCGTGAAACAAAGACAGTGAAAGAGAGAGAAATTCTTCCAAAATTCGTTCAGGGGCTGTGATGCAACCTGGATTGACCATATCTAGACCCACTGCTGATTGAGACATAAGGGTGGACACTCTTGGGGCTGAGAGGTTCGGTGAGGTTGGGTGAGCCAACGCAGACCCTTTCAAGTAATACTGCAAGGTACCCATCCCATGGGTCCCAAATCTCCAGGTTCAAGGGCATCTTCCTACATCGAAAACAGGCATGAGAAACTCAGAAGATGGTACACCGTGTGATCGGGAAAGGTTTCTAAAACGCACCTCATTTCTCATCTCCTTTGCTCGGGTTCGCCATTCCAGCCGATTTACTAGCCATCTCCCTCCTTGGAGAATCAGCACCTTTAACCTCCTGTTCCGTACAGGTTGCAATTTTTCCTGAGGATGAACGGGAAGAGGGGGAACCAATGAGAGACTAGCTCTAGGTGTTGGGACAGGCACAGGTCACTCTATTTTCCCATCAGGAAGAAGAATTAAGCACAAGCTCAGCCTGCCCCCCAGAACCAGAAGAGGGCCTGAAGCAATCCTGCGCTTTTGCGGCCAGCTCCCAAAAAAGCGAGTTGAAAAATGGAGCTCAGGGGCACTGCAATTCACAAGCCTGCAGAGTTTTAAATGATACCTCTCGTCCACAAATATATTAAGGGAAGGCAACGAAGAGGCTTTGAAAGCAAGGCAGAATTGCAGGAAACAGATTTCAGGAGGTAGATTCGAATCGCATTGAAAGCACATGAAAAGCGGCAAAACGTGGACAATGATGCCCTTGGCCAAAAAGGGCATATGCGTTTTTTCCTGAATATATTCAGGAAAAAACGCATACGCCCTTTTTGGCCAACCAAGCAACCTGGAAAGGCAAATCAGCGCTCCAAAGAAGTCTCGCTTCCCAGCGGGCAAAAGGGCCATGCAGAAAAAAGTGTCCAAACCAGAACTGCACGACCGGCCATGGAGAAATGGGAGCCTTGCTTCGCTGATGGGCGGGATGTAAATTGCCAACAGCCACTCGGGAGAAGTGTACGGTGTGTCCTGAAACATCTAAAAAACACAGCTTGGAGAGCATAGGGCACTTCCACTCATGGGCGTATAAATTGGGAAAACTAAAAATCAGCAAGACACAGGCACCCCAAAGTTTAGGGCTGCTCTGTTGACAAGAACCCCCACTTCATTACACCTTAAATATCCTAGGAAAGAGAAAAATGGATAAAGAAGTTGTGGTCCTCATGTACAATGGAATATCACTCAGCCATGAAATCAACGTCATAAGGCTAGTAGCAGCACGATGAGTGGATTTAGGTACGACGATTCTAAGTGAAATAAGTCACACAGAAAAAGACACTTATCATAAGATATCACTTCTAGAGGGAATGTAAAAACCGCTACACTTGAACTGAATTACAAAACAGAACAGAGTCACACGTTTAGGAAACACACTATGGCTGCTGAACGGGAAAGGTGAGGTGGGGTGATGCATAAAACAAGGGTTTCAAATTAGCTCCGATACCGTTCCATAAACCCAATATGTAAGAGACAAGACCTATTCCTTTTTCAGTGAACTGGACTCAACACCCCCTATTCACCGCACAAGAATATATCTGACTAGTAAGAATCTTCCAACCTATGTATTGATATCTCTCTGTAAGTGAGTCAAGGGGGTGTAAAGCGGCATAAACACAGCCGTGAAAAGCAGCTAAACCCCATTATAAAAATAAATTACTTTTCAAAACCCGTGAAACAAAGACAGTGAAAGAGAGAGAAATTCTTCCAAAATTCGTTCAGGGGCTGTGATGCAACCTGGATTGACCATATCTAGACCCACAGCTGATTGAGACATAAGGGTGGACACTCTTGGGGCTGAGAGGTTCGGTGAGGTTGGGTGAGCCAACGCAGACCCTTTCAAGTAATACTGCATGGTACCCATCCCATGGGTCCCAAATCTCCAGGTTCAAGGGCATCTTCCTACATCGAAAACAGGCATGAGAAACCCAGAAGATGGTACACCGTGTGATCGGGAAAGGTTTCTAAAACGCACCTCATTTCTCATCTCCTTTCCTCGGGTTCGCCATTCCAGCCGATTTACTAGCCATCTCCCTCCTTGGAGAATCAGCACCTTTAACCTCCTGTTCCGTACAGGTTGCAATTTGTCCTGAGGATGAACGGGAAGAGGGGGAACCAATGAGAGACTAGCTCTAGGTGTTGGGACAGGCACAGGTCACTCTATTTTCCCATCAGGAAGAAGAATTAAGCACAAGCTCAGCCTGCCCCCCAGAACCAGAAGAGGGCCTGAAGCAATCCTGCGCTTTTGCGGCCAGCTCCCAAAAAAGCGAGTTGAAAAATGGAGCTCAGGGGCACTGCAATTCACAAACCTGCAGAGTTTTAAATGATACCTCTCGTCCACAAATATATTAAGGGAAGGCAACGAAGAGGCTTTGAATGCAAGGCAGAATTGCAGGAAACAGATTTCAGGAGGTAGATTCGAATCGCCTTGAAAGCACATGAAAAGCGGCAAAACGTGGACAATGATGCCCTTGGCCAAAAAGGGCGTATGCGTTTTTTCCTGAATATATTCAGGAAAAAACGCATACGCCCTTTTTGGCCAACCAAGCAACCTGGAAAGGCAAATCAGCGCTCCAAAGTAGTCTGGCTTCCCAGCGGGAAAAAGGGCCATGCGGAAAAAAGTGTCCAAAGCAGAAATGCAGGACCGGCCATGGAGAAATGGGAGCCTTGCTACGCTGATGGGCGGGATGTAAATTGCCAACAGCCACTCTGGAGAACTGTACGGTGTGTCCTGAAACATCTAAAAAACACAGCTTGGAGAGCATAGGGCACTTCCACTCATGGGCGTATAAATTGGGAAAACTAAAAATCAGCAAGACACAGGCACCCCAATGTTTAGGGCTGCTCTGTTGACAAGAATCCCCACTTCATTACACCTTAAATATCCTAGGAAAGAGAAAAATGGATAAAGAAGTTGTGGTCCTCATGTACAATGGAATATCACTCAGCCATGAAATCAACGTCATAAGGCTAGTAGCAGCACGATGAGTGGATTTAGGTACGACGATTCTAAGTGAAATAAGTCACACAGAAAAAGACACTTATCCTAAGATATCACTTCGAGAGGGAATGTAAAAACCGCTACACTTGAACTGAATTACAAAACAGAACAGAGTCACACGTTTAGAAAACACACTATGGCTGCTGAACGGGAAAGGTGAGGTGGGGTGATGCATAAAACAAGGGTTTCAAATTAGCTCCGATACCGTTCCATAAACCCAATATGTTAGAGACAAGACCTATTCCTTTTTCAGTGACCTGGACTCAACACCCCCTATTCACCGCACAAGAATATATCTGACTAGTAAGAATCTTCAAACCTATGTATTGATATCTCTCTGTAAGTGAGTCAAGGGGGTGTAAAGCGGCATAAACACAGCCGTGAAAAGCAGCTAAACCCCATTATAAAAATAAATGACTTTTCAAAACCCGTGAAACAAAGACAGTGAAAGAGAGAGAAATTCTTCCAAAATTCGTTCAGGGGCTGTGATGCAACCTGGATTGACCATATCTAGACCCACTGCTGATTGAGACATAAGGGTGGACACTCTTGGGGCTGAGAGGTTCGGTGAGGTTGGGTGAGCCAACGCAGACCATTTCAAGTAATACTGCAAGGTACCCATCCCATGGGTCCCAAATCTCCAGGTTCAAGGGCATCTTCCTACATCGAAAACAGGCATGAGAAACTCAGAAGATGGTACACCGTGTGATCGGGAAAGGTTTCTAAAACGCACCTCATTTCTCATCTCCTTTGCTCGGGTTCGCCATTCCAGCCGATTTACTAGCCATCTCCCTCCTTGGAGAATCAGCACCTTTAACCTCCTGTTCCGTACAGGTTGCAATTTTTCCTGAGGATGAACGGGAAGAGGGGGAACCAATGAGAGACTAGCTCTAGGTGTTGGGACAGGCACAGGTCACTCTATTTTCCCATCAGGAAGAAGAATTAAGCACAAGCTCAGCCTGTCCCCCAGAACCAGAAGAGGGCCTGAAGCAATCCTGCGCTTTTATGGCCAGGTCCCAAAAAAGCGAGTTAAAAAATGGAGCTCAGGGGCACTGCAATTCACAAACCTGCAGAGTTTTAAATGATACCTCTCGTCCACAAATATATTAAGGGAAGGCAACGAAGAGGCTTTGAATGCAAGGCAGAATTGCAGGAAACAGATTTCAGGAGGTAGATTCGAATCGCCTTGAAAGCACATGAAAAGCGGCAAAACGTGGACAATGATGCCCTTGGCCAAAAAGGGCGTATGCGTTTTTTCCTGAATATATTCAGGAAAAAACGCATACGCCCTTTTTGGCCAACCAAGCAACCTGGAAAGGCAAATCAGCGCTCCAAAGTAGTCTGGCTTCCCAGCGGGAAAAAGGGCCATGCGGAAAAAAGTGTCCAAAGCAGAAATGCAGGACCGGCCATGGAGAAATGGGAGCCTTTCTACGCTGATGGGCGGGATGTAAATTGCCAACAGCCACTCTGGAGAAGTGTACGGTGTGTCCTGAAACATCTAAAAAACACAGCTTGGAGAGCATAGGGCACTTCCACTCATGGGCGTATAAATTGGGAAAACTAAAAATCAGCAAGACACAGGCACCCCAAAGTTTAGGGCTGCTCTGTTGACAAGAATCCCCACTTCATTACACCTTAAATATCCTAGGAAAGAGAAAAATGGATAAAGAAGTTGTGGTCCTCATGTACAATGGAATATCACTCAGCCATGAAATCAACGTCATAAGGCTAGTAGCAGCACGATGAGTGGATTTAGGTACGACGATTCTAAGTGAAATAAGTCACACAGAAAAAGACACTTATCCTAAGATATCACTTCGAGAGGGAATGTAAAAACCGCTACACTTGAACTGAATTACAAAACAGAACAGAGTCACACGTTTAGAAAACACACTATGGCTGCTGAACGGGAAAGGTGAGGTGGGGTGATGCATAAAACAAGGGTTTCAAATTAGCTCCGATACCGTTCCATAAACCCAATATGTAAGAGACAAGACCTATTCCTTTTTCAGTGAACTGGACTCAACACTCCCTATTCACCGCACAAGAATATATCTGACTAGTAAGAATCCTCAAACCTATGTATTGATATCTCTCTGTAAGTGAGTCAAGGGGGTTTAAAGAGGCATAAACACAGCCGTGAAAAGCAGCTAAACCCCATTATAAAAATAAATTACTTTTCAAAACCCGTGAAACAAAGACAGTGAAAGAGAGAGAAATTCTTCCAAAATTCGTTCAGGGGCTGTGATGCAACCTGGATTGACCATATCTAGACCCACAGCTGATTGAGACATAAGGGTGGACACTCTTGGGGCTGAGAGGTTCGGTGAGGTTGGGTGAGCCAACGCAGACCCTTTCAAGTAATACTGCATGGTACCCATCCCATGGGTCCCAAATCGCCAGGTTCAAGGGCATCTTCCTACATCGAAAACAGGCATGAGAAACCCAGAAGATGGTACACCGTGTGATCGGGAAAGGTTTCTAAAACACACCTCATTTCTCATCTCCTTTGCTCGGGTTCGCCATTCCAGCCGATTTACTAGCCATCTCCCTCCTTGGAGAATCAGCACCTTTAACCTCCTGTTCCGTACAGGTTGCAATTTGTCCTGAGGATGAACGGGAAGAGGGGGAACCAATGAGAGACTAGCTCTTGGTGTTGGGACAGGCACAGGTCACTCTATTTTCCCATCAGGAAGAAGAATTAAGCACAAGCTCAGCCTGCCCCCCAGAACCAGAAGAGTGCCTGAAGCAATCCTGCGCTTTTGCGGCCAGCTCCCAAAAAAGCGAGTTGAAAAATGGAGCTCAGGGGCACTGCAATTCACAAACCTGCAGAGTTTTAAATGATACCTCTCGTCCACAAATATATTAAGGGAAGGCAACGAAGAGGCTTTGAAAGCAAGGCAGAATTGCAGGAAACAGATTTCAGGAGGTAGATTCGAATCGCCTTGAAAGCACATGAAAAGCGGCAAAACGTGGACAATGATGCCCTTGGCCAAAAAGGGCGTATGCGTTTTTTCCTGAATATATTCAGGAAAAAACGCATAAGCCCTTTTTGGCCAACCAAGCAACCTGGAAAGGCAAATCAGCGCTCCAAAGAAGTCTCGCTTCCCAGCGGGCAAAAGGGCCATGCAGAAAAAAGTGTCCAAACCAGAACTGCACGACCGGCCATGGAGAAATGGGAGCCTTGCTTCGCTGATGGGCGGGATGTAAATTGCCAACAGCCACTCGGGAGAAGTGTACGGTGTGTCCTGAAACATCTAAAAAACACAGCTTGGAGAGCATAGGGCACTTCCACTCATGGGCGTATAAATTGGGAAAACTAAAAATCAGCAAGACACAGGCACCCCAAAGTTTAGGGCTGCTCTGTTGACAAGAACCCCCACTTCATTACACCTTAAATATCCTAGGAAAGAGAAAAATGGATAAAGAAGTTGTGGTCCTCATGTACAATGGAATATCACTCAGCCATGAAATCAACGTCATAAGGCTAGTAGCAGCACGATGAGTGGATTTAGGTACGACGATTCTAAGTGAAATAAGTCACACAGAAAAAGACACTTATCATAAGATATCACTTCTAGAGGGAATGTAAAAACCGCTACACTTGAACTGAATTACAAAACAGAACAGAGTCACACGTTTAGGAAACACACTATGGCTGCTGAACGGGAAAGGTGAGGTGGGGTGATGCATAAAACAAGGGTTTCAAATTAGCTCCGATACCGTTCCATAAACCCAATATGTAAGAGACAAGACCTATTCCTTTTTCAGTGAACTGGACTCAACACCCCCTATTCACCGCACAAGAATATATCTGACTAGTAAGAATCTTCCAACCTATGTATTGATATCTCTCTGTAAGTGAGTCAAGGGGGTGTAAAGCGGCATAAACACAGCCGTGAAAAGCAGCTAAACCCCATTATAAAAATAAATGACTTTTCAAAACCCGTGAAACAAAGACAGTGAAAGAGAGAGAAATTCTTCCAAAATTCGTTCAGGGGCTGTGATGCAACCTGGATTGACCATATCTAGACCCACTGCTGATTGAGACATAAGGGTGGACACTCTTGGGGCTGAGAGGTTCGGTGAGGTTGGGTCAGCCAACGCAGACCCTTTCAAGTAATACTGCATGGTACCCATCCCATGGGTCCCAAATCTCCAGGTTCAAGGGCATCTTCCTACATCGAAAACAGGCATGAGAAACCCAGAAGATGGTACACCGTGTGATCGGGAAAGGTTTCTAAAACGCACCTCATTTCTCATCTCCTTTGCTCGGGTTCGCCATTCCAGCCGATTTACTAGCCATCTCCCTCCTTGGAGAATCAGCACCTTTAACCTCCTGTTCCGTACAGGTGGCAATTTGTCCTGAGGATGAACGGCAAGAGGGGGAACCAATGAGAGACTAGCACTAGGTGTTGGGACAGGCACAGGTCACTCTATTTTCCCATCAGGAAGAAGAATTAAGCACAAGCTCAGCCTGCCCCCCAGAACCAGAAGAGGGCCTGAAGCAATCCTGCGCTTTTGCGGCCAGCTCCCAAAAAAGCGAGTTGAAAAATGGAGCTCAGGGGCACTGCAATTCACAAACCTGCAGAGTTTTAAATGATACCTCTCGTCCACAAATATATTAAGGGAAGGCAACGAAGAGGCTTTGAATGCAAGGCAGAATTGCAGGAAACAGATTTCAGGAGGTAGATTCGAATCGCATTGAAAGCACATGAAAAGCGGCAAAACGTGGACAATGATGCCCTTGGCCAAAAAGGGCATATGCGTTTTTTCCTGAATATATTCAGGAAAAAACGCATACGCCCTTTTTGGCCAACCAAGCAACCTGGAAAGGCAAATCAGCGCTCCAAAGAAGTCTCGCTTCCCAGCGGGCAAAAGGGCCATGCAGAAAAAAGTGTCCAAACCAGAACTGCACGACCGGCCATGGAGAAATGGGAGCCTTGCTTCGCTGATGGGCGGGATGTAAATTGCCAACAGCCACTCGGGAGAAGTGTACGGTGTGTCCTGAAACATCTAAAAAACACAGCTTGGAGAGCATAGGGCACTTCCACTCATGGGCGTATAAATTGGGAAAACTAAAAATCAGCAAGACACAGGCACCCCAAAGTTTAGGGCTGCTCTGTTGACAAGAACCCCCACTTCATTACACCTTAAATATCCTAGGAAAGAGAAAAATGGATAAAGAAGTTGTGGTCCTCATGTACAATGGAATATCACTCAGCCATGAAATCAACGTCATAAGGCTAGTAGCAGCACGATGAGTGGATTTAGGTACGACGATTCTAAGTGAAATAAGTCACACAGAAAAAGACACTTATCATAAGATATCACTTCTAGAGGGAATGTAAAAACCGCTACACTTGAACTGAATTACAAAACAGAACAGAGTCACACGTTTAGGAAACACACTATGGCTGCTGAACGGGAAAGGTGAGGTGGGGTGATGCATAAAACAAGGGTTTCAAATTCGCTCCGATACCGTTCCATAAACCCAATATGTAAGAGACAAGACCTATTCCTTTTTCAGTGAACTGGACTCAACACCCCCTATTCACCGCACAAGAATATATCTGACTAGTAAGAATCTTCCAACCTATGTATTGATATCTCTCTGTAAGTGAGTCAAGGGGGTGTAAAGCGGCATAAACACAGCCGTGAAAAGCAGCTAAACCCCATTATAAAAATAAATGACTTTTCAAAACCCGTGAAACAAAGACAGTGAAAGAGAGAGAAATTCTTCCAAAATTCGTTCAGGGGCTGTGATGCAACCTGGATTGACCGTATCTAGACCCACTGCTGATTGAGACATAAGGGTGGACACTCTTGGGGCTGAGAGTTTCGGTGAGGTTGGGTGAGCCAACGCAGACCCTTTCAAGTAATACTGCAAGGTACCCATCCCATGGGTCCCAAATCTCCAGGTTCAAGGGCATCTTCCTACATCGAAAACAGGCATGAGAAACCCAGAAGATGGTACACCGTGTGATCGGGAAAGGTTTCTAAAACGCACCTCATTTCTCATCTCCTTTGCTCGGGTTCGCCATTCCAGCCGATTTACTAGCCATCTCCCTCCTTGGAGAATCAGCACCTTTAACCTCCTGTTCCGTACAGGTGGCAATTTGTCCTGAGGATGAACGGGAAGAGGGGGAAACAATGAGAGACTAGCTCTAGGTGTTGGGACAGGCACAGGTCACTCTATTTTCCCATCAGGAAGAAGAATTAAGCACAAGCTCAGCCTGCCCCCCAGAAGCAGAAGCGGGCCTGAAGCAATCCTGCGCTTTTGTGGCCAGCTCCCAAAAAAGCGAGTTGAAAAATGGAGCTCAGGGGCACTGCAATTCACAAACCTGCAGAGTTTTAAATGATACCTCTCGTCCACAAATATATTAAGGGAAGGCAACGAAGAGGCTTTGAAAGCAAGGCAGAATTGCAGGAAACAGATTTCAGGAGGTAGATTCGAATCGCATTGAAAGCACATGAAAAGCGGCAAAACGTGGACAATGATGCCCTTGGCCAAAAAGGGCATATGCGTTTTTTCCTGAATATATTCAGGAAAAAACGCATACGCCCTTTTTGGCCAACCAAGCAACCTGGAAAGGCAAATCAGCGCTCCAAAGAAGTCTCGCTTCCCAGCGGGCAAAAGGGCCATGCAGAAAAAAGTGTCCAAACCAGAACTGCACGACCGGCCATGGAGAAATGGGAGCCTTGCTTCGCTGATGGGCGGGATGTAAATTGCCAACAGCCACTCGGGAGAAGTGTACGGTGTGTCCTGAAACATCTAAAAAACACAGCTTGGAGAGCATAGGGCACTTCCACTCATGGGCGTATAAATTGGGAAAACTAAAAATCAGCAAGACACAGGCACCCCAAAGTTTAGGGCTGCTCTGTTGACAAGAACCCCCACTTCATTACACCTTAAATATCCTAGGAAAGAGAAAAATGGATAAAGAAGTTGTGGTCCTCATGTACAATGGAATATCACTCAGCCATGAAATCAACGTCATAAGGCTAGTAGCAGCACGATGAGTGGATTTAGGTACGACGATTCTAAGTGAAATAAGTCACACAGAAAAAGACACTTATCATAAGATATCACTTCTAGAGGGAATGTAAAAACCGCTACACTTGAACTGAATTACAAAACAGAACAGAGTCACACGTTTAGGAAACACACTATGGCTGCTGAACGGGAAAGGTGAGGTGGGGTGATGCATAAAACAAGGGTTTCAAATTAGCTCCGATACCGTTCCATAAACCCAATATGTAAGAGACAAGACCTATTCCTTTTTCAGTGAACTGGACTCAACACCCCCTATTCACCGCACAAGAATATATCTGACTAGTAAGAATCTTCCAACCTATGTATTGATATCTCTCTGTAAGTGAGTCAAGGGGGTGTAAAGCGGCATAAACACAGCCGTGAAAAGCAGCTAAACCCCATTATAAAAATAAATGACTTTTCAAAACCCGTGAAACAAAGACAGTGAAAGAGAGAGAAATTCTTCCAAAATTCGTTCAGGGGCTGTGATGCAACCTGGATTGACCATATCTAGACCCACTGCTGATTGAGACATAAGGGTGGACACTCTTGGGGCTGAGAGGTTCGGTGAGGTTGGGTGAGCCAACGCAGACCCTTTCAAGTAATACTGCATGGTACCCATCCCATGGGTCCCAAATCTCCAGGTTCAAGGGCATCTTCCTACATCGAAAACAGGCATGAGAAACCCAGAAGATGGTACACCGTGTGATCGGGAAAGGTTTCTAAAACGCACCTCATTTCTCATCTCCTTTCCTCGGGTTCGCCATTCCAGCCGATTTACTAGCCATCTCCCTCCTTGGAGAATCAGCACCTTTAACCTCCTGTTCCGTACAGGTGGCAATTTGTCCTGAGGATGAACGGGAAGAGGGGGAACCAATGAGAGACTAGCTCTAGGTGTTGGGACAGGCACAGGTCACTCTATTTTCCCATCAGGAAGAAGAATTAAGCACAAGCTCAGCCTGCCCCCCAGAACCAGAAGAGGGCCTGAAGCAATCCTGCGCTTTTGCGGCCAGCTCCCAAAAAAGCGAGTTGAAAAATGGAGCTCAGGGGCACTGCAATTCACAAACCTGCAGAGTTTTAAATGATACCTCTCGTCCACAAATATATTAAGGGAAGGCAACGAAGAGGCTTTGAAAGCAAGGCAGAATTGCAGGAAACAGATTTCAGGAGGTAGATTCGAATCGCATTGAAAGCACATGAAAAGCGGCAAAACGTGGACAATGATGCCCTTGGCCAAAAAGGGCATAGCGTTTTTTCCTGAATATATTCAGGAAAAAACGCATACGCCCTTTTTGGCCAACCAAGCAACCTGGAAAGGCAAATCAGCGCTCCAAAGAAGTCTCGCTTCCCAGCGGGCAAAAGGGCCATGCAGAAAAAAGTGTCCAAACCAGAACTGCACGACCGGCCATGGAGAAATGGGAGCCTTGCTTCGCTGATGGGCGGGATGTAAATTGCCAACAGCCACTCGGGAGAAGTGTACGGTGTGTCCTGAAACATCTAAAAAACACAGCTTGGAGAGCATAGGGCACTTCCACTCATGGGCGTATAAATTGGGAAAACTAAAAATCAGCAAGACACAGGCACCCCAAAGTTTAGGGCTGCTCTGTTGACAAGAACCCCCACTTCATTACACCTTAAATATCCTAGGAAAGAGAAAAATGGATAAAGAAGTTGTGGTCCTCATGTACAATGGAATATCACTCAGCCATGAAATCAACGTCATAAGGCTAGTAGCAGCACGATGAGTGGATTTAGGTACGACGATTCTAAGTGAAATAAGTCACACAGAAAAAGACACTTATCATAAGATATCACTTCTAGAGGGAATGTAAAAACCGCTACACTTGAACTGAATTACAAAACAGAACAGAGTCACACGTTTAGGAAACACACTATGGCTGCTGAACGGGAAAGGTGAGGTGGGGTGATGCATAAAACAAGGGTTTCAAATTCGCTCCGATACCGTTCCATAAACCCAATATGTAAGAGACAAGACCTATTCCTTTTTCAGTGAACTGGACTCAACACCCCCTATTCACCGCACAAGAATATATCTGACTAGTAAGAATCTTCCAACCTATGTATTGATATCTCTCTGTAAGTGAGTCAAGGGGGTGTAAAGCGGCATAAACACAGCCGTGAAAAGCAGCTAAACCCCATTATAAAAATAAATGACTTTTCAAAACCCGTGAAACAAAGACAGTGAAAGAGAGAGAAATTCTTCCAAAATTCGTTCAGGGGCTGTGATGCAACCTGGATTGACCGTATCTAGACCCACTGCTGATTGAGACATAAGGGTGGACACTCTTGGGGCTGAGAGTTTCGGTGAGGTTGGGTGAGCCAACGCAGACCCTTTCAAGTAATACTGCAAGGTACCCATCCCATGGGTCCCAAATCTCCAGGTTCAAGGGCATCTTCCTACATCGAAAACAGGCATGAGAAACCCAGAAGATGGTACACCGTGTGATCGGGAAAGGTTTCTAAAACGCACCTCATTTCTCATCTCCTTTGCTCGGGTTCGCCATTCCAGCCGATTTACTAGCCATCTCCCTCCTTGGAGAATCAGCACCTTTAACCTCCTGTTCCGTACAGGTGGCAATTTGTCCTGAGGATGAACGGGAAGAGGGGGAAACAATGAGAGACTAGCTCTAGGTGTTGGGACAGGCACAGGTCACTCTATTTTCCCATCAGGAAGAAGAATTAAGCACAAGCTCAGCCTGCCCCCCAGAAGCAGAAGCGGGCCTGAAGCAATCCTGCGCTTTTGTGGCCAGCTCCCAAAAAAGCGAGTTGAAAAATGGAGCTCAGGGGCACTGCAATTCACAAACCTGCAGAGTTTTAAATGATACCTCTCGTCCACAAATATATTAAGGGAAGGCAACGAAGAGGCTTTGAAAGCAAGGCAGAATTGCAGGAAACAGATTTCAGGAGGTAGATTCGAATCGCATTGAAAGCACATGAAAAGCGGCAAAACGTGGACAATGATGCCCTTGGCCAAAAAGGGCATATGCGTTTTTTCCTGAATATATTCAGGAAAAAACGCATACGCCCTTTTTGGCCAACCAAGCAACCTGGAAAGGCAAATCAGCGCTCCAAAGAAGTCTCGCTTCCCAGCGGGCAAAAGGGCCATGCAGAAAAAAGTGTCCAAACCAGAACTGCACGACCGGCCATGGAGAAATGGGAGCCTTGCTTCGCTGATGGGCGGGATGTAAATTGCCAACAGCCACTCGGGAGAAGTGTACGGTGTGTCCTGAAACATCTAAAAAACACAGCTTGGAGAGCATAGGGCACTTCCACTCATGGGCGTATAAATTGGGAAAACTAAAAATCAGCAAGACACAGGCACCCCAAAGTTTAGGGCTGCTCTGTTGACAAGAACCCCCACTTCATTACACCTTAAATATCCTAGGAAAGAGAAAAATGGATAAAGAAGTTGTGGTCCTCATGTACAATGGAATATCACTCAGCCATGAAATCAACGTCATAAGGCTAGTAGCAGCACGATGAGTGGATTTAGGTACGACGATTCTAAGTGAAATAAGTCACACAGAAAAAGACACTTATCATAAGATATCACTTCTAGAGGGAATGTAAAAACCGCTACACTTGAACTGAATTACAAAACAGAACAGAGTCACACGTTTAGGAAACACACTATGGCTGCTGAACGGGAAAGGTGAGGTGGGGTGATGCATAAAACAAGGGTTTCAAATTAGCTCCGATACCGTTCCATAAACCCAATATGTAAGAGACAAGACCTATTCCTTTTTCAGTGAACTGGACTCAACACCCCCTATTCACCGCACAAGAATATATCTGACTAGTAAGAATCTTCCAACCTATGTAATGATATCTCTCTGTAAGTGAGTCAAGGGGGTGTAAAGCGGCATAAACACAGCCGTGAAAAGCAGCTAAACCCCATTATAAAAATAAATGACTTTTCAAAACCCGTGAAACAAAGACAGTGAAAGAGAGAGAAATTCTTCCAAAATTCGTTCAGGGGCTGTGATGCAACCTGGATTGACCATATCTAGACCCACTGCTGATTGAGACATAAGGGTGGACACTCTTGGGGCTGAGAGGTTCGGTGAGGTTGGGTGAGCCAACGCAGACCCTTTCAAGTAATACTGCATGGTACCCATCCCATGGGTCCCAAATCTCCAGGTTCAAGGGCATCTTCCTACATCGAAAACAGGCATGAGAAACCCAGAAGATGGTACACCGTGTGATCGGGAAAGGTTTCTAAAACGCACCTCATTTCTCATCTCCTTTCCTCGGGTTCGCCATTCCAGCCGATTTACTAGCCATCTCCCTCCTTGGAGAATCAGCACCTTTAACCTCCTGTTCCGTACAGGTGGCAATTTGTCCTGAGGATGAACGGGAAGAGGGGGAACCAATGAGAGACTAGCTCTAGGTGTTGGGACAGGCACAGGTCACTCTATTTTCCCATCAGGAAGAAGAATTAAGCACAAGCTCAGCCTGCCCCCCAGAACCAGAAGAGGGCCTGAAGCAATCCTGCGCTTTTGCGGCCAGCTCCCAAAAAAGCGAGTTGAAAAATGGAGCTCAGGGGCACTGCAATTCACAAACCTGCAGAGTTTTAAATGATACCTCTCGTCCACAAATATATTAAGGGAAGGCAACGAAGAGGCTTTGAATGCAAGGCAGAATTGCAGGAAACAGATTTCAGGAGGTAGATTCGAATCGCCTTGAAAGCACATGAAAAGCGGCAAAACGTGGACAATGATGCCCTTGGCCAGAAAGGGCGTATGCGTTTTTTCCTGAATATATTCAGGAAAAAACGCATACGCCCTTTTTGGCCAACCAAGCAACCTGGAAAGGCAAATCAGCGCTCCAAAGTAGTCTGGCTTCCCAGCGGGAAAAAGGGCCATGCGGAAAAAAGTGTCCAAAGCAGAAATGCAGGACCGGCCATGGAGAAATGGGAGCCTTGCTACGCTGATGGGCGGGATGTAAATTGCCAACAGCCACTCTGGAGAACTGTACGGTGTGTCCTGAAACATCTAAAAAACACAGCTTGGAGAGCATAGGGCACTTCCACTCATGGGCGTATAAATTGGGAAAACTAAAAATCAGCAAGACACAGGCACCCCAATGTTTAGGGCTGCTCTGTTGACAAGAATCCCCACTTCATTACACCTTAAATATCCTAGGAAAGAGAAAAATGGATAAAGAAGTTGTGGTCCTCATGTACAATGGAATATCACTCAGCCATGAAATCAACGTCATAAGGCTAGTAGCAGCACGATGAGTGGATTTAGGTACGACGATTCTAAGTGAAATAAGTCACACAGAAAAAGACACTTATCCTAAGATATCACTTCGAGAGGGAATGTAAAAACCGCTACACTTGAACTGAATTACAAAACAGAACAGAGTCACACGTTTAGAAAACACACTATGGCTGCTGAACGGGAAAGGTGAGGTGGGGTGATGCATAAAACAAGGGTTTCAAATTAGCTCCGATACCGTTCCATAAACCCAATATGTAAGAGACAAGACCTATTCCTTTTTCAGTGACCTGGACTCAACACCCCCTATTCACCGCACAAGAATATATCTGACTAGTAAGAATCTTCAAACCTATGTATTGATATCTCTCTGTAAGTGAGTCAAGGGGGTGTAAAGCGGCATAAACACAGCCGTGAAAAGCAGCTAAACCCCATTATAAAAATAAATGACTTTTCAAAACCCGTGAAACAAAGACAGTGAAAGAGAGAGAAATTCTTCCAAAATTCGTTCAGGGGCTGTGATGCAACCTGGATTGACCATATCTAGACCCACTGCTGATTGAGACATAAGGGTGGACACTCTTGGGGCTGAGAGGTTCGGTGAGGTTGGGTGAGCCAACGCAGACCCTTTCAAGTAATACTGCAAGGTACCCATCCCATGGGTCCCAAATCTCCAGGTTCAAGGGCATCTTCCTACATCGAAAACAGGCATGAGAAACTCAGAAGATGGTACACCGTGTGATCGGGAAAGGTTTCTAAAACGCACCTCATTTCTCATCTCCTTTGCTCGGGTTCGCCATTCCAGCCGATTTACTAGCCATCTCCCTCCTTGGAGAATCAGCACCTTTAACCTCCTGTTCCGTACAGGTTGCAATTTTTCCTGAGGATGAACGGGAAGAGGGGGAACCAATGAGAGACTAGCTCTAGGTGTTGGGACAGGCACAGGTCACTCTATTTTCCCATCAGGAAGAAGAATTAAGCACAAGCTCAGCCTGTCCCCCAGAACCAGAAGAGGGCCTGAAGCAATCCTGCGCTTTTATGGCCAGGTCCCAAAAAAGCGAGTTAAAAAATGGAGCTCAGGGGCACTGCAATTCACAAACCTGCAGAGTTTTCAATGATACCTCTCGTCCACAAATATATTAAGGGAAGGCAACGAAGAGGCTTTGAATGCAAGGCAGAATTGCAGGAAACAGATTTCAGGAGGTAGATTCGAATCGCCTTGAAAGCACATGAAAAGCGGCAAAACGTGGACAATGATGCCCTTGGCCAAAAAGGGCGTATGCGTTTTTTCCTGAATATATTCAGGAAAAAACGCATACGCCCTTTTTGGCCAACCAAGCAACCTGGAAAGGCAAATCAGCGCTCCAAAGTAGTCTGGCTTCCCAGCGGGAAAAAGGGCCATGCGGAAAAAAGTGTCCAAAGCAGAAATGCAGGACCGGCCATGGAGAAATGGGAGCCTTTCTACGCTGATGGGCGGGATGTAAATTGCCAACAGCCACTCTGGAGAAGTGTACGGTGTGTCCTGAAACATCTAAAAAACACAGCTTGGAGAGCATAGGGCACTTCCACTCATGGGCGTATAAATTGGGAAAACTAAAAATCAGCAAGACACAGGCACCCCAAAGTTTAGGGCTGCTCTGTTGACAAGAATCCCCACTTCATTACACCTTAAATATCCTAGGAAAGAGAAAAATGGATAAAGAATTTGTGGTCCTCATGTACAATGGAATATCACTCAGCCATGAAATCAACGTCATAAGGCTAGTAGCAGCACGATGAGTGGATTTAGGTACGACGATTATAAGTGAAATAAGTCACACAGAAAAAGACACTTATCCTAAGATATCACTTCGAGAGGGAATGTAAAAACCGCTACACTTGAACTGAATTACAAAACAGAACAGAGTCACACGTTTAGAAAACACACTATGGCTGCTGAACGGGAAAGGTGAGGTGGGGTGATGCATAAAACAAGGGTTTCAAATTAGCTCCGATACCGTTCCATAAACCCAATATGTAAGAGACAAGACCTATTCCTTTTTCAGTGAACTGGACTCAACACTCCCTATTCACCGCACAAGAATATATCTGACTAGTAAGAATCCTCAAACCTATGTATTGATATCTCTCTGTAAGTGAGTCAAGGGGGTTTAAAGAGGCATAAACACAGCCGTGAAAAGCAGCTAAACCCCATTATAAAAATAAATTACTTTTCAAAACCCGTGAAACAAAGACAGTGAAAGAGAGAGAAATTCTTCCAAAATTCGTTCAGGGGCTGTGATGCAACCTGGATTGACCATATCTAGACCCACAGCTGATTGAGACATAAGGGTGGACACTCTTGGGGCTGAGAGGTTCGGTGAGGTTGGGTGAGCCAACGCAGACCCTTTCAAGTAATACTGCATGGTACCCATCCCATGGGTCCCAAATCGCCAGGTTCAAGGGCATCTTCCTACATCGAAAACAGGCATGAGAAACCCAGAAGATGGTACACCGTGTGATCGGGAAAGGTTTCTAAAACACACCTCATTTCTCATCTCCTTTGCTCGGGTTCGCCATTCCAGCCGATTTACTAGCCATCTCCCTCCTTGGAGAATCAGCACCTTTAACCTCCTGTTCCGTACAGGTGGCAATTTGTCCTGAGGATGAACGGCAAGAGGGGGAACCAATGAGAGACTAGCACTAGGTGTTGGGACAGGCACAGGTCACTCTATTTTCCCATCAGGAAGAAGAATTAAGCACAAGCTCAGCCTGCCCCCCAGAACCAGAAGAGGGCCTGAAGCAATCCTGCGCTTTTGCGGCCAGCTCCCAAAAAAGCGAGTTGAAAAATGGAGCTCAGGGGCACTGCAATTCACAAACCTGCAGAGTTTTAAATGATACCTCTCGTCCACAAATATATTAAGGGAAGGCAACGAAGAGGCTTTGAAAGCAAGGCAGAATTGCAGGAAACAGATTTCAGGAGGTAGATTCGAATCGCATTGAAAGCACATGAAAAGCGGCAAAACGTGGACAATGATGCCCTTGGCCAAAAAGGGCATATGCGTTTTTTCCTGAATATATTCAGGAAAAAACGCATACGCCCTTTTTGGCCAACCAAGCAACCTGGAAAGGCAAATCAGCGCTCCAAAGAAGTCTCGCTTCCCAGCGGGCAAAAGGGCCATGCAGAAAAAAGTGTCCAAACCAGAACTGCACGACCGGCCATGGAGAAATGGGAGCCTTGCTTCGCTGATGGGCGGGATGTAAATTGCCAACAGCCACTCGGGAGAAGTGTACGGTGTGTCCTGAAACATCTAAAAAACACAGCTTGGAGAGCATAGGGCACTTCCACTCATGGGCGTATAAATTGGGAAAACTAAAAATCAGCAAGACACAGGCACCCCAAAGTTTAGGGCTGCTCTGTTGACAAGAACCCCCACTTCATTACACCTTAAATATCCTAGGAAAGAGAAAAATGGATAAAGAAGTTGTGGTCCTCATGTACAATGGAATATCACTCAGCCATGAAATCAACGTCATAAGGCTAGTAGCAGCACGATGAGTGGATTTAGGTACGACGATTCTAAGTGAAATAAGTCACACAGAAAAAGACACTTATCATAAGATATCACTTCTAGAGGGAATGTAAAAACCGCTACACTTGAACTGAATTACAAAACAGAACAGAGTCACACGTTTAGGAAACACACTATGGCTGCTGAACGGGAAAGGTGAGGTGGGGTGATGCATAAAACAAGGGTTTCAAATTCGCTCCGATACCGTTCCATAAACCCAATATGTAAGAGACAAGACCTATTCCTTTTTCAGTGAACTGGACTCAACACCCCCTATTCACCGCACAAGAATATATCTGACTAGTAAGAATCTTCCAACCTATGTATTGATATCTCTCTGTAAGTGAGTCAAGGGGGTGTAAAGCGGCATAAACACAGCCGTGAAAAGCAGCTAAACCCCATTATAAAAATAAATGACTTTTCAAAACCCGTGAAACAAAGACAGTGAAAGAGAGAGAAATTCTTCCAAAATTCGTTCAGGGGCTGTGATGCAACCTGGATTGACCATATCTAGACCCACAGCTGATTGAGACATAAGGGTGGACACTCTTGGGGCTGAGAGGTTCGGTGAGGTTGGGTGAGCCAACGCAGACCCTTTCAAGTAATACTGCATGGTACCCATCCCATGGGTCCCAAATCTCCAGGTTCAAGGGCATCTTCCTACATCGAAAACAGGCATGAGAAACCCAGAAGATGGTACACCGTGTGATCGGGAAAGGTTTCTAAAACGCACCTCATTTCTCATCTCCTTTCCTCGGGTTCGCCATTCCAGCCGATTTACTAGCCATCTCCCTCCTTGGAGAATCAGCACCTTTAACCTCCTGTTCCGTACAGGTGGCAATTTGTCCTGAGGATGAACGGGAAGAGGGGGAAACAATGAGAGACTAGCTCTAGGTGTTGGGACAGGCACAGGTCACTCTATTTTCCCATCAGGAAGAAGAATTAAGCACAAGCTCAGCCTGCCCCCCAGAACCAGAAGAGGGCCTGAAGCAATCCTGCGCTTTTGCGGCCAGCTCCCAAAAAAGCGAGTTGAAAAATGGAGCTCAGGGGCACTGCAATTCACAAACCTGCAGAGTTTTAAATGATACCTCTCGTCCACAAATATATTAAGGGAAGGCAACGAAGAGGCTTTGAAAGCAAGGCAGAATTGCAGGAAACAGATTTCAGGAGGTAGATTCGAATCGCCTTGAAAGCACATGAAAAGCGGCAAAACGTGGACAATGATGCCCTTGGCCAAAAAGGGCGTATGCGTTTTTTCCTGAATATATTCAGGAAAAAACGCATACGCCCTTTTTGGCCAACCAAGCAACCTGGAAAGGCAAATCAGCGCTCCAAAGTAGTCTGGCTTCCCAGCGGGAAAAAGGGCCATGCGGAAAAAAGTGTCCAAAGCAGAAATGCAGGACCGGCCATGGAGAAATGGGAGCCTTGCTACGCTGATGGGCGGGATGTAAATTGCCAACAGCCACTCTGGAGAACTGTACGGTGTGTCCTGAAACATCTAAAAAACACAGCTTGGAGAGCATAGGGCACTTCCACTCATGGGCGTATAAATTGGGAAAACTAAAAATCAGCAAGACACAGGCACCCCAATGTTTAGGGCTGCTCTGTTGACAAGAATCCCCACTTCATTACACCTTAAATATCCTAGGAAAGAGAAAAATGGATAAAGAAGTTGTGGTCCTCATGTACAATGGAATATCACTCAGCCATGAAATCAACGTCATAAGGCTAGTAGCAGCACGATGAGTGGATTTAGGTACGACGATTCTAAGTGAAATAAGTCACACAGAAAAAGACACTTATCCTAAGATATCACTTCGAGAGGGAATGTAAAAACCGCTACACTTGAACTGAATTACAAAACAGAACAGAGTCACACGTTTAGAAAACACACTATGGCTGCTGAACGGGAAAGGTGAGGTGGGGTGATGCATAAAACAAGGGTTTCAAATTAGCTCCGATACCGTTCCATAAACCCAATATGTAAGAGACAAGACCTATTCCTTTTTCAGTGACCTGGACTCAACACCCCCTATTCACCGCACAAGAATATATCTGACTAGTAAGAATCTTCAAACCTATGTATTGATATCTCTCTGTAAGTGAGTCAAGGGGGTGTAAAGCGGCATAAACACAGCCGTGAAAAGCAGCTAAACCCCATTATAAAAATAAATGACTTTTCAAAACCCGTGAAACAAAGACAGTGAAAGAGAGAGAAATTCTTCCAAAATTCGTTCAGGGGCTGTGATGCAACCTGGATTGACCATATCTAGACCCACAGCTGATTGAGACATAAGGGTGGACACTCTTGGGGCTGAGAGGTTCGGTGAGGTTGGGTGAGCCAACGCAGACCCTTTCAAGTAATACTGCATGGTACCCATCCCATGGGTCCCAAATCTCCAGGTTCAAGGGCATCTTCCTACATCGAAAACAGGCATGAGAAACCCAGAAGATGGTACACCGTGTGATCGGGAAAGGTTTCTAAAACGCACCTCATTTCTCATCTCCTTTGCTCGGGTTCGCCATTCCAGCCACTTTACTAGCCATCTCCCTCCTTGGAGAATCAGCACCTTTAACCTCCTGTTCTGTACAGGTTGCAATTTGTCCTGAGGATGAACGGGAAGAGGGGGAACCAATGAGAGACTAGCTCTAGGTGTTGGGACAGGCACAGGTCACTCTATTTTCCCATCAGGAAGAAGAATTAAGCACAAGCTCAGCCTGCCCCCCAGAACCAGAAGAGGGCCTGAAGCAATCCTGCGCTTTTGCGGCCAGCTCCCAAAAAAGCGAGTTGAAAAATGGAGCTCAGGGGCACTGCAATTCACAAACCTGCAGAGTTTTCAATGATACCTCTCGTCCACAAATATATTAAGGGAAGGCAACGAAGAGGCTTTGAAAGCAAGGCAGAATTGCAGGAAACAGATTTCAGGAGGTAGATTCGAATCGCCTTGAAAGCACATGAAAAGCGGCCAAACGTGGACAATGATGCCCTTGGCCAAAAAGGGCGTATGCGTTTTTTCCTGAATATATTCAGGAAAAAACGCATACGCCCTTTTTGGCCAACCAAGCAACCTGGAAAGGCAAATCAGCGCTCCAAAGAAGTCTCGCTTCCCAGCGGGCAAAAGGGCCATGCAGAAAAAAGTGTCCAAACCAGAACTGCACGACCGGCCATGGAGAAATGGGAGCCTTGCTTCGCTGATGGGCGGGATGTAAATTGCCAACAGCCACTCGGGAGAATTGTACGGTGTGTCCTGAAACATCTAAAAAACACAGCTTGGAGAGCATAGGGCACTTCCACTCATGGGCGTATAAATTGGGAAAACTAAAAATCAGCAAGACACAGGCACCCCAAAGTTTAGGGCTGCTCTGTTGACAAGAACCCCCACTTCATTACACCTTAAATATCCTAGGAAAGAGAAAAATGGATAAAGAAGTTGTGGTCCTCATGTACAATGGAATATCACTCAGCCATGAAATCAACGTCATAAGGCTAGTAGCAGCACGATGAGTGGATTTAGGTACGACGATTCTAAGTGAAATAAGTCACACAGAAAAAGACACTTATCATAAGATATCACTTCTAGAGGGAATGTAAAAACCGCTACACTTGAACTGAATTACAAAACAGAACAGAGTCACACGTTTAGGAAACACACTATGGCTGCTGAACGGGAAAGGTGAGGTGGGGTGATGCATAAAACAAGGGTTTCAAATTCGCTCCGATACCGTTCCATAAACCCAATATGTAAGAGACAAGACCTATTCCTTTTTCAGTGAACTGGACTCAACACCCCCTATTCACCGCACAAGAATATATCTGACTAGTAAGAATCTTCCAACCTATGTATTGATATCTCTCTGTAAGTGAGTCAAGGGGGTGTAAAGCGGCATAAACACAGCCGTGAAAAGCAGCTAAACCCCATTATAAAAATAAATGACTTTTCAAAACCCGTGAAACAAAGACAGTGAAAGAGAGAGAAATTCTTCCAAAATTCCTTCAGGGGCTGTGATGCAACCTGGATTGACCATATCTAGACCCACAGCTGATTGAGACATAAGGGTGGACACTCTTGGGGCTGAGAGGTTCGGTGAGGTTGGGTGAGCCAACGCAGACCCTTTCAAGTAATACTGCATGGTACCCATCCCATGGGTCCCAAATCTCCAGGTTCAAGGGCATCTTCCTACATCGAAAACAGGCATGAGAAACCCAGAAGATGGTACACCGTGTGATCGGGAAAGGTTTCTAAAACGCACCTCATTTCTCATCTCCTTTCCTCGGGTTCGCCATTCCAGCCGATTTACTAGCCATCTCCCTCCTTGGAGAATCAGCACCTTTAACCTCCTGTTCCGTACAGGTGGCAATTTGTCCTGAGGATGAACGGGAAGAGGGGGAAACAATGAGAGACTAGCTCTAGGTGTTGGGACAGGCACAGGTCACTCTATTTTCCCATCAGGAAGAAGAATTAAGCACAAGCTCAGCCTGCCCCCCAGAACCAGAAGAGGGCCTGAAGCAATCCTGCGCTTTTGCGGCCAGCTCCCAAAAAAGCGAGTTGAAAAATGGAGCTCAGGGGCACTGCAATTCACAAACCTGCAGAGTTTTAAATGATACCTCTCGTCCACAAATATATTAAGGGAAGGCAACGAAGAGGCTTTGAAAGCAAGGCAGAATTGCAGGAAACAGATTTCAGGAGGTAGATTCGAATCGCCTTGAAAGCACATGAAAAGCGGCAAAACGTGGACAATGATGCCCTTGGCCAAAAAGGGCGTATGCGTTTTTTCCTGAATATATTCAGGAAAAAACGCATACGCCCTTTTTGGCCAACCAAGCAACCTGGAAAGGCAAATCAGCGCTCCAAAGTAGTCTGGCTTCCCAGCGGGAAAAAGGGCCATGCGGAAAAAAGTGTCCAAAGCAGAAATGCAGGACCGGCCATGGAGAAATGGGAGCCTTGCTACGCTGATGGGCGGGATGTAAATTGCCAACAGCCACTCTGGAGAACTGTACGGTGTGTCCTGAAACATCTAAAAAACACAGCTTGGAGAGCATAGGGCACTTCCACTCATGGGCGTATAAATTGGGAAAACTAAAAATCAGCAAGACACAGGCACCCCAATGTTTAGGGCTGCTCTGTTGACAAGAATCCCCACTTCATTACACCTTAAATATCCTAGGAAAGAGAAAAATGGATAAAGAAGTTGTGGTCCTCATGTACAATGGAATATCACTCAGCCATGAAATCAACGTCATAAGGCTAGTAGCAGCACGATGAGTGGATTTAGGTACGACGATTCTAAGTGAAATAAGTCACACAGAAAAAGACACTTATCCTAAGATATCACTTCGAGAGGGAATGTAAAAACCGCTACACTTGAACTGAATTACAAAACAGAACAGAGTCACACGTTTAGAAAACACACTATGGCTGCTGAACGGGAAAGGTGAGGTGGGGTGATGCATAAAACAAGGGTTTCAAATTAGCTCCGATACCGTTCCATAAACCCAATATGTAAGAGACAAGACCTATTCCTTTTTCAGTGACCTGGACTCAACACCCCCTATTCACCGCACAAGAATATATCTGACTAGTAAGAATCTTCAAACCTATGTATTGATATCTCTCTGTAAGTGAGTCAAGGGGGTGTAAAGCGGCATAAACACAGCCGTGAAAAGCAGCTAAACCCCATTATAAAAATAAATGACTTTTCAAAACCCGTGAAACAAAGACAGTGAAAGAGAGAGAAATTCTTCCAAAATTCGTTCAGGGGCTGTGATGCAACCTGGATTGACCATATCTAGACCCACTGCTGATTGAGACATAAGGGTGGACACTCTTGGGGCTGAGAGGTTCGGTGAGGTTGGGTGAGCCAACGCAGACCCTTTCAAGTAATACTGCATGGTACCCATCCCATGGGTCCCAAATCTCCAGGTTCAAGGGCATCTTCCTACATCGAAAACAGGCATGAGAAACCCAGAAGATGGTACACCGTGTGATCGGGAAAGGTTTCTAAAACGCACCTCATTTCTCATCTCCTTTGCTCGGGTTCGCCATTCCAGCCACTTTACTAGCCATCTCCCTCCTTGGAGAATCAGCACCTTTAACCTCCTGTTCTGTACAGGTTGCAATTTGTCCTGAGGATGAACGGGAAGAGGGGGAACCAATGAGAGACTAGCTCTAGGTGTTGGGACAGGCACAGGTCACTCTATTTTCCCATCAGGAAGAAGAATTAAGCACAAGCTCAGCCTGCCCCCCAGAACCAGAAGAGGGCCTGAAGCAATCCTGCGCTTTTGCGGCCAGCTCCCAAAAAAGCGAGTTGAAAAATGGAGCTCAGGGGCACTGCAATTCACAAACCTGCAGAGTTTTCAATGATACCTCTCGTCCACAAATATATTAAGGGAAGGCAACGAAGAGGCTTTGAAAGCAAGGCAGAATTGCAGGAAACAGATTTCAGGAGGTAGATTCGAATCGCCTTGAAAGCACATGAAAAGCGGCAAAACGTGGACAATGATGCCCTTGGCCAAAAAGGGCGTATGCGTTTTTTCCTGAATATATTCAGGAAAAAACGCATACGCCCTTTTTGGCCAACCAAGCAACCTGGAAAGGCAAATCAGCGCTCCAAAGAAGTCTCGCTTCCCAGCGGGCAAAAGGGCCATGCAGAAAAAAGTGTCCAAACCAGAACTGCACGACCGGCCATGGAGAAATGGGAGCCTTGCTTCGCTGATGGGCGGGATGTAAATTGCCAACAGCCACTCGGGAGAATTGTACGGTGTGTCCTGAAACATCTAAAAAACACAGCTTGGAGAGCATAGGGCACTTCCACTCATGGGCGTATAAATTGGGAAAACTAAAAATCAGCAAGACACAGGCACCCCAAAGTTTAGGGCTGCTCTGTTGACAAGAACCCCCACTTCATTACACCTTAAATATCCTAGGAAAGAGAAAAATGGATAAAGAAGTTGTGGTCCTCATGTACAATGGAATATCACTCAGCCATGAAATCAACGTCATAAGGCTAGTAGCAGCACGATGAGTGGATTTAGGTACGACGATTCTAAGTGAAATAAGTCACACAGAAAAAGACACTTATCATAAGATATCACTTCTAGAGGGAATGTAAAAACCGCTACACTTGAACTGAATTACAAAACAGAACAGAGTCACACGTTTAGGAAACACACTATGGCTGCTGAACGGGAAAGGTGAGGTGGGGTGATGCATAAAACAAGGGTTTCAAATTCGCTCCGATACCGTTCCATAAACCCAATATGTAAGAGACAAGACCTATTCCTTTTTCAGTGAACTGGACTCAACACCCCCTATTCACCGCACAAGAATATATCTGACTAGTAAGAATCTTCCAACCTATGTATTGATATCTCTCTGTAAGTGAGTCAAGGGGGTGTAAAGCGGCATAAACACAGCCGTGAAAAGCAGCTAAACCCCATTATAAAAATAAATGACTTTTCAAAACCCGTGAAACAAAGACAGTGAAAGAGAGAGAAATTCTTCCAAAATTCCTTCAGGGGCTGTGATGCAACCTGGATTGACCATATCTAGACCCACAGCTGATTGAGACATAAGGGTGGACACTCTTGGGGCTGAGAGGTTCGGTGAGGTTGGGTGAGCCAACGCAGACCCTTTCAAGTAATACTGCATGGTACCCATCCCATGGGTCCCAAATCTCCAGGTTCAAGGGCATCTTCCTACATCGAAAACAGGCATGAGAAACCCAGAAGATGGTACACCGTGTGATCGGGAAAGGTTTCTAAAACGCACCTCATTTCTCATCTCCTTTCCTCGGGTTCGCCATTCCAGCCGATTTACTAGCCATCTCCCTCCTTGGAGAATCAGCACCTTTAACCTCCTGTTCCGTACAGGTGGCAATTTGTCCTGAGGATGAACGGGAAGAGGGGGAAACAATGAGAGACTAGCTCTAGGTGTTGGGACAGGCACAGGTCACTCTATTTTCCCATCAGGAAGAAGAATTAAGCACAAGCTCAGCCTGCCCCCCAGAACCAGAAGAGGGCCTGAAGCAATCCTGCGCTTTTGCGGCCAGCTCCCAAAAAAGCGAGTTGAAAAATGGAGCTCAGGGGCACTGCAATTCACAAACCTGCAGAGTTTTAAATGATACCTCTCGTCCACAAATATATTAAGGGAAGGCAACGAAGAGGCTTTGAAAGCAAGGCAGAATTGCAGGAAACAGATTTCAGGAGGTAGATTCGAATCGCCTTGAAAGCACATGAAAAGCGGCAAAACGTGGACAATGATGCCCTTGGCCAAAAAGGGCGTATGCGTTTTTTCCTGAATATATTCAGGAAAAAACGCATACGCCCTTTTTGGCCAACCAAGCAACCTGGAAAGGCAAATCAGCGCTCCAAAGTAGTCTGGCTTCCCAGCGGGAAAAAGGGCCATGCGGAAAAAAGTGTCCAAAGCAGAAATGCAGGACCGGCCATGGAGAAATGGGAGCCTTGCTACGCTGATGGGCGGGATGTAAATTGCCAACAGCCACTCTGGAGAACTGTACGGTGTGTCCTGAAACATCTAAAAAACACAGCTTGGAGAGCATAGGGCACTTCCACTCATGGGCGTATAAATTGGGAAAACTAAAAATCAGCAAGACACAGGCACCCCAATGTTTAGGGCTGCTCTGTTGACAAGAATCCCCACTTCATTACACCTTAAATATCCTAGGAAAGAGAAAAATGGATAAAGAAGTTGTGGTCCTCATGTACAATGGAATATCACTCAGCCATGAAATCAACGTCATAAGGCTAGTAGCAGCACGATGAGTGGATTTAGGTACGACGATTCTAAGTGAAATAAGTCACACAGAAAAAGACACTTATCCTAAGATATCACTTCGAGAGGGAATGTAAAAACCGCTACACTTGAACTGAATTACAAAACAGAACAGAGTCACACGTTTAGAAAACACACTATGGCTGCTGAACGGGAAAGGTGAGGTGGGGTGATGCATAAAACAAGGGTTTCAAATTAGCTCCGATACCGTTCCATAAACCCAATATGTAAGAGACAAGACCTATTCCTTTTTCAGTGACCTGGACTCAACACCCCCTATTCACCGCACAAGAATATATCTGACTAGTAAGAATCTTCAAACCTATGTATTGATATCTCTCTGTAAGTGAGTCAAGGGGGTGTAAAGCGGCATAAACACAGCCGTGAAAAGCAGCTAAACCCCATTATAAAAATAAATGACTTTTCAAAACCCGTGAAACAAAGACAGTGAAAGAGAGAGAAATTCTTCCAAAATTCGTTCAGGGGCTGTGATGCAACCTGGATTGACCATATCTAGACCCACTGCTGATTGAGACATAAGGGTGGACACTCTTGGGGCTGAGAGTTTCGGTGAGGTTGGGTGAGCCAACGCAGACCCTTTCAAGTAATACTGCAAGGTACCCATCCCATGGGTCCCAAATCTCCAGGTTCAAGGGCATCTTCCTACATCGAAAACAGGCATGAGAAACCCAGAAGATGGTACACCGTGTGATCGGGAAAGGTTTCTAAAACGCACCTCATTTCTCATCTCCTTTGCTCGGGTTCGCCATTCCAGCCGATTTACTAGCCATCTCCCTCCTTGGAGAATCAGCACCTTTAACCTCCTGTTCCGTACAGTTTGCAATTTGTCCTGAGGATGAACGGGAAGAGGGGGAACCAATGAGAGACTAGCTCTAGGTGTTGGGACAGGCACAGGTCACTCTATTTTCCCATCAGGAAGAAGAATTAAGCACAAGCTCAGCCTGCCCCCCAGAAGCAGAAGAGGGCCTGAAGCAATCCTGCGCTTTTGTGGCCAGCTCCCAAAAAAGCGAGTTGAAAAATGGAGCTCAGGGGCACTGCAATTCACAAACCTGCAGAGTTTTCAATGATACCTCTCGTCCACAAATATATTAAGGGAAGGCAACGAAGAGGCTTTGAAAGCAAGGCAGAATTGCAGGAAACAGATTTCAGGAGGTAGATTCGAATCGCCTTGAAAGCACATGAAAAGCGGCAAAACGTGGACAATGATGCCCTTGGCCAAAAAGGGCGTATGCGTTTTTTCCTGAATATATTCAGGAAAAAACGCATACGCCCTTTTTGGCCAACCAAGCAACCTGGAAAGGCAAATCAGCGCTCCAAAGAAGTCTGGCTTCCCAGTGGGAAAAAGGGCCATGCGGAAAAAAGTGTCCAAAGCAGAAATGCAGGACCGGCCATGGAGAAATGGGAGCCTTGCTACGCTGATGGGCGGGATGTAAATTGCCAACAGCCACTCTGGAGAAGTGTACGGTGTGTCCTGAAACATCTAAAAAACACAGCTTGGAGAGCATAGGGCACTTCCACTCATGGGCGTATAAATTGGGAAAACTAAAAATCAGCAAGACACAGGCACCCCAAAATTTAGGGCTGCTCTGTTGACAAGAACCCCCACTTCATTACACCTTAAATATCCTAGGAAAGAGAAAAATGGATAAAGAAGTTGTGGTCCTCATGTACAATGGAATATCACTCAGCCATGAAATCAACGTCATAAGGCTAGTAGCAGCACGATGAGTGGATTTAGGTACGACGATTCTAAGTGAAATAAGTCACACAGAAAAAGACACTTATCCTAAGATATCACTTAGAGAGGGAATGTAAAAACCGCTACACTTGAACTGAATTACAAAACAGAACAGAGTCACACGTTTAGGAAACACACTATGGCTGCTGAACGGGAAAGGTGAGGTGGGGTGATGCATAAAACAAGGGTTTCAAATTCGCTCCGATACCGTTCCATAAACCCAATATGTAAGAGACAAGACCTATTCCTTTTTCAGTGACCTGGACTCAACACCCCCTATTCACCGCACAAGAATATATCTGACTAGTAAGAATCTTCAAACCTATGTATTGATATCTCTCTGTAAGTGAGTCAAGGGGGTGTAAAGCGGCATAAACACAGCCGTGAAAAGCAGCTAAACCCCATTATAAAAATAAATGACTTTTCAAAACCCGTGAAACAAAGACAGTGAAAGAGAGAGAAATTCTTCCAAAATTCGTTCAGGGGCTGTGATGCAACCTGGATTGACCATATCTAGACCCACTGCTGATTGAGACATAAGGGTGGACACTCTTGGGGCTGAGAGGTTCGGTGAGGTTGGGTGAGCCAACGCAGACCCTTTCAAGTAATACTGCATGGTACCCATCCCATGGGTCCCAAATCTCCAGGTTCAAGGGCATCTTCCTACATCGAAAACAGGCATGAGAAACCCAGAAGATGGTACACCGTGTGATCGGGAAAGGTTTCTAAAACGCACCTCATTTCTCACCTCCTTTGCTCGGGTTCGCCATTCCAGCCGATTTACTAGCCATCTCCCTCCTTGGAGAATCAGCACCTTTAACCTCCTGTTCCGTACAGGTTGCAATTTGTCCTGAGGATGAACGGGAAGAGGGGGAACCAATGAGAGACTAGCTCTAGGTGTTGGGACAGGCACAGGTCACTCTATTTTCCCATCAGGAAGAAGAATTAAGCACAAGCTCAGCCTGCCCCCCAGAACCAGAAGAGGGCCTGAAGCAATCCTGCGCTTTTGCGGCCAGCTCCCAAAAAAGCGAGTTGAAAAATGGAGCTCAGGGGCACTGCAATTCACAAACCTGCAGAGTTTTCAATGATACCTCTCGTCCACAAATATATTAAGGGAAGGCAACGAAGAGGCTTTGAAAGCAAGGCAGAATTGCAGGAAACAGATTTCAGGAGGTAGATTCGAATCGCCTTGAAAGCACATGAAAAGCGGCAAAACGTGGACAATGATGCCCATGGCCAAAAAGGGCGTATGCGTTTTTTCCTGAATATATTCAGGAAAAAACGCATACGCCCTTTTTGGCCAACCAAGCAACCTGGAAAGGCAAATCAGCGCTCCAAAGAAGTCTGGCTTCCCAGTGGGAAAAAGGGCCATGCGGAAAAAAGTGTCCAAAGCAGAAATGCAGGACCGGCCATGGAGAAATGGGAGCCTTGCTACGCTGATGGGCGGGATGTAAATTGCCAACAGCCACTCTGGAGAAGTGTACGGTGTGTCCTGAAACATCTAAAAAACACAGCTTGGAGAGCATAGGGCACTTCCACTCATGGGCGTATAAATTGGGAAAACTAAAAATCAGCAAGACACAGGCACCCCAAAATTTAGGGCTGCTCTGTTGACAAGAACCCCCACTTCATTACACCTTAAATATCCTAGGAAAGAGAAAAATGGATAAAGAAGTTGTGGTCCTCATGTACAATGGAATATCACTCAGCCATGAAATCAACGTCATAAGGCTAGTAGCAGCACGATGAGTGGATTTAGGTACGACGATTCTAAGTGAAATAAGTCACACAGAAAAAGACACTTATCCTAAGATATCACTTAGAGAGGGAATGTAAAAACCGCTACACTTGAACTGAATTACAAAACAGAACAGAGTCACACGTTTAGGAAACACACTATGGCTGCTGAACGGGAAAGGTGAGGTGGGGTGATGCATAAAACAAGGGTTTCAAATTCGCTCCGATACCGTTCCATAAACCCAATATGTAAGAGACAAGACCTATTCCTTTTTCAGTGACCTGGACTCAACACCCCCTATTCACCGCACAAGAATATATCTGACTAGTAAGAATCTTCAAACCTATGTATTGATATCTCTCTGTAAGTGAGTCAAGGGGGTGTAAAGCGGCATAAACACAGCCGTGAAAAGCAGCTAAACCCCATTATAAAAATAAATGACTTTTCAAAACCCGTGAAACAAAGACAGTGAAAGAGAGAGAAATTCTTCCAAAATTCGTTCAGGGGCTGTGATGCAACCTGGATTGACCATATCTAGACCCACTGCTGATTGAGACATAAGGGTGGACACTCTTGGGGCTGAGAGGTTCGGTGAGGTTGGGTGAGCCAACGCAGACCCTTTCAAGTAATACTGCATGGTACCCATCCCATGGGTCCCAAATCTCCAGGTTCAAGGGCATCTTCCTACATCGAAAACAGGCATGAGAAACCCAGAAGATGGTACACCGTGTGATCGGGAAAGGTTTCTAAAACGCACCTCATTTCTCACCTCCTTTGCTCGGGTTCGCCATTCCAGCCGATTTACTAGCCATCTCCCTCCTTGGAGAATCAGCACCTTTAACCTCCTGTTCCGTACAGGTTGCAATTTGTCCTGAGGATGAACGGGAAGAGGGGGAACCAATGAGAGACTAGCTCTAGGTGTTGGGACAGGCACAGGTCACTCTATTTTCCCATCAGGAAGAAGAATTAAGCACAAGCTCAGCCTGCCCCCCAGAACCAGAAGAGGGCCTGAAGCAATCCTGCGCTTTTGCGGCCAGCTCCCAAAAAAGCGAGTTGAAAAATGGAACTCAGGGGCACTGCAATTCAAAAACCTGCAGAGTTTTAAATGATACCTCTCGTCCACAAATATATTAAGGGAAGGCAACGAAGAGGCTTTGAAAGCAAGGCAGAATTGCAGGAAACAGATTTCAGGAGGTAGATTCGAATCGCCTTGAAAGCACATGAAAAGCGGCAAAACGTGGACAATGATGCCCTTGGCCAAAAAGGGCGTATGCGTTTTTTCCTGAATATATTCAGGAAAAAACGCATACGCCCTTTTTGGCCAACCAAGCAACCTGGAAAGGCAAATCAGCGCTCCAAAGAAGTCTCGCTTCCCAGCGGGCAAAAGGGCCATGCGGAAAAAAGTGTCCAAAGCAGAAATGCAGGACCGGCCATGGAGAATTGGGAGCCTTGCTACGCTGATGGGCGGGATGTAAATTGCCAACAGCCACTCAGGAGAAGTGTACGGTGTGTCCTGAAACATCTAAAAAACACAGCTTGGAGAGCATAGGGCACTTCCACTCATGGGCGTATAAATTGGGAAAACTAAAAATCAGCAAGACACAGGCACCCCAAAGTTTAGGGCTGCTCTGTTGACAAGAACCCCCACTTCATTACACCTTAAATATCCTAGGAAAGAGAAAAATGGATAAAGAAGTTGTGGTCCTCATGTACAATGGAATATCACTCAGCCATGAAATCAACGTCATAAGGCTAGTAGCAGCACGATGAGTGGATTTAGGTACGACGATTCTAAGTGAAATAAGTCACACAGAAAAAGACACTTATCCTAAGATATCACTTAGAGAGGGAATGTAAAAACCGCTACACTTGAACTGAATTACAAAACAGAACAGAGTCACACGTTTAGAAAACACACTATGGCTGCTGAACGGGAAAGGTGAGGTGGGGTGATGCATAAAACAAGGGTTTCAAATTAGCTCCGATACCGTTCCATAAACCCAATATGTAAGAGACAAGACCTATTCCTTTTTCAGTGAACTGGACTCAACACCCCCTATTCACCGCACAAGAATATATCTGACTAGTAAGAATCCTCAAACCTATGTATTGATATCTCTCTGTAAGTGAGTCAAGGGGGTGTAAAGCGGCATAAACACAGCCGTGAAAAGCAGCTAAACCCCATTATAAAAATAAATTACTTTTCAAAACCCGTGAAACAAAGACAGTGAAAGAGAGAGAAATTCTTCCAAAATTCGTTCAGGGGCTGTGATGCAACCTGGATTGACCATATCTAGACCCACAGCTGATTGAGACATAAGGGTGGACACTCTTGGGGCTGAGAGGTTCGGTGAGGTTGGGTGAGCCAACGCAGACCCTTTCAAGTAATACTGCATGGTACCCATCCCATGGGTCCCAAATCTCCAGGTTCAAGGGCATCTTCCTACATCGAAAACAGGCATGAGAAACCCAGAAGATGGTACACCGTGTGATCGGGAAAGGTTTCTAAAACGCACCTCATTTCTCATCTCCTTTGCTCGGGTTCGCCATTCCAGCCGATTTACTAGCCATCTCCCTCCTTGGAGAATCAGCACCTTTAACCTCCTGTTCCGTACAGGTTGCAATTTGTCCTGAGGATGAACGGGAAGAGGGGGAACCAATGAGAGACTAGCTCTAGGTGTTGGGACAGGCACAGGTCACTCTATTTTCCCATCAGGAAGAAGAATTAAGCACAAGCTCAGCCTGCCCCCCAGAACCAGAAGAGGGCCTGAAGCAATCCTGCGCTTTTGTGGCCAGCTCCCAAAAAAGCGAGTTGAAAAATGGAGCTCAGGGGCACTGCAATTCACAAACCTGCAGAGTTTTAAATGATACCTCTCGTCCACAAATATATTAAGGGAAGGCAACGAAGAGGCTTTGAAAGCAAGGCAGAATTGCAGGAAACAGATTTCAGGAGGTAGATTCGAATCGCCTTGAAAGCACATGAAAAGCGGCAAAACGTGGACAATGATGCCCTTGGCCAAAAAGGGCGTATGCGTTTTTTCCTGAATATATTCAGGAAAAAACGCATACGCCCTTTTTGGCCAACCAAGCAACCTGGAAAGGCCAATCAGCGCTCCAAAGAAGTCTCGCTTCCCAGCGGGCAAAAGGGCCATGCGGAAAAAAGTGTCCAAACCAGAACTGCACGACCGGCCATGGAGAAATGGGAGCCTTGCTTCGCTGATGGGCGGGATGTAAATTGCCAACAGCCACTCGGGAGAAGTGTACGGTGTGTCCTGAAACATCTAAAAAACACAGCTTGGAGAGCATAGGGCACTTCCACTCATGGGCGTATAAATTGGGAAAACTAAAAATCAGCAAGACACAGGCACCCCAAAGTTTAGGGCTGCTCTGTTGACAAGAACCCCCACTTCATTACACCTTAAATATCCTAGGAAAGAGAAAAATGGATAAAGAAGTTGTGGTCCTCATGTACAATGGAATATCACTCAGCCATGAAATCAACGTCATAAGGCTAGTAGCAGCACGATGAGTGGATTTAGGTACGACGATTCTAAGTGAAATAAGTCACACAGAAAAAGACACTTATCATAAGATATCACTTCTAGAGGGAATGTAAAAACCGCTACACTTGAACTGAATTACAAAACAGAACAGAGTCACACGTTTAGGAAACACACTATGGCTGCTGAACGGGAAAGGTGAAGTGGGGTGATGCATAAAACAAGGGTTTCAAATTAGCTCAGATACCGTTCCATAAACCCAATATGTAAGAGACAAGACCTATTCCTTTTTCAGTGAACTGGACTCAACACCCCCTATTCACCGCACAAGAATATATCTGACTAGTAAGAATCTTCAAACCTATGTATTGATATCTCTCTGTAAGTGAGTCAAGGGGGTGTAAAGCGGCATAAACACAGCCGTGAAAAGCAGCTAAACCCCATTATAAAAATAAATTACTTTTCAAAACCCGTGAAACAAAGACAGTGAAAGAGAGAGAAATTCTTCCAAAATTCGTTCAGGGGCTGTGATGCAACCTGGATTGACCATATCTAGACCCACAGCTGATTGAGACATAAGGGTGGACACTCTTGGGGCTGAGAGGTTCGATGAGGTTGGGTGAGCCAACGCAGACCCTTTCAAGTAATACTGCATGGTACCCATCCCATGGGTCCCAAATCTCCAGGTTCAAGGGCATCTTCCTACATCGAAAACAGGCATGAGAAACCCAGAAGATGGTACACCGTGTGATCGGGAAAGGTTTCTAAAACGCACCTCATTTCTCATCTCCTTTGCTCGGGTTCGCCATTCCAGCCACTTTACTAGCCATCTCCCTCCTTGGAGAATCAGCACCTTTAACCTCCTGTTCCGTACAGGTTGCAATTTGTCCTGAGGATGAACGGGAAGAGGGGGAACCAATGAGAGACTAGCTCTAGGTGTTGGGACAGGCACAGGTCACTCTATTTTCCCATCAGGAAGAAGAATTAAGCACAAGCTCAGCCTGCCCCCCAGAACCAGAAGAGGGCCTGAAGCAATCCTGCGCTTTTGCGGCCAGCTCCCAAAAAAGCGAGTTGAAAAATGGAGCTCAGGGGCACTGCAATTCACAAACCTGCAGAGTTTTCAATGATACCTCTCGTCCACAAATATATTAAGGGAAGGCAACGAAGAGGCTTTGAAAGCAAGGCAGAATTGCAGGAAACAGATTTCAGGAGGTAGATTCGAATCGCCTTGAAAGCACATGAAAAGTGGCAAAACGTGGACAATGATGCCCTTGGCCAAAAAGGGCGTATGCGTTTTTTCCTGAATATATTCAGGAAAAAACGCATACGCCCTTTTTGGCCAACCAAGCAACCTGGAAAGGCAAATCAGCGCTCCAAAGAAGTCTGGCTTCCCAGTGGGAAAAAGGGCCATGCGGAAAAAAGTGTCCAAAGCAGAAATGCAGGACCGGCCATGGAGAAATGGGAGCCTTGCTACGCTGATGGGCGGGATGTAAATTGCCAACAGCCACTCTGGAGAAGTGTACGGTGTGTCCTGAAACATCTAAAAAACACAGCTTGGAGAGCATAGGGCACTTCCACTCATGGGCGTATATATTGGGAAAACTAAAAATCAGCAAGACACAGGCACCCCAAAATTTAGGGCTGCTCTGTTGACAAGAACCCCCACTTCATTACACCTTAAATATCCTAGGAAAGAGAAAAATGGATAAAGAAGTTGTGGTCCTCATGTACAATGGAATATCACTCAGCCATGAAATCAACGTCATAAGGCTAGTAGCAGCACGATGAGTGGATTTAGGTACGACGATTCTAAGTGAAATAAGTCACACAGAAAAAGACACTTATCCTAAGATATCACTTAGAGAGGGAATGTAAAAACCGCTACACTTGAACTGAATTACAAAACAGAACAGAGTCACACGTTTAGGAAACACACTATGGCTGCTGAACGGGAAAGGTGAGGTGGGGTGATGCATAAAACAAGGGTTTCAAATTCGCTCCGATACCGTTCCATAAAGCCAATATGTAAGAGACAAGACCTATTCCTTTTTCAGTGACCTGGACTCAACACCCCCTATTCACCGCACAAGAATATATCTGACTAGTAAGAATCTTCAAACCTATGTATTGATATCTCTCTGTAAGTGAGTCAAGGGGGTGTAAAGCGGCATAAACACAGCCGTGAAAAGCAGCTAAACCCCATTATAAAAATAAATGACTTTTCAAAACCCGTGAAACAAAGACAGTGAAAGAGAGAGAAATTCTTCCAAAATTCGTTCAGGGGCTGTGATGCAACCTGGATTGACCATATCTAGACCCACTGCTGATTGAGACATAAGGGTGGACACTCTTGGGGCTGAGAGGTTCGGTGAGGTTGGGTGAGCCAACGCAGACCCTTTCAAGTAATACTGCATGGTACCCATCCCATGGGTCCCAAATCTCCAGGTTCAAGGGCATCTTCCTACATCGAAAACAGGCATGAGAAACCCAGAAGATGGTACACCGTGTGATCGGGAAAGGTTTCTAAAACGCACCTCATTTCTCATCTCCTTTGCTCGGGTTCGCCATTCCAGCCGATTTACTAGCCATCTCCCTCCTTGGAGAATCAGCACCTTTAACCTCCTGTTCTGTACAGGTTGCAATTTGTCCTGAGGATGAACGGGAAGAGGGGGAACCAATGAGAGACTAGCTCTAGGTGTTGGGACAGGCACAGGTCACTCTATTTTCCCATCAGGAAGAAGAATTAAGCACAAGCTCAGCCTGCCCCCCAGAACCAGAAGAGGGCCTGAAGCAATCCTGCGCTTTTGCGGCCAGCTCCCAAAAAAGCGAGTTGAAAAATGGAGCTCAGGGGCACTGCAATTCACAAACCTGCAGAGTTTTCAATGATACCTCTCGTCCACAAATATATTAAGGGAAGGCAACGAAGAGGCTTTGAAAGCAAGGCAGAATTGCAGGAAACAGATTTCAGGAGGTAGATTCGAATCGCCTTGAAAGCACATGAAAAGCGGCAAAACGTGGACAATGATGCCCTTGGCCAAAAAGGGCGTATGCGTTTTTTCCTGAATATATTCAGGAAAAAACGCATACGCCCTTTTTGGCCAACCAAGCAACCTGGAAAGGCAAATCAGCGCTCCAAAGAAGTCTGGCTTCCCAGTGGGAAAAAGGGCCATGCGGAAAAAAGTGTCCAAAGCAGAAATGCAGGACCGGCCATGGAGAAATGGGAGCCTTGCTACGCTGATAGGCGGGATGTAAATTGCCAACAGCCACTCTGGAGAAGTGTACGGTGTGTCCTGAAACATCTAAAAAACACAGCTTGGAGAGCATAGGGCACTTCCACTCATGGGCGTATATATTGGGAAAACTAAAAATCAGCAAGACACAGGCACCCCAAAATTTAGGGCTGCTCTGTTGACAAGAACCCCCACTTCATTACACCTTAAATATCCTAGGAAAGAGAAAAATGGATAAAGAAGTTGTGGTCCTCATGTACAATGGAATATCACTCAGCCATGAAATCAACGTCATAAGGCTAGTAGCAGCACGATGAGTGGATTTAGGTACGACGATTCTAAGTGAAATAAGTCACACAGAAAAAGACACTTAGCCTAAGATATCACTTAGAGAGGGAATGTAAAAACCGCTACACTTGAACTGAATTACAAAACAGAACAGAGTCACACGTTTAGGAAACACACTATGGCTGCTGAACGGGAAAGGTGAGGTGGGGTGATGCATAAAACAAGGGTTTCAAATTCGCTCCGATACCGTTCCATAAACCCAATATGTAAGAGACAAGACCTATTCCTTTTCCAGTGAACTGGACTCAACACCCCCTATTCACCGCACAAGAATATATCTGACTAGTAAGAATCTTCAAACCTATGTATTGATATCTCTCTGTAAGTGAGTCAAGGGGGTGTAAAGCGGCATAAACACAGTCGTGAAAAGCAGCTAAACCCCATTATAAAAATAAATGACTTTTCAAAACCCGTGAAACAAAGACAGTGAAAGAGAGAGAAATTCTTCCAAAATTCGTTCAGGGGCTGTGATGCAACCTGGATTGACCATATCTAGACCCACAGCTGATTGAGACATAAGGGTGGACACTCTTGGGGCTGAGAGGTTCGGTGAGGTTGGGTGAGCCAACGCAGACCCTTTCAAGTAATACTGCATGGTACCCATCCCATGGGTCCCAAATCTCCAGGTTCAAGGGCATCTTCCTACATCGAAAACAGGCATGAGAAACCCAGAAGATGGTACACCGTGTGATCGGGAAAGGTTTCTAAAACGCACCTCATTTCTCATCTCCTTTGCTCGGGTTCGGCATTCCAGCCGATTTACTAGCCATCTCCCTCCTTGGAGAATCAGCACCTTTAACCTCCTGTTCCGTACAGGTTGCAATTTGTCCTGAGGATGAACGGGAAGAGGGGGAACCAATGAGAGACTAGCTCTAGGTGTTGGGACAGGCACAGGTCACTCTATTTTCCCATCAGGAAGAAGAATTAAGCACAAGCTCAGCCTGCCCCCCAGAACAAGAAGAGGGCCTGAAGCAATCCTGCGCTTTTGTGGCCAGCTCCCAAAAAAGCGAGTTGAAAAATGGAGCTCAGGGGCACTGCAATTCACAAACCTGCAGAGTTTTAAATGATACCTCTCGTCCACAAATATATTAAGGGAAGGCAACGAAGAGGCTTTGAAAGCAAGGCAGAATTGCAGGAAACAGATTTCAGGAGGTATATTCGAATCGCCTTGAAAGCACATGAAAAGCGGCAAAACGTGGACAATGATGCCCTTGGCCAAAAAGGGCGTATGCGTTTTTTCCTGAATATATTCAGGAAAAAACGCATACGCCCTTTTTGGCCAACCAAGCAACCTGGAAAGGCAAATCAGCGCTCCAAAGAAGTCTCGCTTCCCAGCGGGCAAAAGGGCCATGCGGAAAAAAGTGTCCAAACCAGAACTGCACGACCGGCCATGGAGAAATGGGAGCCTTGCTTCGCTGATGGGCGGGATGTAAATTGCCAACAGCCACTCGGGAGAAGTGTACGGTGTGTCCTGAAACATCTAAAAAACACAGCTTGGAGAGCATAGGGCACTTCCACTCATGGGCGTATAAATTGGGAAAACTAAAAATCAGCAAGACACAGGCACCCCAAAGTTTAGGGCTGCTCTGTTGACAAGAACCCCCACTTCATTACACCTTAAATATCCTAGGAAAGAGAAAAATGGATAAAGAAGTTGTGGTCCTCATGTACAATGGAATATCACTCAGCCATGAAATCAACGTCATAAGGCTAGTAGCAGCACGATGAGTGGATTTAGGTACGACGATTCTAAGTGAAATAAGTCACACAGAAAAAGACACTTATCCTAAGATATCACTTCTAGAGGGAATGTAAAAACCGCTACACTTGAACTGAATTACAAAACAGAACAGAGTCACACGTTTAGGAAACACACTATGGCTGCTGAACGGGAAAGGTGAAGTGGGGTGATGCATAAAACAAGGGTTTCAAATTAGCTCAGATACCATTCCATAAACCCAATATGTAAGAGACAAGACCTATTCCTTTTTCAGTGAACTGGACTCAACACCCCCTATTCACCGCACAAGAATATATCTGACTAGTAAGAATCTTCCAACCTATGTATTGATATCTCTCTGTAAGTGAGTCAAGGGGGTGTAAAGCGGCATAAACACAGCCGTGAAAAGCAGCTAAACCCCATTATAAAAATAAATTAGTTTTCAAAACCCGTGAAACAAAGACAGTGAAAGAGAGAGAAATTCTTCCAAAATTCGTTCAGGGGCTGTGATGCAACCTGGATTGACCATATCTAGACCCACAGCTGATTGAGACATAAGGGTGGACACTCTTGGGGCTGAGAGGTTCGGTGAGGTTGGGTGAGCCAACGCAGACCCTTTCAAGTAATACTGCATGGTACCCATCCCATGGGTCCCAAATCTCCAGGTTCAAGGGCATCTTCCTACATCGAAAACAGGCATGAGAAACCCAGAAGATGGTACACCGTGTGATCGGGAAAGGTTTCTAAAACGCACCTCATTTCTCATCTCCTTTGCTCGGGTTCGCCATTCCAGCCGATTTACTAGCCATCTCCCTCCTTGGAGAATCAGCACCTTTAACCTCCTGTTCCGTACAGGTTGCAATTTGTCCTGAGGATGAACGGGAAGAGGGGGAACCAATGAGAGACTAGCTCTAGGTGTTGGGACAGGCACAGGTCACTCTATTTTCCCATCAGGAAGAAGAATTAAGCACAAGCTCAGCCTGCCCCCCAGAACCAGAAGAGGGCCTGAAGCAATCCTGCGCTTTTGTGGCCAGCTCCCAAAAAAGCGAGTTGAAAAATGGAGCTCAGGGGCACTGCAATTCACAAACCTGCAGAGTTTTCAATGATACCTCTCGTCCACAAATATATTAAGGGAAGGCAACGAAGAGGCTTTGAAAGCAAGGCAGAATTGCAGGAAACAGATTTCAGGAGGTAGATTCGAATCGCCTTGAAAGCACATGAAAAGCGGCAAAACGTGGACAATGATGCCCTTGGCCAAAAAGGGCGTATGCGTTTTTTCCTGAATATATTCAGGAAAAAACGCATACGCCCTTTTTGGCCAACCAAGGAACCTGGAAAGGCAAATCAGCGCTCCAAAGAAGTCTCGCTTCCCAGCGGGCAAAAGGGCCATGCGGAAAAAAGTGTCCAAACCAGAACTGCACGACCGGCCATGGAGAAATGGGAGCCTTGCTTCGCTGATGGGCGGGATGTAAATTGCCAACAGCCACTCGGGAGAAGTGTACGGTGTGTCCTGAAACATCTAAAAAACACAGCTTGGAGAGCATAGGGCACTTCCACTCATGGGCGTATAAATTGGGAAAACTAAAAATCAGCAAGACACAGGCACCCCAAAGTTTAGGGCTGCTCTGTTGACAAGAACCCCCACTTCATTACACCTTAAATATCCTAGGAAAGAGAAAAATGGATAAAGAAGTTGTGGTCCTCATGTACAATGGAATATCACTCAGCCATGAAATCAACGTCATAAGGCTAGTAGCAGCACGATGAGTGGATTTAGGTACGACGATTCTAAGTGAAATAAGTCACACAGAAAAAGACACTTATCATAAGATATCACATCTAGAGGGAATGTAAAAACCGCTACACTTGAACTGAATTACAAAACAGAACAGAGTCACACGTTTAGGAAACACACTATGGCTGCTGAACGGGAAAGGTGAAGTGGGGTGATGCATAAAACAAGGGTTTCAAATTAGCTCAGATACCGTTCCATAAACCCAATATGTAAGAGACAAGACCTATTCCTTTTTCAGTGAACTGGACTCAACACCCCATATTCACCGCACAAGAATATATCTGACTAGTAAGAATCTTCCAACCTATGTATTGATATCTCTCTGTAAGTGAGTCAAGGGGGTGTAAAGCGGCATAAACACAGCCGTGAAAAGCAGCTAAACCCCATTATAAAAATAAATTACTTTTCAAAACCCGTGAAACAAAGACAGTGAAAGAGAGAGAAATTCTTCCAAAATTCGTTCAGGGGCTGTGATGCAACCTGGATTGACCATATCTAGACCCACAGCTGATTGAGACATAAGGGTGGACACTCTTGGGGCTGAGAGGTTCGGTGAGGTTGGGTGAGGCAACGCAGACCCTTTCAAGTAATACTGCATGGTACCCATCCCATGGGTCCCAAATCTCCAGGTTCAAGGGCATCTTCCTACATCGAAAACAGGCATGAGAAACCCAGAAGATGGTACACCGTGTGATCGGGAAAGGTTTCTAAAACGCACCTCATTTCTCATCTCCTTTGCTCGGGTTCGCCATTCCAGCCACTTTACTAGCCATCTCCCTCCTTGGAGAATCAGCACCTTTAACCTCCTGTTCCGTACAGGTTGCAATTAGTCCTGAGGATGAACGGGAAGAGGGGGAACCAATGAGAGACTAGCTCTAGGTGTTGGGACAGGCACAGGTCACTCTATTTTCCCATCAGGAAGAAGAATTAAGCACAAGCTCAGCCTGCCCCCCAGAACCAGAAGAGGGCCTGAAGCAATCCTGCGCTTTTGCGGCCAGCTCCCAAAAAAGCGAGTTGAAAAATGGAGCTCAGGGGCACTGCAATTCACAAACCTGCAGAGTTTTCAATGATACCTCTCGTCCACAAATATATTAAGGGAAGGCAACGAAGAGGCTTTGAAAGCCAGGCAGAATTGCAGGAAACAGATTTCAGGAGGTAGATTCGAATCGCCTTGAAAGCACATGAAAAGCGGCAAAACGTGGACAATGATGCCCTTGGCCAAAAAGGGCGTATGCGTTTTTTCCTGAATATATTCAGGAAAAAACGCATACGCCCTTTTTGGCCAACCAAGCAACCTGGAAAGGCCAATCAGCGCTCCAAAGAAGTCTCGCTTCCCAGCGGGCAAAAGGGCCATGCGGAAAAAAGTGTCCAAACCAGAACTGCACGACCGGCCATGGAGAAATGGGAGCCTTGCTTCGCTGATGGGCGGGATGTAAATTGCCAACAGCCACTCGAGAGAAGTGTACGGTGTGTCCTGAAACATCTAAAAAACACAGCTTGGAGAGCATAGGGCACTTCCACTCATGGGCGTATAAATTGGGAAAACTAAAAATCAGCAAGACACAGGCACCCCAAAGTTTAGGGCTGCTCTGTTGACAAGAACCCCCACTTCATTACACCTTAAATATCCTAGGAAAGAGAAAAATGGATAAAGAAGTTGTGGTCCTCATGTACAATGCAATATCACACAGCCATGAAATCAACGTCATAAGGCTAGTAGCAGCACGATGAGTGGATTTAGGTACGACGATTCTAAGTGAAATAAGTCACACAGAAAAAGACACTTATCCTAAGATATCACTTCGAGAGGGAATGTAAAAACCGCTACACTTGAACTGAATTACAAAACAGAACAGAGTCACACGTTTAGAAAACACACTATGGCTGCTGAACGGGAAAGGTGAGGTGGGGTGATGCATAAAACAAGGGTTTCAAATTAGCTCCGATACCGTTCCATAAACCCAATATGTAAGAGACAAGACCTATTCCTTTTTAAGTGAACTGGACTCAACACCCCCTATTCACTGCACAAGAATATATCTGACTAGTAAGAATCCTCAAACCTATGTATTCATATCTCTCTGTAAGTGAGTCAAGGGTGTGTAAAGCGGCATAAAAACAGCCGTGAAAAGCAGCTAAACCCCATTATAAAAATAAATTACTTTTCAAAACCCGTGAAACAAAGACAGTGAAAGAGAGAGAAATTCTTACAAAATTCGTTCAGGGGATGTGATGCAACCTGGATTGACCATATCTAGACCCACAGCTGATTGAGACATAAGGGTGGACACTCTTGGGGCTGAGAGGTTCGGTGAGGTTGGGTGAGCCAACGCAGACCCTTTCAAGTAATACTGCATGGTACCCATCCCATGGGTCCCAAATCTCCAGGTTCAAGGGCATCTTCCTACATCGAAATCAGGCATGAGAAACCCAGAAGATGGTACACCATGTGATCGGGAAAGGTTTCTAAAACGCACCTCATTTCTCATCTCCTTTGCTCGGGTTCGCCATTCCAGCCGATTTACTAGCCATCTCCCTCCTTGGAGAATCAGCACCTTTAACCTCCTGTTCCGTACGGGTTGCAATTTGTCCTGAGGATGAACGGGAAGAGGGGGAACCAATGAGAGACTAGCTCTAGGTGTTGGGACAGGCACAGGTCACTCTATTTTCCCATCAGGAAGAAGAATTAAGCACAAGCTCAGCCTGCCCCCCAGAACCAGAAGAGGGCCTGAAGCAATCCTGCGCTTTTGCGGCCAGCTCCCAAAAAAGCGAGTGGTTAAATGGAGCTCAGGGGCACTGCAATTGACAAAGCTGCAGAGTTTTAAATGATACCTCTCGTCCACAAATATATTAAGGGAAGGCAACGAAGAGGCTTTGAAAGCAAGGCAGAATTGCAGGAAACAGATTTCAGGAGGTAGATTCGAATCGCCTTGAAAGCACATGAAAAGCGGCAAAACGTGGACAATGATGCCCTTGGCCAAAAAGGGCGTATGCGTTTTTTCCTGAATATATTCAGGAAAAAACGCATACGCCCTTTTTGGCCAACCAAGCAACCTGGAAAGGCCAATCAGCGCTCCAAAGAAGTCTCGCTTCCCAGCGGGCAAAAGGGCCATGCGGAAAAAAGTGTCCAAACCAGAACTGCACGACCGGCCATGGAGAAATGGGAGCCTTGCTTCGCTGATGGGCGGAATGTAAATTGCCAACAGCCACTCGGGAGAAGTGTACGGTGTGTCCTGAAACATCTAAAAAACACAGCTTGGAGAGCATAGGGCACTTCCACTCATGGGCGTATAAATTGGGAAAACTAAAAATCAGCAAGACACAGGCACCCCAAAGTTTAGGGCTGCTCTGTTGACAAGAACCCCCACTTCATTACACCTTAAATATCCTAGGAAAGAGAAAAATGGATAAAGAAGTTGTGGTCCTCATGTACAATGGAATATCACTCAGCCATGAAATCAACGTCATAAGGCTAGTAGCAGCACGATGAGTGGATTTAGGTACGACGATTCTAAGTGAAATAAGTCACACAGAAAAAGACACTTATCCTAAGATATCACTTAGAGAGGGAATGTAAAAACTGCTACACTTGAACTGAATTACAAAACAGAACAGAGTCACACGTTTAGAAAACACACTATGGCTGCTGAACGGGAAACGTGAGGTGGGGTGATGCATAAAACAAGGGTTTCAAATTAGCTCCGATACCATTCCATAAACCCAATATGTAAGAGACAAGACCTATTCCTTTTTCAGTGAACTGGACTCAACACCCCCTATTCACCACACAACAATATATCTGATTAGTAAGAATCCTCAAACCTATGTATTGATATCTCTCTGTAAGTGAGTCAATGGGGTTTAAAGCGGCATAAACACAGCCGTGAAAAGCAGCTAAACCCCATTATAAAAATAAATTACTTTTCAAAATCCGTGAAACAAAGACAGTGAAAGAGAGAGAAATTCTTCCAAAATTCGTTCAGGGGCTGTGATGCAACCTGGATTGACCATATCTAGACCCACAGCTGATTGAGACATAAGGGTGGACACTCTTGGGGATGAGAGGTTCGGTGAGGTTGGGTGAGCCAACGCAGACCCTTTCAAGTAATACTGCATGGTACCCATCCCATGGGTCCCAAATCTCCAGGTTCAAGGGCATCTTCCTACATCGAAAACAGGCATGAGAAACCCAGAAGATGGTACACCGTGTGATCGGGAAAGGTTTCTAAAACGCACCTCATTTCTCATCTCCTTTGCTCGGGTTCGCCATTCCAGCCGATTTACTAGCCATCTCCCTCCTTGGAGAATCAGCACCTTTAACCTCCTGTTCCGTACAGTTTGCAATTTGTCCTGAGGATGAACGGGAAGAAGGGGAACCAATGAGAGACTAGCTCTAGGTGTTGGGACAGGCACAGGTCACTCTATTTTCCCATCAGGAAGAAGAATTAAGCACAAGCTCAGCCTGCCCCCCAGAACCAGAAGAGGGCCTGAAGCAATCCTGCGCTTTTGTGGCCAGCTCCCAAAAAAGCGAGTAGGAAAATGGAGCTCAGGGGCACTGCAATTCACAAACCTGCAGAGTTTTAAATGATACCTCTCGTCCACAATTATATTAAGGGAAGGCAACGAAGAGGCTTTGAAAGCAAGGCAGAATTGCAGGAAACAGATTTCAGGAGGTAGATTCGAATCGCCTTGAAAGCACATGAAAAGCGGCAAAACGTGGACAATGATGCCCTTGGCCAAAAAGGGCGTATGCGTTTTTCTGAATATATTCAAGAAAAAACGCATACGCCCTTTTTGGCCAACCAAGCAACCTGGAAAGGCAAATCAGCGCTCCAAAGAAGTCTCGCTTCCCAGCGGGCAAAAGGGCCATGCGGAAAAAAGTGTCCAAACCAGAACTGCACGACCGGCCATGGAGAAAAGGGAGCCTTGCTTCGCTGACGGGCCGGATGTAAATTGCCAACAGCCACTCGGGAGAAGTGTACGGTGTGTCCTGAAACATCTAAAAAACACAGCTTGGAGAGCATAGGGCACTTCCACTCATGGGCATATAAATTGGGAAAACTAAAAATCAGCAAGACACAGGCACCCCAAAGTTTAGGGCTGCTCTGTTGACAAGAACCCCCACTTCATTACACCTTAAATATCCTAGGAAAGAGAAAAATGGATAAAGAAGTTGGGGTCCTCATGTACAATGGAATATCACTCAGCCATGAAATCAACGTCATAAGGCTAGTAGCAGCACGATGAGTGGATTTAGGTACGACGATTCTAAGTGAAATAAGTCACACAGAAAAAGACACTTATCCTAAGATATCACTTCGAGAGGGAATGTAAAAACCGCTACACTTGAACTGAATTACAAAACAGAACAGAGTCACACGTTTAGAAAACACACTATGGCTACTGAACGGGAAAGGTGAGGTGGGGTGATGCATAAAGCAAGGGTTTCAAATTAGCTCCGATACCGTTCCATAAACCCAATATGTAAGAGACAAGACCTATTCCTTTTTCAGTGAACTGGACTCAACACCCCCTATTCACCACACAAGAATATATCTGACTAGTAAGAATCTTCAAACCTATGTATTGATATCTCTCTGTAAGTGAGTCAAGGGGGTGTAAAGCGGCATAAACACAGCCGTGAAAAGCAGCTAAACCCCATTATAAAAATAAATTACTTTTCAAAACCCGTGAAACACAGACAGTGAAAGAGAGAGAAATTCTTACAAAATTCCTTCAGGGGCTGTGATGCAACCTGGATTGACCATATCTAGACCCACAGCTGATTGAGACATAAGGGTGGACACTCTTGGGGCTGAGAAGTTCGGTGAGGTTGGGTGAGCCAACGCAGACCCTTTCAAGTAATACTGCATGGTACCCATCCCATGGGTCCCAAATCTCCAGGTTCAAGGGAATCTTCCTACATCGAAAACAGGCATGAGAAACCCAGAAGATGGTACACCGTGTGATCGGGAAAGGTTTCTAAAACGCACCTCATTTCTCATCTCCTTTGCTCGGGTTCGCCATTCCAGCCGATTTACTAGCCATCTCCCTCCTTGGAGAATCAGCACCTTTAACCTCCTGTTCCGTACAGGTTGCAATTTGTCCTGAGGATGAACGGGAAGAGGGGGAACCAATGAGAGACTAGCTCTAGGTGTTGGGAAAGGCACAGGTCACTCTATTTTCCCATCAGGAAGAAGAATTAAGCACAAGCTCAGCCTGCCCCCCAGAACCAGAAGAGGGCCTGAAGCAATCCTGCGCTTTTGCGGCCAGCTCCCAAAAAAGCGAGTTGAAAAATGGAGCTCAGGGGCACTGCAATTCACAAACCTGCAGAGTTTTAAATGATACCTCTCGTCCACAAATATATTAAGGGAAGGCAACGAAGAGGCTTTGAAAGCAAGGCAGAATTGCCGGAAACAGATTTCAGGAGGTAGATTCGAATCGCCTTGAAAGCACATGAAAAGCGGCAAAACGTGGACAATGATGCCCTTGGCCAAAAAGTGCGTATGCGTTTTTTCCTGAATATATTCAGGAAAAAACGCATACGCCCTTTTTGGCCAACCAAGCAACCTGGAAAGGCAAATCAGCGCTCCAAAGAAGTCTCGCTTCCCAGCGGGCAAAAGGGCCATGCGGAAAAAAGTGTCCAAACCAGAACTGCACGACCGGGCATGGAGGAATGGGAGCCTTGCTTCGCTGATGGGCGGGATGTAAATTGCCAACAGCCACTCGGGAGAAGTGTACGGTTTGTCCTGAAACATCTAAAAAACACAGCTTGGAGAGCATAGGGCACTTCCACTCATGGGCGTATAAATTGGGAAAACTAAAAATCAGCAAGACACAGGCACCCCAAAGTTTAGGGCTGCTCTGTTGACAAGAACCCCCACTTCATTACACCTTAAATATCCTAGGAAAGAGAAAAATGGATAAAGAAGTTGTGGTCCTCATGTACAATGGAATATCACACAGCCATGAAATCAACGTCATAAGGCTAGTAGCAGCACGATGAGTGGATTTAGGTACGACGATTCTAAGTGAAATAAGTCACACAGAAAAAGACACTTATCCTAAGATATCACTTAGAGAGGGAATGTAAAAACTGCTACACTTGAACTGAATTACAAAACAGAACAGAGTCACACGTTTAGAAAACACACTATGGCTGCTGAACGGGAAAGGTGAGGTGGGGTGATGCATAAAACAAGGGTTTCAAATTAGCTCCGATACCGTTCCATAAACCCAATATGTAAGAGACAAGACCTATTCCTTTTTCAGTGAACTGGACTCAACACCCCCTATTCACCACACAACAATATATCTGATTAGTAAGAATCCTCAAACCTATGTATTGATATCTCTCTGTAAGTGAGTCAATGGGGTTTAAAGCGGCATAAACACAGCCGTGAAAAGCAGCTAAACCCCATTATAAAAATAAATTACTTTTCAAAATCCGTGAAACAAAGACAGTGAAAGAGAGAGAAATTCTTCCAAAATTCGTTCAGGGGCTGTGATGCAACCTGGATTGACCATATCTAGACCCACAGCTGATTGAGACATAAGGGTGGACACTCTTGGGGATGAGAGGTTCGGTGAGGTTGGGTGAGCCAACGCAGACCCTTTCAAGTAATACTGCATGGTACCCATCCCATGGGTCCCAAATCTCCAGGTTCAAGGGCATCTTCCTACATCGAAATCAGGCATGAGAAACCCAGAAGATGGTACACCGTGTGATCGGGAAAGGTTTCTAAAACGCACCTCATTTCTCATCTCCTTTGCTCGGGTTCGCCATTCCAGCCGATTTACTAGCCATCTCCCTCCTTGGAGAATCAGCACCTTTAACCTCCTGTTCCGTACAGTTTGCAATTTGTCCTGAGGATGAACGGGAAGAAGGGGAACCAATGAGAGACTAGCTCTAGGTGTTGGGACAGGAACAGGTCACTCTATTTTCCCATCAGGAAGAAGAATTAAGCACAAGCTCAGCCTGCCCCCCAGAACCAGAAGAGGGCCTGAAGCAATCCTGCGCTTTTGTGGCCAGCTCCCAAAAAAGCGAGTTGAAAAATGGAGCTCAGGGGCACTGCAATTCACAAACCTGCAGAGTTTTAAATGATACCTCTCGTCCACAATTATATTAAGGGAAGGCAACGAAGAGGCTTTGAAAGCAAGGCAGAATTGCAGGAAACAGATTTCAGGAGGTAGATTCGAATCGCCTTGAAAGCACATGAAAAGCGGCAAAACGTGGACAATGATGCCCTTGGCCAAAAAGGGCGTATGCGTTTTTCTGAATATATTCAAGAAAAAACGCATACGCCCTTTTTGGCCAACCAAGCAACCTGGAAAGGCAAATCAGCGCTCCAAAGAAGTCTCGCTTCCCAGCGGGCAAAAGGGCCATGCGGAAAAAAGTGTCCAAACCAGAACTGCACGACCGGCCATGGAGAAATGGGAGCCTTGCTTCGCTGATGGGCCGGATGTAAATTGCCAACAGCCACTCGGGAGAAGTGTACGGTGTGTCCTGAAACATCTAAAAAACACAGCTTGGAGAGCATAGGGCACTTCCACTCATGGGCGTATAAATTGGGAAAACTAAAAATCAGCAAGACACAGGCACCCCAAAGTTTAGGGCTGCTCTGTTGACAAGAACCCCCACTTCATTACACCTTAAATATCCTAGGAAAGAGAAAAATGGATAAAGAAGTTGGGGTCCTCATGTACAATGGAATATCACTCAGCCATGAAATCAACGTCATAAGGCTAGTAGCAGCACGATGAGTGGATTTAGGTACGACAATTCTAAGTGAAATAAGTCACACAGAAAAAGACACTTATCCTAAGATATCACTTCGAGAGGGAATGTAAAAACCGCTACACTTGAACTGAATTACAAAACAGAACAGAGTCACACGTTTAGAAAACACACTATGGCTACTGAACGGGAAAGGTGAGGTGGGGTGATGCATAAAGCAAGGGTTTCAAATTAGCTCCGATACCGTTCCATAAACCCAATATGTAAGAGACAAGACCTATTCCTTTTTCAGTGAACTGGACTCAACACCCCCTATTCACCACACAAGAATATATCTGACTAGTAAGAATCTTCAAACCTATGTATTGATATCTCTCTGTAAGTGAGTCAAGGGGGTGTAAAGTGGCATAAACACAGCCGTGAAAAGCAGCTAAACCCCATTATAAAAATAAATTACTTTTCAAAACCCGTGAAACAAAGACAGTGAAAGAGAGAGAAATTCTTACAAAATTCCTTCAGGGGCTGTGATGCAACCTGGATTGACCATATCTAGACCCACAGCTGATTGAGACATAAGGGTGGACACTCTTGGGGCTGAGAGGTTCGGTGAGGTTGGGTGAGCCAACGCAGACCCTTTCAAGTAATACTGCATGGTACCCATCCCATGGGTCCCAAATCTCCAGGTTCAAGGGCATCTTCCTACATCGAAAACAGGCATGAGAAACCCAGAAGATGGTACACCGTGTGATCGGGAAAGGTTTCTAAAACGCACCTCATTTCTCATCTCCTTTGCTCGGGTTCGCCATTCCAGCCGATTTACTAGCCATCTCCCTCCTTGGAGAATCAGCACCTTTAACCTCCTGTTCCGTACAGGTTGCAATTTGTCCTGAGGATGAACGGGAAGAGGGGGAACCAATGAGAGACTAGCTCTAGGTGTTGGGAAAGGCACAGGTCACTCTATTTTCCCATCAGGAAGAAGAATTAAGCACAAGCTCAGCCTGCCCCCCAGAACCAGAAGAGGGCCTGAAGCAATCCTGCGCTTTTGCGGCCAGCTCCCAAAAAAGCGAGTTGAAAAATGGAGCTCAGGGGCACTGCAATTCACAAACCTGCAGAGTTTTAAATGATACCTCTCGTCCACAAATATATTAAGGGAAGGCAACGAAGAGGCTTTGAAAGCAAGGCAGAATTGCAGGAAACAGATTTCAGGAGGTAGATTCGAATCGCCTTGAAAGCACATGAAAAGCGGCAAAACGTGGACAATGATGCCCTTGGCCAAAAAGGGCGTATGCGTTTTTTCCTGAATATATTCAGGAAAAAACGCATACGCCCTTTTTGGCCAACCAAGCAACCTGGAAAGGCCAATCAGCGCTCCAAAGAAGTCTCGCTTCCCAGCGGGCAAAAGGGCCATGCGGAAAAAAGTGTCCAAACCAGAACTGCACGACCGGCCATGGAGAAATGGGAGCCTTGCTTCGCTGATGGGCGGGATGTAAATTGCCAACAGCCACTAGGGAGAAGTGTACGGTGTGTCCTGAAACATCTAAAAAACACAGCTTGGAGAGCATAGGGCACTTCCACTCATGGGCGTATAAATTGGGAAAACTAAAAATCAGCAAGACACAGGCACCCCAAAGTTTAGGGCTGCTCTGTTGACAAGAACCCCCACTTCATTACACCTTAAATATCCTAGGAAAGAGAAAAATGGATAAAGAAGTTGTGGTCCTCATGTACAATGGAATATCACTCAGCCATGAAATCAACGTCATAAGGCTAGTAGCAGCACGATGAGTGGATTTAGGTACGACGATTCTAAGTGAAATAAGTCACACAGAAAAAGACACTTATCATAAGATATCACTTAGAGAGGGAATGTAAAAACCGCTACACTTGAACTGAATTACAAAACAGAACAGAGTCACACGTTTAGGAAACACACTATGGCTGCTGAACGGGAAAGGTGAGGTGGGGTGATGCATAAAACAAGGGTTTCAAATTAGCTCAGATACCGTTCCATAAACCCAATATGTAAGAGACAAGACCTATTCATTTTTCAGTGAACTGGACTCAACACCCCCTATTCACCGCACAAGAATATATCTGACTAGTAAGAATCCTCAAACCTATGTATTGATATCTCTCTGTAAGTGAGTCAAGGGGGTGTAAAGCGGCATAAACACAGCCGTGAAAAGCAGCTAAACCCCATTATAAAAATAAATTACTTTTCAAAACCCTTGAAACAAAGACAGTGAAAGAGAGAGAAATTCTTCCAAAATTCGTTCAGGGGCTGTGATGCAACCTGGATTGACCATATCTAGACCCACAGCTGATTGAGACATAAGGGTGGACACTCTTGGGGCTGAGAGGTTCGGTGAGGTTGGGTGAGCCAACGCAGACCCTTTCAAGTAATACTGCATGGTACCCATCCCATGGGTCCCAAATCTCCAGGTTCAAGGGCATCTTCCTACATCGAAAACAGGCATGAGAAACCCAGAAGATGGTACACCGTGTGATCGGGAAAGGTTTCTAAAACGCACCTCATTTCTCATCTCCTTTGCTCGGGTTCGCCATTCCAACCGATTTACTAGCCATCTCCCTCCTTGGAGAATCAGCACCTTTAACCTCCTGTTCCGTACAGGTTGCAATTTGTCCTGAGGATGAACGGGAAGAGGGGGAACCAATGAGAGACTAGCTCTAGGTGTTGGGACAGGCACAGGTCACTCTATTTTCCCATCAGGAAGAAGAATTAAGCACAAGCTCAGCCTGCCCCCCAGAACCAGAAGAGGGCCTGAAGCAATCCTGCGCTTTTGCGGCCAGCTCCCAAAAAAGCGAGTTGAAAAATGGAGCTCAGGGGCACTGCAATTCACAAACCTGCAGAGTTTTCAATGATACCTCTCGTCCACAAATATATTAAGGGAAGGCAACGAAGAGGCTTTGAAAGCAAGGCAGAATTGCAGGAAACAGATTTCAGGAGGTAGATTCGAATCGCCTTGAAAGCACATGAAAAGCGGCCAAACGTGGACAATGATGCCCTTGGCCAAAAAGGGCGTATGCGTTTTTTCCTGAATATATTCAGGAAAAAACGCATACGCCCTTTTTGGCCAACCAAGCAACCTGGAAAGGCAAATCAGCGCTCCAAAGAAGTCTCGCTTCCCAGCGGGCAAAAGGGCCATGCGGAAAAAAGTGTCCAAACCAGAACTGCACGACCGGCCATGGAGAAATGGGAGCCTTGCTTCGCTGATGGGCGGGATGTAAATTGCCAACAGCCACTCGGGAGAAGTGTACGGTGTGTCCTGAAACATCTGAAAAACACAGCTTGGAGAGCATAGGGCACTTCCACTCATGGGCGTATAAATTGGGAAAACTAAAAATCAGCAAGACACAGGCACCCCAAAGTTTAGGGCTGCTCTGTTGACAAGAACCCCCACTTCATTACACCTTAAATATCCTAGGAAAGAGAAAAATGGATAAAGAAGTTGTGGTCCTCATGTACAATGGAATATCACTCAGCCATGAAATCAACGTCATAAGGCTAGTAGCAGCACGATGAGTGGATTTAGGTACGACAATTCTAAGTGAAATAAGTCACACAGAAAAAGACACTTATCCTAAGATATCACTTCGAGAGGGAATGTAAAAACCGCTACACTTGAACTGAATTACAAAACAGAACAGAGTCACACGTTTAGAAAACACACTATGGCTGCTGAACGGGAAAGGTGAGGTGGGGTGATGCATAAAACAAGGGTTTCAAATTAGCTCCGATACCGTTCCATAAACCCAATATGTAAGAGACAAGACCTATTCCTTTTTCAGTGAACTGGACTCAACACCCCCTATTCACCGCACAAGAATATATCTGACTAGTAAGAATCTTCCAACCTATGTATTGATATCTCTCTGTAAGTGAGTCAAGGGGGTGTAAAGCGGCATAAACACAGCCGTGAAAAGCAGCTAAACCCCATTATAAAAATAAATGACTTTTCAAAACCCGTGAAACAAAGACAGTGAAAGAGAGAGAAATTCTTCCAAAATTCGTTCAGGGGATGTGATGCAACCTGTACTGACCATATCTAGACCCACAGCTGATTGAGACATAAGGGTGGACACTCTTGGGGCTGAGAGGTTCGGTGAGGTTGGGTGAGCCAACGCAGACCCTTTCAAGTAATACTGCATGGTACCCATCCCATGGGTCCCAAATCTCCAGGTTCAAGGGCATCTTCCTACATCGAAAACAGGCATGAGAAACCCAGAAGATGGTACACCGTGTGATCGGGAAAGGTTTCTAAAACGCACCTCATTTCTCATCTCCTTTGCTCGGGTTCGCCATTCCAGCCGATTTACTAGCCATCTCCCTCCTTGGAGAATCAGCACCTTTAACCTCCTGTTCCGTACAGGTTGCAATTTGTCCTGAGGATGAACGGGAAGAGGGGGAACCAATGAGAGACTAGCTCTAGGTGTTGGGACAGGGACAGGTCACTCTATTTTCCCATCAGGAAGAAGAATTAAGCAGAAGCTCAGCCTGCCCCCCAGAACCAGAAGAGGGCCTGAAGCAATCCTGCGCTTTTGCGGCCAGCTCCCCAAAAAGCGAGTTTAAAAATGGAGCTAAGGGGCACTGCAATTCACAAACCTGCAGAGTTTTCAATGATAACTCTCGTCCACAAATATATTAAGGGAAGGCAACGAAGAGGCTTTGAAAGCAAGGCAGAATTGCAGGAAACAGATTTCAGGAGGTAGATTCGAATCGCCTTGAAAGCACATGAAAAGCGGCAAAACGTGGACAATGATGCCCTTGGCCAAAAAGGGCGTATGCGTTTTTTCCTGAATATATTCAGGAAAAAACGCATACGCCCTTTTTGGCCAACCAAGCAACCTGGAAAGGCAAATCAGCGCTCCAAAGAAGTCTCGCTTCCCAGCGGGCAAAAGGGCCATGCGGAAAAAAGTGTCCAAACCAGAACTGCACGACCGGGCATGGAGAAATGGGAGCCTTGCTTCGCTGATGGGCGGGATGTAAATTGCCAACAGCCACTCGGGAGAAGTGTACGGTGTGTCCTGAAACATCTAAAAAACACAGCTTGGAGAGCATAGGGCACTTCCACTCATGGGCGTATAAATTGGGAAAACTAAAAATCAGCAAGACACAGGCACCCCAAAGTTTAGGGCTGCTCTGTTGACAAGAACCCCCACTTCATTACACCTTAAATATCCTAGGAAAGAGAAAAATGGATAAAGAAGTTGTGGTCCTCATGTACAATGGAATATCACTCAGCCATGAAATCAACGTCATAAGGCTAGTAGCAGCACGATGAGTGGATTTAGGTACGACGATTCTAAGTGAAATAAGTCACACAGAAAAAGACACTTATCCTAAGATATCACTTCGAGAGGGAATGTAAAAACCGCTACACTTGAACTGAATTACAAAACAGAACAGAGTCACACGTTTAGAAAACACACTATGGCTGCTGAACGGGAAAGGTGAGGTGGGGTGATGCATAAAACAAGGGTTTCAAATTAGCTCCGATACCGTTCCATAAACCCAATATGTAAGAGACAAGACCTATTCCTTTTTCAGTGAACTGGACTCAACACCCCCTATTCACCGCACAAGAATATATCTGACTAGTAAGAATCTTCAAACCTATGTATTGATATCTCTCTGTAAGTGAGTCAAGGGGGTGTAAAGCGGCATAAACACAGCCGTGAAAAGCAGCTAAACCCCATTATAAAAATAAATTACTTTTCAAAACCCGTGAAACAAAGACAGTGAAAGAGAGAGAAATTCTTCCAAAATTCGTTCAGGGGCTGTGATGCAACCTGTACTGACCATATCTAGACCCACAGCTGATTGAGACATAAGGGTGGACACTCTTGGGGCTGAGAGGTTCGGTGAGGTTGGGTGAGCCAACGCAGACCCTTTCAAGTAATACTGCATGGTACCCATCCCATGGGTCCCAAATCTCCAGGTTCAAGGGCATCTTCCTACATCGAAAACAGGCATGAGAAACCCAGAAGATGGTACACCGTGTGATCGGGAAAGGTTTCTAAAACGCACCTCATTTCTCATCTCCTTTGCTCGGGTTCGCCATTCCAGCCGATTTACTAGCCATCTCCCTCCTTGGAGAATCAGCACCTTTAACCTCCTGTTCCGTACAGGTTGCAATTTGTCCTGAGGATGAACGGGAAGAGGGGGAACCAATGAGAGACTAGCTCTAGGTGTTGGGACAGGCACAGGTCACTCTATTTTCCCATCAGGAAGAAGAATTAAGCACAAGCTCAGCCTGCCCCCCAGAACCAGAAGAGGGCCTGAAGCAATCCTGCGCTTTTGCGGCCAGCTCCCCAAAAAGCGAGTTTAAAAATGGAGCTAAGGGGCACTGCAATTCACAAACCTGCAGAGTTTTCAATGATACCTCTCGTCCACAAATATATTAAGGGAAGGCAACGAAGAGGCTTTGAAAGCAAGGCAGAATTGCAGGAAACAGATTTCAGGAGGTAGATTCGAATCGCCTTGAAAGCACATGAAAAGCGGCAAAACGTGGACAATGATGCCCTTGGCCAAAAAGGGCGTATGCGTTTTTTCCTGAATATATTCAGGAAAAAACGCATACGCCCTTTTTGGCCAACCAAGCAACCTGGAAAGGCCAATCAGCGCTCCAAAGAAGTCTCGCTTCCCAGCGGGCAAAAGGGCCATGCGGAAAAAAGTGTCCAAACCAGAACTGCACGACCGGCCATGGAGAAATGGGAGCCTTGCTTCGCTGATGGGCGGGATGTAAATTGCCAACAGCCACTAGGGAGAAGTGTACGGTGTGTCCTGAAACATCTAAAAAACACAGCTTGGAGAGCATAGGGCACTTCCACTCATGGGCGTATAAATTGGGAAAACTAAAAATCAGCAAGACACAGGCACCCCAAAGTTTAGGGCTGCTCTGTTGACAAGAACCCCCACTTCATTACACCTTAAATATCCTAGGAAAGAGAAAAATGGATAAAGAAGTTGTGGTCCTCATGTACAATGGAATATCACTCAGCCATGAAATCAACGTCATAAGGCTAGTAGCAGCATGATGAGTGGATTTAGGTACGACGATTCTAAGTGAAATAAGTCACACAGAAAAAGACACTTATCATAAGATATCACTTAGAGAGGGAATGTAAAAACCGCTACACTTGAACTGAATTACAAAACAGAACAGAGTCACACGTTTAGGAAACACACTATGGCTGCTGAACGGGAAAGGTGAGGTGGGGTGATGCATAAAACAAGGGTTTCAAATTAGCTCAGATACCGTTCCATAAACCCAATATGTAAGAGACAAGACCTATTCATTTTTCAGTGAACTGGACTCAACACCCCCTATTCACCGCACAAGAATATATCTGACTAGTAAGAATCCTCAAACCTATGTATTGATATCTCTCTGTAAGTGAGTCAAGGGGGTGTAAAGCGGCATAAACACAGCCGTGAAAAGCAGCTAAACCCCATTATAAAAATAAATTACTTTTCAAAACCCTTGAAACAAAGACAGTGAAAGAGAGAGAAATTCTTCCAAAATTCGTTCAGGGGCTGTGATGCAACCTGGATTGACCATATCTAGACCCACAGCTGATTGAGACATAAGGGTGGACACTCTTGGGGCTGAGAGGTTCGGTGAGGTTGGGTGAGCCAACGCAGACCCTTTCAAGTAATACTGCATGGTACCCATCCCATGGGTCCCAAATCTCCAGGTTCAAGGGCATCTTCCTACATCGAAAACAGGCATGAGAAACCCAGAAGATGGTACACCGTGTGATCGGGAAAGGTTTCTAAAACGCACCTCATTTCTCATCTCCTTTGCTCGGGTTCGCCATTCCAACCGATTTACTAGCCATCTCCCTCCTTGGAGAATCAGCACCTTTAACCTCCTGTTCCGTACAGGTTGCAATTTGTCCTGAGGATGAACGGGAAGAGGGGGAACCAATGAGAGACTAGCTCTAGGTGTTGGGACAGGCACAGGTCACTCTATTTTCCCATCAGGAAGAAGAATTAAGCACAAGCTCAGCCTGCCCCCCAGAACCAGAAGAGGGCCTGAAGCAATCCTGCGCTTTTGCGGCCAGCTCCCAAAAAAGCGAGTTGAAAAATGGAGCTCAGGGGCACTGCAATTCACAAACCTGCAGAGTTTTCAATGATACCTCTCGTCCACAAATATATTAAGGGAAGGCAACGAAGAGGCTTTGAAAGCAAGGCAGAATTGCAGGAAACAGATTTCAGGAGGTAGATTCGAATCGCCTTGAAAGCACATGAAAAGCGGCCAAACGTGGACAATGATGCCCTTGGCCAAAAAGGGCGTATGCGTTTTTTCCTGAATATATTCAGGAAAAAACGCATACGCCCTTTTTGGCCAACCAAGCAACCTGGAAAGGCAAATCAGCGCTCCAAAGAAGTCTCGCTTCCCAGCGGGCAAAAGGGCCATGCGGAAAAAAGTGTCCAAACCAGAACTGCACGACCGGCCATGGAGAAATGGGAGCCTTGCTTCGCTGATGGGCGGGATGTAAATTGCCAACAGCCACTCGGGAGAAGTGTACGGTGTGTCCTGAAACATCTGAAAAACACAGCTTGGAGAGCATAGGGCACTTCCACTCATGGGCGTATAAATTGGGAAAACTAAAAATCAGCAAGACACAGGCACCCCAAAGTTTAGGGCTGCTCTGTTGACAAGAACCCCCACTTCATTACACCTTAAATATCCTAGGAAAGAGAAAAATGGATAAAGAAGTTGTGGTCCTCATGTACAATGGAATATCACTCAGCCATGAAATCAACGTCATAAGGCTAGTAGCAGCACGATGAGTGGATTTAGGTACGACAATTCTAAGTGAAATAAGTCACACAGAAAAAGACACTTATCCTAAGATATCACTTCGAGAGGGAATGTAAAAACCGCTACACTTGAACTGAATTACAAAACAGAACAGAGTCACACGTTTAGAAAACACACTATGGCTGCTGAACGGGAAAGGTGAGGTGGGGTGATGCATAAAACAAGGGTTTCAAATTAGCTCCGATACCGTTCCATAAACCCAATATGTAAGAGACAAGACCTATTCCTTTTTCAGTGAACTGGACTCAACACCCCCTATTCACCGCACAAGAATATATCTGACTAGTAAGAATCTTCCAACCTATGTATTGATATCTCTCTGTAAGTGAGTCAAGGGGGTGTAAAGCGGCATAAACACAGCCGTGAAAAGCAGCTAAACCCCATTATAAAAATAAATGACTTTTCAAAACCCGTGAAACAAAGACAGTGAAAGAGAGAGAAATTCTTCCAAAATTCGTTCAGGGGATGTGATGCAACCTGTACTGACCATATCTAGACCCACAGCTGATTGAGACATAAGGGTGGACACTCTTGGGGCTGAGAGGTTCGGTGAGGTTGGGTGAGCCAACGCAGACCCTTTCAAGTAATACTGCATGGTACCCATCCCATGGGTCCCAAATCTCCAGGTTCAAGGGCATCTTCCTACATCGAAAACAGGCATGAGAAACCCAGAAGATGGTACACCGTGTGATCGGGAAAGGTTTCTAAAACGCACCTCATTTCTCATCTCCTTTGCTCGGGTTCGCCATTCCAGCCGATTTACTAGCCATCTCCCTCCTTGGAGAATCAGCACCTTTAACCTCCTGTTCCGTACAGGTTGCAATTTGTCCTGAGGATGAACGGGAAGAGGGGGAACCAATGAGAGACTAGCTCTAGGTGTTGGGACAGGCACAGGTCACTCTATTTTCCCATCAGGAAGAAGAATTAAGCACAAGCTCAGCCTGCCCCCCAGAACCAGAAGAGGGCCTGAAGCAATCCTGCGCTTTTGCGGCCAGCTCCCCAAAAAGCGAGTTTAAAAATGGAGCTAAGGGGCACTGCAATTCACAAACCTGCAGAGTTTTCAATGATACCTCTCGTCCACAAATATATTAAGGGAAGGCAACGAAGAGGCTTTGAAAGCAAGGCAGAATTGCAGGAAACAGATTTCAGGAGGTAGATTCGAATCGCCTTGAAAGCACATGAAAAGCGGCAAAACGTGGACAATGATGCCCTTGGCCAAAAAGGGCGTATGCGTTTTTTCCTGAATATATTCAGGAAAAAACGCATACGCCCTTTTTGGCCAACCAAGCAACCTGGAAAGGCAAATCAGCGCTCCAAAGAAGTCTCGCTTCCCAGCGCGCAAAAGGGCCATGCGGAAAAAAGTGTCCAAACCAGAACTGCACGACCGGGCATGGAGAAATGGGAGCCTTGCTTCGCTGATGGGCGGGATGTAAATTGCCAACAGCCACTCGGGAGAAGTGTACGGTGTGTCCTGAAACATCTAAAAAACACAGCTTGGAGAGCATAGGGCACTTCCACTCATGGGCGTATAAATTGGGAAAACTAAAAATCAGCAAGACACAGGCACCCCAAAGTTTAGGGCTGCTCTGTTGACAAGAACCCCCACTTCATTACACCTTAAATATCCTAGGAAAGAGAAAAATGGATAAAGAAGTTGTGGTCCTCATGTACAATGGAATATCACTCAGCCATGAAATCAAAGTCATAAGGCTAGTAGCAGCACGATGAGTGGATTTAGGTACGACGATTCTAAGTGAAATAAGTCACACAGAAAAAGACACTTATCCTAAGATATCACTTCGAGAGGGAATGTAAAAACCGCTACACTTGAACTGAATTACAAAACAGAACAGAGTCACACGTTTAGAAAACACACTATGGCTGCTGAACGGGAAAGGTGAGGTGGGGTGATGCATAAAACAAGGGTTTCAAATTAGCTCCGATACCGTTCCATAAACCCAATATGTAAGAGACAAGACCTATTCCTTTTTCAGTGAACTGGACTCAACACCCCCTATTCACCGCACAAGAATATATCTGACTAGTAAGAATCTTCAAACCTATGTATTGATATCTCTCTGTAAGTGAGTCAAGGGGGTGTAAAGCGGCATAAACACAGCCGTGAAAAGCAGCTAAACCCCATTATAAAAATAAATTACTTTTCAAAACCCGTGAAACAAAGACAGTGAAAGAGAGAGAAATTCTTCCAAAATTCGTTCAGGGGCTGTGATGCAACCTGTACTGACCATATCTAGACCCACAGCTGATTGAGACATAAGGGTGGACACTCTTGGGGCTGAGAGGTTCGGTGAGGTTGGGTGAGCCAACGCAGACCCTTTCAAGTAATACTGCATGGTACCCATCCCATGGGTCCCAAATCTCCAGGTTCAAGGGCATCTTCCTACATCGAAAACAGGCATGAGAAACCCAGAAGATGGTACACCGTGTGATCGGGAAAGGTTTCTAAAACGCACCTCATTTCTCATCTCCTTTGCTCGGGTTCGCCATTCCAGCCGATTTACTAGCCATCTCCCTCCTTGGAGAATCAGCACCTTTAACCTCCTGTTCCGTACAGGTTGCAATTTGTCCTGAGGATGAACGGGAAGAGGGGGAACCAATGAGAGACTAGCTCTAGGTGTTGGGACAGGCACAGGTCACTCTATTTTCCCATCAGGAAGAAGAATTAAGCACAAGCTCAGCCTGCCCCCCAGAACCAGAAGAGGGCCTGAAGCAATCCTGCGCTTTTGCGGCCAGCTCCCCAAAAAGCGAGTTTAAAAATGGAGCTAAGGGGCACTGCAATTCACAAACCTGCAGAGTTTTCAATGATACCTCTCGTCCACAAATATATTAAGGGAAGGCAACGAAGAGGCTTTGAAAGCAAGGCAGAATTGCAGGAAACAGATTTCAGGAGGTAGATTCGAATCGCCTTGAAAGCACATGAAAAGCGGCAAAACGTGGACAATGATGCCCTTGGCCAAAAAGGGCGTATGCGTTTTTTCCTGAATATATTCAGGAAAAAACGCATACGCCCTTTTTGGCCAACCAAGCAACCTGGAAAGGCAAATCAGCGCTCCAAAGAAGTCTCGCTTCCCAGCGGGCAAAAGGGCCATGCGGAAAAAAGTGTCCAAACCAGAACTGCACGACCGGCCATGGAGAAATGGGAGCCTTGCTTCGCTGATGGGCGGGATGTAAATTGCCAACAGCCACTAGGGAGAAGTGTACGGTGTGTCCTGAAACATCTAAAAAACACAGCTTGGAGAGCATAGGGCACTTCCACTCATGGGCGTATAAATTGGGAAAACTAAAAATCAGCAAGACACAGGCACCCCAAAGTTTAGGGCTGCTCTGTTGACAAGAACCCCCACTTCATTACACCTTAAATATCCTAGGAAAGAGAAAAATGGATAAAGAAGTTGTGGTCCTCATGTACAATGGAATATCACTCAGCCATGAAATCAACGTCATAAGGCTAGTAGCAGCACGATGAGTGGATTTAGGTACGACGATTCTAAGTGAAATAAGTCACACAGAAAAAGACACTTATCATAAGATATCACTTAGAGAGGGAATGTAAAAACCGCTACACTTGAACTGAATTACAAAACAGAACAGAGTCACACGTTTAGGAAACACACTATGGCTGCTGAACGGGAAAGGTGAGGTGGGGTGATGCATAAAACAAGGGTTTCAAATTAGCTCAGATACCGTTCCATAAACCCAATATGTAAGAGACAAGACCTATTCCTTTTTCAGTGAACTGGACTCAACACCCCCTATTCACCGCACAAGAATATATCTGACTAGTAAGAATCTTCAAACCTATGTACTGATATCTCTCTGTAAGTGAGTCAAGGGGGTGTAAAGCGGCATAAACACAGCCGTGAAAAGCAGCTAAACCCCATTATAAAAATAAATGACTTTTCAAAACCCGTGAAACAAAGACAGTGAAAGAGAGAGAAATTCTTCCAAAATTCGTTCAGGGGCTGTGATGCAACCTGGATTGACCATATCTAGACCCACAGCTGATTGAGACATAAGGGTGGACACTCTTGGGGCTGAGAGGTTCGGTGAGGTTGGGTGAGCCAACGCAGACCCTTTCAAGTAATACTGCATGGTACCCATCCCATGGGTCCCAAATCTCCAGGTTCAAGGGCATCTTCCTACATCGAAAACAGGCATGAGAAACCCAGAAGATGGTACACCGTGTGATCGGGAAAGGTTTCTAAAACGCACCTCATTTCTCATCTCCTTTTGCTCAGGTTTGCCATTCCAGCCACTTTACTAGCCATCTCCCTCCTTGGAGAATCAGCACCTTTAACCTCCTGTTCCGTACAGGTTGCAATTTGTCCTGAGGATGAACAGGAAGAGGGGGAATCAATGAGAGACTAGCTCTAGGTGTTGGGACAGGCACAGGTCACTCTATTTTCCCATCAGGAAGAAGAATTAAGCACAAGCTCAGCCTGCCCCCCAGAACCAGAAGAGGGCCTGAAGCAATCCTGCGCTTTTGCGGCCAGCTCCCAAAAAAGCGAGTTGAAAAATGGAGCTCAGGGGCACTGCAATTCACAAACCTGCAGAGTTTTAAATGATACCTCTCGTCCACAAATATATTAAGGGAAGGCAACGAAGAGGCTTTGAAAGCAAGGCAGAATTGCAGGAAACAGATTTCAGGAGGTAGATTCGAATCGCCTTGAAAGCACATGAAAAGCGGCAAAACGTGGACAATGATGCCCTTGGCCAAAAAGGGCGTATGCGTTTTTTCCTGAATATATTCAGGAAAAAACGCATACGCCCTTTTTGGCCAACCAAGCAACCTGGAAAGGCAAATCAGCGCTCCAAATAAGTCTCGCTTCCCAGCGGGCAAAAGGGCCATGTGGAAAAAAGTGTCGAAAGCAGAACTGCAGGACCAGCCATGGAGAATTGGGAGCCTTGCTACGCTGATGGGCGGGATGTAAATTGCCAACAGCCACTCGGGAGAAGTGTACGGTGTGTCCTGAAACATCTAAAAAACACAGCTTGGAGAGCATAGGGCACTTCCACTCATGGGCGTATAAATTGGGAAAACTAAAAATCAGCAAGACACAGGCACCCCAAAGTTTAGGGCTGCTCTGTTGACAAGAACCCCCACTTCATTACACCTTAAATATCCTAGGAAAGAGAAAAATGGATAAAGAAGTTGGGGTCCTTATGTACAATGGAATATCACTCAGCCATGAAATCAACGTCATAAGGCTAGTAGCAGCACGATGAGTGGATTTAGGTACGACGATTCTAAGTGAAATAAGTCACACAGAAAAAGACACTTATCCTAAGATATCACTTCGAGAGGGAATGTAAAAACCGCTACACTTGAACTGAATTACAAAACAGAACAGAGTCACACGTTTAGAAAACACACTATGGCTACTGAACGGGAAAGGTGAGGTGGGGTGATGCATAAAACAAGGGTTTCAAATTAGCTCAGATACCGTTCCATAAACCCAATATGTAAGAGACAAGACCTATTCCTTTTTCAGTGAACTGGACACAACACCCCCTATTCACCACACAAGAATATATCTGACTAGTAAGAATCTTCAAACCTATGTATTGATATCTCTCTGTAAGTGAGTCAAGGGGGTGTAACGCGGCATAAACACAGCCGTGAAAAGCAGCTAAACCCCATTATAAAAATAAATTACTTTTCAAAACCCGTGAAACAAAGACAGTGAAAGAGAGAGAAATTCTTACAAAATTCCTTCAGGGGCTGTGATGCAACCTGGATTGACCATATCTAGACCCACAGCTGATTGAGACATAAGGGTGGACACTCTTGGGGCTGAGAGGTTCGGTGAGGTTGGGTGAGCCAACGCAGACCCTTTCAAGTAATACTGCATGGTACCCATCCCATGGGTCCCAAATCTCCAGGTTCAAGGGCATCTTCCTACATCGAAAACAGGCATGAGAAACCCAGAAGATGGTACACCGTGTGATCGGGAAAGGTTTCTAAAACGCACCTCATTTCTCATCTCCTTTGCTCGGGTTCGCCATTCCAGCCGATTTACTAGCCATCTCCCTCCTTGGAGAATCAGCACCTTTAACCTCCTGTTCCGTACAGGTTGCAATTTGTCCTGAGGATGAACGGGAAGAGGGGGAACCAATGAGAGACTAGCTCTAGGTGTTGGGAAAGGCACAGGTCACTCTATTTTCCCATCAGGAAGAAGAATTAAGCACAAGCTCAGCCTGCCCCCCAGAACCAGAAGAGGGCCTGAAGCAATCCTGCGCTTTTGCGGCCAGCTCCCCAAAAAGCGAGTTGAAAAATGGAGCTCAGGGGCACTGCAATTCACAAACCTGCAGAGTTTTAAATGATACCTCTCGTCCACAAATATATTAAGGGAAGGCAACGAAGAGGCTTTGAAAGCAAGGCAGAATTGCAGGAAACAGATTTCAGGAGGTAGATTCGAATCGCCTTGAAAGCACATGAAAAGCGGCAAAACGTGGACAAAGATGCCCTTGGCCAAAAAGGGCGTATGCGTTTTTTCCTAAATATATTCAGGAAAAAACGCATACGCCCTTTTTGGCCAACCAAGCAACCTGGAAAGGCCAATCAGCGCTCCAAAGAAGTCTCGCTTCCCAGCGGGCAAAAGGGCCATGCGGAAAAAAGTGTCCAAACCAGAACTGCACGACCGGCCATGGAGAAACGGGAGCCTTGCTTCGCTGATGGGCGGGATGTAAATTGCCAACAGCCACTCGGGAGAAGTGTACGGTGTGTCCTGAAACATCTAAAAAACACAGCTTGGAGAGCATAGGGCACTTCCACTCATGGGCGTATAAATTGGGAAAACTAAAAATCAGCAAGACACAGGCACCCCAAAGTTTAGGGCTGCTCTGTTGACAAGAACCCCCACTTCATTACACCTTAAATATCCTAGGAAAGAGAAAAATGGATAAAGAAGTTGGGGTCCTTATGTACAATGGAATATCACTCAGCCATGAAATCAACGTCATAAGGCTAGTAGCAGCACGATGAGTGGATTTAGGTACGACGATTCTAAGTGAAATAAGTCACACAGAAAAAGACACTTATCCTAAGATATCACTTCGAGAGGGAATGTAAAAACCGCTACACTTGAACTGAATTACAAAACAGAACAGAGTCACACGTTTAGAAAACACACTATGGCTACTGAACGGGAAAGGTGAGGTGGGGTGATGCATAAAACAAGGGTTTCAAATTAGCTCAGATACCGTTCCATAAACCCAATATGTAAGAGACAAGACCTATTCCTTTTTCAGTGAACTGGACACAACACCCCCTATTCACCACACAAGAATATATCTGACTAGTAAGAATCTTCAAACCTATGTATTGATATCTCTCTGTAAGTGAGTCAAGGGGGTGTAACGCGGCATAAACACAGCCGTGAAAAGCAGCTAAACCCCATTATAAAAATAAATTACTTTTCAAAACCCGTGAAACAAAGACAGTGAAAGAGAGAGAAATTCTTACAAAATTCCTTCAGGGGCTGTGATGCAACCTGGATTGACCATATCTAGACCCACAGCTGATTGAGACATAAGGGTGGACACTCTTGGGGCTGAGAGGTTCGGTGAGGTTGGGTGAGCCAACGCAGACCCTTTCAAGTAATACTGCATGGTACCCATCCCATGGGTCCCAAATCTCCAGGTTCAAGGGCATCTTCCTACATCGAAAACAGGCATGAGAAACCCAGAAGATGGTACACCGTGTGATCGGGAAAGGTTTCTAAAACGCACCTCATTTCTCATCTCCTTTGCTCGGGTTCGCCATTCCAGCCGATTTACTAGCCATCTCCCTCCTTGGAGAATCAGCACCTTTAACCTCCTGTTCCGTACAGGTTGCAATTTGTCCTGAGGATGAACGGGAAGAGGGGGAACCAATGAGAGACTAGCTCTAGGTGTTGGGAAAGGCACAGGTCACTCTATTTTCCCATCAGGAAGAAGAATTAAGCACAAGCTCAGCCTGCCCCCCAGAACCAGAAGAGGGCCTGAAGCAATCCTGCGCTTTTGCGGCCAGCTCCCCAAAAAGCGAGTTGAAAAATGGAGCTCAGGGGCACTGCAATTCACAAACCTGCAGAGTTTTAAATGATACCTCTCGTCCACAAATATATTAAGGGAAGGCAACGAAGAGGCTTTGAAAGCAAGGCAGAATTGCAGGAAACAGATTTCAGGAGGTAGATTCGAATCGCCTTGAAAGCACATGAAAAGCGGCAAAACGTGGACAATGATGCCCTTGGCCAAAAAGGGCGTATGCGTTTTTTCCTAAATATATTCAGGAAAAAACGCATACGCCCTTTTTGGCCAACCAAGCAACCTGGAAAGGCCAATCAGCGCTCCAAAGAAGTCTCGCTTCCCAGCGGGCAAAAGGGCCATGCGGAAAAAAGTGTCCAAACCAGAACTGCACGACCGGCCATGGAGAAACGGGAGCCTTGCTTCGCTGATGGGCGGGATGTAAATTGCCAACAGCCACTCGGGAGAAGTGTACGGTGTGTCCTGAAACATCTAAAAAACACAGCTTGGAGAGCATAGGGCACTTCCACTCATGGGCGTATAAATTGGGAAAACTAAAAATCAGCAAGACACAGGCACCCCAAAGTTTAGGGCTGCTCTGTTGACAAGAACCCCCACTTCATTACACCTTAAATATCCTAGGAAAGAGAAAAATGGATAAAGAAGTTGTGGTCCTCATGTACAATGGAATATCACACAGCCATGAAATCAACGTCATAAGGCTAGTAGCAGCACGATGAGTGGATTTAGGTACGACGATTCTAAGTGAAATAAGTCACACAGAAAAAGACACTTATCCTAAGATATCACTTCGAGAGGGAATGTAAAAACTGCTACACTTGAACTGAATTACAAAACAGAACAGAGTCACACGTTTAGAAAACACACTATGGCTGCTGAACGGGAAAGGTGAGGTGGGGTGTTGCATAAAACAAGGGTTTCAAATTAGCTCCGATACCGTTCCATAAACCCAATATGTAAGAGACAAGACCTATTCCTTTTTCAGTGAACTGGACTCAACACCCCCTATTCACCACACAACAATATATCTGATTAGTAAGAATCCTCAAACCTATGTATTGATATCTCTCTGTAAGTGAGTCAAGGGGGTGTAAAGCGGCATAAACACAGCCGTGAAAAGCAGCTAAACCCCATTATAAAAATAAATTTCTTTTCAAAACCCGTGAAACAAAGACAGTGAAAGAGAGAGAAATTCTTCCAAAATTCGTTCAGGGGCTGTGATGCAACCTGGATTGACCATATCTAGACCCACAGCTGATTGAGACATAAGGGTGGACACTCTTGGGGCTGAGAGGTTCGGTGAGGTTGGGTGAGCCAACGCAGACCCTTTCAAGTAATACTGCATGGTACCCATCCCATGGGTCCCAAATCTCCAGGTTCAAGGGCATCTTCCTACATCGAAAACAGGCATGAGAAACCCAGAAGATGGTACACCGTGTGATCGGGAAAGGTTTCTAAAACGCACCTCATTTCTCATCTCCTTTGCTCGGGTTCGCCATTCCAACCGATTTACTAGCCATCTCCCTCCTTGGAGAATCTGCACCTTTAACCTCCTGTTCCGTACAGGTTGCAATTTGTCCTGAGGATGAACGGGAAGAGGGGGAACCAATGAGAGACTAGCTCTAGGTGTTGGGACAGGCACAGGTCACTCTATTTTCCCATCAGGAAGAAGAATTAAGCACAAGCTCAGCCTGCCCCCCAGAACCAGAAGAGGGCCTGAAGCAATCCTGCGCTTTTGCGGCCAGCTCCCAAAAAAGCGAGTTGAAAAATGGAGCTCAGGGGCACTGCAATTCACAAACCTGCAGAGTTTTCAATGATACCTCTCGTCCACAAATATATTAAGGGAAGGCAACGAAGAGGCTTTGAAAGCAAGGCAGAATTGCAGGAAACAGATTTCAGGAGGTAGATTCGAATCGCCTTGAAAGCACATGAAAAGCGGCAAAACGTGGACAATGATGCCCTTGGCCAAAAAGGGCGTATGCGTTTTTTCCTGAATATATTCAGGAAAAAACGCATACGCCCTTTTTGGCCAACCAAGCAACCTGGAAAGGCAAATCAGCGCTCCAAAGAAGTCTCGCATCCCAGCGGGCAAAAGGGCCATGCGGAAATAAGTGTCCAAACCAGAACTGCACGACCGGCCATGGAGAAATGGGAGCCTTGCTTCGCTGATGGGCGGGATGTAAATTGCCAACAGCCACTCGGGAGAAGTGTACGGTGTGTCCATAAGCATCTGAAAAACACAGCTTGGAGAGCATAGGGCACTTCCACTCATGGGCGTATAAATTGGGAAAACTAAAAATCAGCAAGACACAGGCACCCCAAAGTTTAGGGCTGCTCTGTTGACAAGAACCCCCACTTCATTACACCTTAAATATCCTAGGAAAGAGAAAAATGGATAAAGAAGTTGGGGTCCTCATGTACAATGGAATATCACTCAGCCATGAAATCAACGTCATAAGGCTAGTAGCAGCACGATGAGTGGATTTAGGTACGACGATTCTAAGTGAAATAAGTCACACAGAAAAAGACACTTATCCTAAGATATCACTTATAGAGGGAACGTAAAAACCGCTACACTTGAACTGAATTGCAAAACAGAACAGAGTCACACGTTTAGGAAACACACTATGGCTGCTGAATGGGAAAGGTGAGGTGGGGTGATGCATAAAACAAGGGTTTCAAATTAGCTCCGATACCGTTCCATAAACCCAATATGTAAGAGACAAGACCTATTCCTTTTTCAGTGAACTGGACTCAACACCCCCTATTCACCGCACAAGAATATATCTGACTAGTAAGAATCTTCAAACCTATGTATTGATAGCTCTCTGTAAGTGAGTCAAGGGGGTGTAAAGCGGCATAAACACAGCCGTGAAAAGCAGCTAAACCCCATTATAAAAATAAATTAGTTTTCAAAACCCGTGAAACAAAGACAGTGAAAGAGAGAGAAATTCTTCCAAAATTCGTTCAGGGGCTGTGATGCAACCTGGATTGACCATATCTAGACCCACAGCTGATTGAGACATAAGGGTGGACATTCTTGGGGCTGAGAGGTTCGGTGAGGTTGGGTGAGCCAACGCAGACCCTTTCAAGTAATACTGCATGGTACCCATCCCATGGGTCCCAAATCTCCAGGTTCAAGGGCATCTTCCTACATCGAAAACAGGCATGAGAAACCCAGAAGATGGTACACCGTGTGATCGGGAAAGGTTTCTAAAACGCACCTCATTTCTCATCTCCTTTTGCTCAGGTTCGCCATTCCAGCCACTTTACTAGCCATCTCCCTCCTTGGAGAATCAGCTCCTTTAACCTCCTGTTCCGTACAGGTTGCAATTTGTCCTGAGGATGAACAGGAAGAGGGGGAACCAATGAGAGACTAGCTCTAGGTGTTGGGACAGGCACAGGTCACTCTATTTTCCCATCAGGAAGAAGAATTAAGCACAAGCTCAGCCTGCCCCCCAGAACCAGAAGAGGGCCTGAAGCAATCCTGCGCTTTTGCGGCCAGCTCCCAAAAAAGCGAGTTGAAAAATGGAGCTCAGGGGCACTGCAATTCACAAACCTGCTGAGTTTTAAATGATACCTCTCGTCCACAAATATATTAAGGGAAGGCAACGAAGAGGCTTTGAAAGCAAGGCAGAATTGCAGGAAACAGATTTCAGGAGGTAGATTCGAATCGCCTTGAAAGCACATGAAAAGCGGCAAAACGTGGACAATGATGCCCTTGGCCAAAAAGGGCGTATGCGTTTTTTCCTGAATATATTCAGGAAAAAACGCATACGCCCTTTTTGGCCAACCAAGCAACCTGGAAAGGCAAATCAGCGCTCCAAATAAGTCTCGCTTCCCAGCGGGCAAAAGGGCCATGCGGAAAAAAGTGTCGAAAGCAGAACTGCAGGACCGGCCATGGAGAATTGGGAGCCTTGCTACGCTGATGGGCGGGATGTAAATTGCCAACAGCCACTCGGGAGAAGTGTACGGTGTGTCCTGAAACATCTAAAAAACACAGCTTGGAGAGCATAGGGCACTTCCACTCATGGGCGTATAAATTGGGAAAACTAAAAATCAGCAAGACACAGGCACCCCAAAGTTTAGGGCTGCTCTGTTGACAAGAACCCCCACTTCATTACACCTTAAATATCCTAGGAAAGAGAAAAATGGATAAAGAAGTTGGGGTCCTCATGTACAATGGAATATCACTCAGCCATGAAATCAAAGTCATAAGGCTAGTAGCAGCACGATGAGTGGATTTAGGTACGACGATTCTAAGTGAAATAAGTCACACAGAAAAAGACACTTATCATAAGATATCACTTAGAGAGGGAATGTAAAAACCGCTACACTTGAACTGAATTACAAAACAGAACAGAGTCACACGTTTAGGAAACACACTATGGCTGCTGAACGGGAAAGGTGAGGTGGGGTGATGCATAAAACAAGGGTTTCAAATTAGCTCCGATACCGTTCCATAAACCCAATATGTAAGAGACAAGACCTATTCCTTTTTCAGTGAACTGGACTCAACACCCCCTATTCACCGCACAAGAATATTTCTGACTAGTAAGAATCCTCAAACCTATGTATTGATATCTCTCAGTAAGTGAGTCAAGGGGGTGTAAAGCGGCATAAACACAGCCGTGAAAAGCAGCTAAACCCCATTATAAAAATAAATTACTTTTCAAAACCCGTGAAACAAAGACAGTGAAAGAGAGAGAAATTCTTCCAAAATTCGTTCAGGGGCTGTGATGCAACCTGGATTGACCATATCTAGACCCACAGCTGATTGAGACATAAGGGTGGACACTCCTGGGGCTGAGAGGTTCGGTGAGGTTGGGTGAGCCAACGCAGACCCTTTCAAGTAATACTGCATGGTACCCATCCCATGGGTCCCAAATCTCCAGGTTCAAGGGCATCTTCCTACATCGAAAACAGGCATGAGAAACCCAGAAGATGGTACACCGTGTGATCGGGAAAGGTTTCTAAAACGCACCTCATTTCTCATCTCCTTTGCTCGGGTTCCCCATTCCAGCCGATTTACTAGCCATCTCCCTCCTTGGAGAATCAGCACCTTTAACCTCCTGTTCTGTACAGGTTGCAATTTGTCCTGAGGATGAACGGGAAGAGGGGGAACCAATGAGAGACTAGCTCTAGGTGTTGGGACAGGCACAGGTCACTCTATTTTCCCATCAGGAAGAAGAATTAAGCACAAGCTCAGCCTCCCCCCAGAAGCAGAAGAGGGCCTGAAGCAATCCTGCGCTTTTGCGGCCAGCTCCCAAAAAAGCGAGTTGAAAAATGGAGCTCAGGGTCACTGCAATTCACAAACCTGCAGAGTTTTAAATGATACCTCTCGTCCACAAATATATTAAGGGAAGGCAACGAAGAGGCTTTGAAAGCAAGGCAGAATTGCAGGAAACAGATTTCAGGAGGTAGATTCGAATCGCCTTGAAAGCACATGAAAAGCGGCAAAACGTGGACAATGATGCCCTTGGCCAAAAAGGGCGTATGCGTTTTTTCCTGAATATATTCAGGAAAAAACGCATACGCCCTTTTTGGCCAACCAAGCAACCTGGAAAGGCAAATCAGCGCTCCAAAGAAGTCTCGCTTCCCAGCGGGCAAAAGGGCCATGCGGAAAAAAGTGTCCAAAGCAGAAATGCACGACCGGCCATGGAGAATTGGGAGCCTTGCTACGCTGATGGGCGGGATGTAAATTGCCAACAGCCACTCGGGAGAAGTGTACGGTGGGTCCTGAAACATCTAAAAAACACAGCTTGGAGAGCATAGGGCACTTCCACTCATGGGCGTATAAATTGGGAAAACTAAAAATCAGCAAGACACAGGCACCCCAAAGTTTAGGGCTGCTCTGTTGACAAGAACCCCCACTTCATTACACCTTAAATATCCTAGGAAAGAGAAAAATGGATAAAGAAGTTGGGGTCCTCATGTACAATGGAATATCACTCAGCCATGAAATCTACGTCATAAGGCTAGTAGCAGCACGATGAGTGGATTTAGGTACGACGATTCTAAGTGAAATAAGTCACACAGAAAAAGACACTTATCATAAGATATCACTTAGAGAGGGAATGTAAAAACCGCTACACTTGAACTGAATTACAAAACAGAACAGAGTCACACGTTTAGGAAACACACTATGGCTGCTGAACGGGAAAGGTGAGGTGGGGTGATGCATAAAACAAGGGTTTCAAATTAGCTCCGATACTGTTCCATAAACCCAATATGTAAGAGACAAGACCTATTCCTTTTTCAGTGAACTGGACTCAACACCCCCTATTCACCGCACAAGAATATTTCTGACTAGTAAGAATCCTCAAACCTATGTATTGATATCTCTCAGTAAGTGAGTCAAGGGGGTGTAAAGCGGCATAAACACAGCCGTGAAAAGCAGCTAAACCCCATTATAAAAATAAATTACTTTTCAAAACCCGTGAAACAAAGACAGTGAAAGAGAGAGAAATTCTTCCAAAATTCGTTCAGGGGCTGTGATGCAACCTGGATTGACCATATCTAGACCCACAGCTGATTGAGACATAAGGGTGGACACTCTTGGGGCTGAGAGGTTCGGTGAGGTTGGGTGAGCCAACGCAGACCCTTTCAAGTAATACTGCATGGTACCCATCCCATGGGTCCCAAATCTCCAGGTTCAAGGGCATCTTCCTACATCGAAAACAGGCATGAGAAACCCAGAAGATGGTACACCGTGTGATCGGGAAAGGTTTCTAAAACGCACCTCATTTCTCATCTCCTTTGCTCGGGTTCCCGATTCCAGCCGATTTACTAGCCATCTCCCTCCTTGGAGAATCAGCACCTTTAACCTCCTGTTCCGTACAGGTTGCAATTTGTCCTGAGGATGAACGGGAAGAGGGGGAACCAATGAGAGACTAGCTCTAGGTGTTGGGACAGGCACAGGTCACTCTATTTTCCCATCAGGAAGAAGAATTAAGCACAAGCTCAGCCTCCCCCCAGAAGCAGAAGAGGGCCTGAAGCAATCCTGCGCTTTTGCGGCCAGCTCCCAAAAAAGCGAGTTGAAAAATGGAGCTCAGGGTCACTGCAATTCACAAACCTGCAGAGTTTTCAATGATACCTCTCGTCCACAAATATATTAAGGGAAGGCAACGAAGAGGCTTTGAAAGCAAGGCAGAATTGCAGGAAACAGATTTCAGGAGGTAGATTCGAATCGCCTTGAAAGCACATGAAAAGCGGCAAAACGTGGACAATGATGCCCTTGGCCAAAAAGGGTGTACGCGTTTTTTCCTGAATATATTCAGGAAAAAACGCATACGCCCTTTTTGGCCAACCAAGCAACCTGGAAAGGCAAATCAGCGCTCCAAAGAAGTCTCGCTTCCCAGCGGGCAAAAGGGCCATGCGGAAAAAAGTGTCCAAAGCAGAAATGCACGACCGGCCATGGAGAATTGGGAGCCTTGCTACGCTGATGGGCGGGATGTAAATTGCCAACAGCCACTCGGGAGAAGTGTACGGTGGGTCCTGAAACATCTAAAAAACACAGCTTGGAGAGCATAGGGCACTTCCACTCATGGGCGTATAAATTGGGAAAACTAAAAATCAGCAAGACACAGGCACCCCAAAGTTTAGGGCTGCTCTGTTGACAAGAACCCCCACTTCATTACACCTTAAATATCCTAGGAAAGAGAAAAATGGATAAAGAAGTTGGGGTCCTCATGTACAATGGAATATCACTCAGCCATGAAATCAACGTCATAAGGCTAGTAGCAGCACGATGAGTGGATTTAGGTACGACGATTCTAAGGGAAATAAGTCACACAGAAAAAGACACTTATCATAAGATATCACTTAGAGAGGGAATGTAAAAACCGCTACACTTGAACTGAATTACAAAACAGAACAGAGTCACTCGTTTAGGAAACACACTATGGCTGCTGAACGGGAAAGGTGAGGTGGGGTGATGCATAAAACAAGGGTTTCAAATTAGCTCAGATACCGTTCCATAAACCCAATATGTAAGAGACAAGACCTATTCCTTTTTCAGTGAACTGGACTCAACACCCCCTATTCACCGCACAAGAATATATCTGACTAGTAAGAATCTTCAAACCTATGTATTGATATCTCTCTGTAAGTGAGTCAAGGGGGTGTAAAGCGGCATAAACACAGCCGTGAAAAGCAGCTAAACCCATTATAAAAATAAATTACTTTTCAAAACCCGTGAAACAAAGACAGTGAAAGAGAGAGAAATTCTTCCAAAATTCGTTCAGGGGCTGTGATGCAACCTGGATTGACCATATCTAGACCCACAGCTGATTGAGACATAAGGGTGGACACTCTTGGGGCTGAGAGGTTCGGTGAGGTTGGGTGAGCCAACGCAGACCCTTTCAAGTAATACTGCATGGTACCCATCCCATGGGTCCCAAATCTCCAGGTTCAAGGGCATCTTCCTACGTCGAAAACAGGCATGAGAAACCCAGAAGATGGTACACCGTGTGATCGGGAAAGGTTTCTAAAACGCACCTCATTTCTCATCTCCTTTTGCTCAGGTTCGCCATTCCAGCCACTTTACTAGCCATCTCCCTCCTTGGAGAATCAGCACCTGTAACCTCCTGTTCCGTACAGGTTGCAATTTGTCCTGAGGATGAACCGGAAGAGGGGGAACCAATGAGAGACTAGCTCTAGGTGTTGGGACAGGCACAGGTCACTCTATTTTCCCATCAGGAAGAAGAATTAAGCACAAGCTCAGCCTCACCCCAGAAGCAGAAGAGGGCCTGAAGCAATCCTGCGCTTTTGCGGCCAGCTCCCAAAAAAGCGAGTTGAAAAATGGAGCTCAGGGTCACTGCAATTCACAAACCTGCAGAGTTTTCAATGATACCTCTCGTCCCCAAATATATTAAGGGAAGGCAACGAAGAGGCTTTGAAAGCAAGGCAGAATTGCAGGAAACAGATTTCAGGAGGTAGATTCGAATCGCCTTGAAAGCACATGAAAAGCGGCAAAACGTGGACAATGATGCCCTTGGCCAAAAAGGGCGTATGCGTTTTTTCCTGAATATATTCAGGAAAAAACGCATACGCCCTTTTTGGCCAACCAAGCAACCTGGAAAGGCAAATCAGCGCTCCAAAGAAGTCTCGCTTCCCAGCGGGCAAAAGGGCCATGCGGAAAAAAGTGTCCAAAGCAGAAATGCACGACCGGCCATGGAGAATTGGGAGCCTTGCTACGCTGATGGGCGGGATGTAAATTGCCAACAGCCACTCGGGAGAAGTGTACGGTGGGTCCTGAAACATCTAAAAAACACAGCTTGGAGAGCATAGGGCACTTCCACTCATGGGCGTATAAATTGGGAAAACTAAAAATCAGCAAGACACAGGCACCCCAAAGTTTAGGGCTGCTCTGTTGACAAGAACCCCCACTTCATTACACCTTAAATATCCTAGGAAAGAGAAAAATGGATAAAGAAGTTGGGGTCCTCATGTACAATGGAATATCACTCAGCCATGAAATCAACGTCATAAGGCTAGTAGCAGCACGATGAGTGGATTTAGGTACGACGATTCTAAGGGAAATAAGTCACACAGAAAAAGACACTTATCATAAGATATCACTTAGAGAGGGAATGTAAAAACCGCTACACTTGAACTGAATTACAAAACAGAACAGAGTCACTCGTTTAGGAAACACACTATGGCTGCTGAACGGGAAAGGTGAGGTGGGGTGATGCATAAAACAAGGGTTTCAAATTAGCTCAGATACCGTTCCATAAACCCAATATGTAAGAGACAAGACCTATTCCTTTTTCAGTGAACTGGACTCAACACCCCCTATTCACCGCACAAGAATATATCTGACTAGTAAGAATCTTCAAACCTATGTATTGATATCTCTCTGTAAGTGAGTCAAAGGGGTGTAAAGCGGCATAAACACAGCCGTGAAAAGCAGCTAAACCCCATTATAAAAATAAATTACTTTTCAAAACCCGTGAAACAAAGACAGTGAAAGAGAGAGAAATTCTTCCAAAATTCGTTCAGGGGCTGTGATGCAACCTGGATTGACCATATCTAGACCCACAGCTGATTGAGACATAAGGGTGGACACTCTTGGGGCTGAGAGGTTCGGTGAGGTTGGGTGAGCCAACGCAGACCCTTTCAAGTAATACTGCATGGTACCCATCCCATGGGTCCCAAATCTCCAGGTTCAAGGGCATCTTCCTACATCGAAAACAGGCATGAGAAACCCAGAAGATGGTACACCGTGTGATCGGGAAAGGTTTCTAAAACGCACCTCATTTCTCATCTCCTTTTGCTCAGATTCGCCATTCCAGCCACTTTACTAGCCATCTCCCTCCTTGGAGAATCAGCACCTTTAACCTCCTGTTCCGTACAGGTTGCAATTTGTCCTGAGGATGAACAGGAAGAGGGGGAACCAATGAGAGAATAGCTCTAGGTGTTGGGACAGGCACAGGTCACTCTATTTTCCCATCAGGAAGAAGAATTAAGCACAAGCTCAGCCTGCCCCCCAGAACCAGAAGAGGGCCTGAAGCAATCCTGCGCCTTTGCGGCCAGCTCCCAAAAAAGCGAGTTGAAAAATGGAGCTCAGGGGCACTGCAATTCACAAACCTGCAGAGTTTTCAATGATACCTCTCGTCCACAAATATATTAAGGGAAGGCAACGAAGAGGCTTTGAAAGCAAGGCAGAATTGCAGGAAACAGATTTCAGGAGGTAGATTCGAATCGCCTTGAAAGCACATGAAAAGCGGCAAAATGTGGACAATGATGCCCTTGGCCAAAAAGGGCGTATGCGTTTTTTCCTGAATATATTCAGGAAAAAACGCATACGCCCTTTATGGCCAACCAAGCAACCTGGAAAGGCAAATCAGCGCTCCAAATAAGTCTCGCTTCCCAGCGGGCAAAAGGGCCATGCGGAAAAAAGTGTCGAAAGCAGAACTGCAGGACCGGCCATGGAGAATTGGGAGCCTTGCTACGCTGATGGGCGGGATGTAAATTGCCAACAGCCACTCGGGAGAAGTGTACGGTGTGTCCTGAAACATCTAAAAAACACAGCTTGGAGAGCATAGGGCACTTCCACTCATGGGCGTATAAATTGGGAAAACTAAAAATCAGCAAGACACAGGCACCCCAAAGTTTAGGGCTGCTCTGTTGACAAGAACCCCCACTTCATTACACCTTAAATATCCTAGGAAAGAGAAAAATGGATAAAGAAGTTGGGGTCCTCATGTACAATGGAATATCACTCAGCCATGAAATCAACGTCATAAGGCTAGTAGCAGCACGATGAGTGGATTTAGGTACGACGATTCTAAGTGAAATAAGTCACACAGAAAAAGACACTTATCATAAGATATCACTTAGAGAGGGAATGTAAAAACCGCTACACTTGAACTGAATTACAAAACAGAACAGAGTCACACGTTTAGGAAACACACTGTGGCTGCTGAACGGGAAAGGTGAGGTGGGGTGATGCATAAAACAAGGGTTTCAAATTAGCTCCGATACCGTTCCATAAACCCAATATGTAAGAGACAAGACCTATTCCTTTTTCAGTGAACTGGACTCAACACCCCCTATTCACCGCACAAGAATATTTCTGACTAGTAAGAATCCTCAAACCTATGTATTGATATCTCTCAGTAAGTGAGTCAAGGGGGTGTAAAGCGGCATAAACACAGCCGTGAAAAGCAGCTAAACCCCATTATAAAAATAAATTACTTTTCAAAACCCGTGAAACAAAGACAGTGAAAGAGAGAGAAAATCTTCCAAAATTCGTTCAGGGGCTGTGATGCAACCTGGATTGACCATATCTAGACCCACAGCTGATTGAGACATAAGGGTGGACACTCTTGGGGCTGAGAGGTTCGGTGAGGTTGGGTGAGCCAACGCAGACCCTTTCAAGTAATACTGCATGGTACCCATCCCATGGGTCCCAAATCTCCAGGTTCAAGGGCATCTTCCTACATCGAAAACAGGCATGAGAAACCCAGAAGATGGTACACCGTGTGATCGGGAAAGGTTTCTAAAACGCACCTCATTTCTCATCTCCTTTGCTCGGGTTCGCCATTCCAGCCGATTTACTAGCCATCTCCCTCCTTGGAGAATCAGCACCTTTAACCTCCTGTTCTGTACAGGTTGCAATTTGTCCTGAGGATGAACGGGAAGAGGGGGAACCAATGAGAGACTAGCTCTAGGTGTTGGGACAGGCACAGGTCACTCTATTTTCCCATCAGGAAGAAGAATTAAGCACAAGCTCAGCCTCCCCCCAGAAGCAGAAGCGGGCCTGAAGCAATCCTGCGCTTTTGCGGCCAGCTCCCAAAAAAGCGAGTTGAAAAATGGAGCTCAGGGTCACTGCAATTCACAAACCTGCAGAGTTTTCAATGATACCTCTCGTCCACAAATATATTAAGGGAAGGCAACGAAGAGGCTTTGAAAGCAAGGCAGAATTGCAGGAAACAGATTTCAGGAGGTAGATTCGAATCGCCTTGAAAGCACATGAAAAGCGGCAAAACGTGGACAATGATGCCCTTGGCCAAAAAGGGCGTATGCGTTTTTTCCTGAATATATTCAGGAAAAAACGCATACGCCCTTTTTGGCCAACCAAGCAACCTGGAAAGGCAAATCAGCGCTCCAAAGAAGTCTCGCTTCCCAGCGGGCAAAAGGGCCATGCGGAAAAAAGTGTCCAAAGCAGAAATGCACGACCGGCCATGGAGAATTGGGAGCCTTGCTACGCTGATGGGCGGGATGTAAATTGCCAACAGCCACTCGGGAGAAGTGTACGGTGGGTCCTGAAACATCTAAAAAACACAGCTTGGAGAGCATAGGGCACTTCCACTCATGGGCGTATAAATTGGGAAAACTAAAAATCAGCAAGACACAGGCACCCCAAAGTTTAGGGCTGCTCTGTTGACAAGAACCCCCACTTCATTACACCTTAAATATCCTAGGAAAGAGAAAAATGGATAAAGAAGTTGGGGTCCTCATGTACAATGGAATATCACTCAGCCATGAAATCAACGTCATAAGGCTAGTAGCAGCACGATGAGTGGATTTAGGTACGACGATTCTAAGGGAAATAAGTCACACAGAAAAAGACACTTATCATAAGATATCACTTAGAGAGGGAATGTAAAAACCGCTACACTTGAACTGAATTACAAAACAGAACAGAGTCACTCGTTTAGGAAACACACTATGGCTGCTGAACGGGAAAGGTGAGGTGGGGTGATGCATAAAACAAGGGTTTCAAATTAGCTCAGATACCGTTCCATAAACCCAATATGTAAGAGACAAGACCTATTCCTTTTTCAGTGAACTGGACTCAACACCCCCTATTCACCGCACAAGAATATATCTGACTAGTAAGAATCTTCAAACCTATGTATTGATATCTCTCTGTAAGTGAGTCAAGGGGGTGTAAAGCGGCATAAACACAGCCGTGAAAAGCAGCTAAACCCCATTATAAAAATAAATTACTTTTCAAAACCCGTGAAACAAAGACAGTGAAAGAGAGAGAAATTCTTCCAAAATTCGTTCAGGGGCTGTGATGCAACCTGGATTGACCATATCTAGACCCACAGCTGATTGAGACATAAGGGTGGACACTCTTGGGGCTGAGAGGTTCGGTGAGGTTGGGTGAGCCAACGCAGACCCTTTCAAGTAATACTGCATGGTACCCATCCCATGGGTCCCAAATCTCCAGGTTCAAGGGCATCTTCCTAAGTCGAAAACAGGCATGAGAAACCCAGAAGATGGTACACCGTGTGATCGGGAAAGGTTTCTAAAACGCACCTCATTTCTCATCTCCTTTTGCTCAGGTTCGCCATTCCAGCCACTTTACTAGCCATCTCCCTCCTTGGAGAATCAGCACCTGTAACCTCCTGTTCCGTACAGGTTGCAATTTGTCCTGAGGATGAACCGGAAGAGGGGGAACCAATGAGAGACTAGCTCTAGGTGTTGGGACAGGCACAGGTCACTCTATTTTCCCATCAGGAAGAAGAATTAAGCACAAGCTCAGCCTCACCCCAGAAGCAGAAGAGGGCCTGAAGCAATCCTGCGCTTTTGCGGCCAGCTCCCAAAAAAGCGAGTTGAAAAATGGAGCTCAGGGTCACTGCAATTCACAAACCTGCAGAGTTTTCAATGATACCTCTCGTCCACAAATATATTAAGGGAAGGCAACGAAGAGGCTTTGAAAGCAAGGCAGAATTGCAGGAAACAGATTTCAGGAGGTAGATTCGAATCGCCTTGAAAGCACATGAAAAGCGGCAAAACGTGGACAATGATGCCCTTGGCCAAAAAGGGCGTATGCGTTTTTTCCTGAATATATTCAGGAAAAAACGCATACGCCCTTTTTGGCCAACCAAGCAACCTGGAAAGGCAAATCAGCGCTCCAAAGAAGTCTCGCTTCCCAGCGGGCAAAAGGGCCATGCAGAAAAAAGTGTCCAAAGCAGAAATGCACGACCGGCCATGGAGAACTGGGAGCCTTGCTACGCTGATGGGCGGGATGTAAATTGCCAACAGCCACTAGGGAGAAGTGTACGGTGGGTCCTGAAACATCTAAAAAACACAGCTTGGAGAGCATTGGGCACTTCCACTCATGGGCGTATAAATTGGGAAAACTAAAAATCAGCAAGACACAGGCACCCCAAAGTTTAGGGCTGCTCTGTTGACAAGAACCCCCACTTCATTACACCTTAAATATCCTAGGAAAGAGTAAAATGGATAAAGAAGTTGGGGTCCTCATGTACAATGGAATATCACTCAGCCATGAAATCAACGTCATAAGGCTAGTAGCAGCACGATGAGTGGATTTAGGTACGACGATTCTAAGTGAAATAAGTCACACAGAAAAAGACAGTTATCCTAAGATATCACTTCGAGAGGGAATGTAAAAACCGCTACACTTGAACTGAATTACAAAACAGAACAGAGTCACACGTTTAGAAAACACACTATGGCTGCTGAACGGGAAAGGTGAGGTGGGGTGATGCATAAAACAAGGGTTTCAAATTAGCTCCGATACCGTTCCATAAACCCAATATGTAAGACACAAGACCTATTCCTTTTTCAGTGAACTGGACTCAACACCCCCTATTCACCGCACAAGAATATATCTGACTAGTAAGAATCCTCAAACCTATGTATTGATATCTCTCTGTAAGAGAGTCAAGGGGGTTTAAAGCGGCATAAACACAGCCGTGAAAAGCAGCTAAACCCCATTATAAAAATAAATTACTTTTCAAAACCCGTGAAACAAAGACAGTGAAAGAGAGAGAAATTCTTCCAAAATTCGTTCAGGGGCTGTGATGCAACCTGGATTGACCATATCTAGACCCACAGCTGATTGAGACATAAGGGTGGACACTCTTGGGGCTGAGAGGTTCGGTGAGGTTGGGTGAGCCAACGCAGACCCTTTCAAGTAATACTGCATGGTACCCATCCCATGGGTCCCAAATCTCCAGGTTCAAGGGCATCTTCCTACATCGAAAACAGGCATGAGAAATCCAGAAGATGGTACACCGTGTGATCGGGAAAGGTTTCTAAAACGCACCTCATTTCTCATCTCCTTTGCTCGGGTTCGCCATTCCAGCCGATTTACTAGCCATCTTCCTCCTTGGAGAATCAGCACCTTTAACCTCCTGTTCCGTACAGGTTGCAATTTTTCCTGAGGATGAACGGGAAGAGGGGGAACCAATGAGAGACTAGCTCTAGGTGTTGGGACAGGCACAGGTCACTCTATTTTCCCATCAGGAAGAAGAATTAAGCACAAGCTCAGCCTGCCCCCCAGAACCAGAAGAGGGCCTGAAGCAATCCTGCGCTTTTGTGGCCAGGTCCCAAAAAAGCGAGTTAAAAAATGGAGCTCAGGGGCACTGCAATTCACAAACCTGCAGAGTTTTAAATGATACCTCTCGTCCACAAATATATTAAGGAAGGCAACGAAGAGGCTTTGAAAGCAAGGCAGAATTGCAGGAAACAGATTTCAGGAGGTAGATTCGAATCGCCTTGAAAGCACATGAAAAGCGGCCAAACGTGGACAATGATGCCCTTGGCCAAAAAGGGCGTATGCGTTTTTTCCTGAATATATTCAGGAAAAAACGCATACGCCCTTTTTGGCCAACCAAGCAACCTGGAAAGGCAAATCAGCGCTCCAAAGTAGTCTGGCTTCCCAGCGGGAAAAAGGGCCATGCGGAAAAAAGTGTCCAAAGCAGAAATGCAGGACCGGCCATGGAGAAATGGGAGCCTTGCGACGCTGATGGGCGGGATGTAAATTGCCAACAGCCACTCTGGAGAACTGTACGGTGTGTCCTGAAACATCTAAAAAACACAGCTTGGAGAGCATAGGGCACTTCCACTCATGGGCGTATAAATTGGGAAAACTAAAAATCAGCAAGACACAGGCACCCCAAAGTTTAGGGCTGCTCTGTTGACAAGAATCCCCACTTCATTTCACCTTAAATATCCTAGGAAAGAGAAAAATGGATAAAGAAGTTGTGGTCCTCATGTACAATGTAATATCACTCAGCCATGAAATCAACGTCATAAGGCTAGTAGCAGCACGATGAGTGGATTTAGGTACGACGATTCTAAGTGAAATAAGTCACACAGAAAAAGACACTTATCCTAAGATATCACTTCGAGAGGGAATGTAAAAACCGCTACACTTGAACTGAATTACAAAACAGAACAGAGTCACACGTTTAGAAAACACACTATGGCTGCTGAACGGGAAAGGTGAGGTGGGGTGATGCATAAAACAAGGGTTTCAAATTAGCTCCGATACCGTTCCATAAACCCAATATGTAAGAGACAAGACCTATTCCTTTTTCAGTGAACTGGACTCAACACCCCCTATTCACCGCACAAGAATATATCTGACTAGTAAGAATCCTCAAACCTATGTATTGATATCTCTCTGTAAGTGAGTCAAGGGGGTTTAAAGCGGCATAAACACAGCCGTGAAAAGCAGCTAAACCCCATTATAAAAATAAATTACTTTTCAAAACCCGTGAAACAAAGACAGTGAAAGAGAGAGAAATTCTTCCAAAATTCGTTCAGGGGCTGTGATGCAACCTGGATTGACCATATCTAGACCCACAGCTGATTGAGACATAAGGGTGGACACTCTTGGGGCTGAGAGGTTCGGTGAGGTTGGGTGAGCCAACGCAGACCCTTTCAAGTAATACTGCATGGTACCCATCCCATGGGTCCCAAATCTCCAGGTTCAAGGGCATCTTCCTACATCGAAAACAGGCATGAGAAACCCAGAAGATGGTACACCGTGTGATCGGGAAAGGTTTCTAAAACGCACCTCATTTCTCATCTCCTTTGCTCGGGTTCGCCATTCCAGCCGATTTACTAGCCATCTCCCTCCTTGGAGAATCAGCACCTTTAACCTCCTGTTCCGTACAGGTTGCAATTTTTCCTGAGGATGAACGGGAAGAGGGGGAAACAATGAGAAACTAGCTCTAGGTGTTGGGACAGGCACAGGTCACTCTATTTTCCCATCAGGAAGAAGAATTAAGCACAAGCTCAGCCTGCCCCCCAGAACCAGAAGAGGGCCTGAAGCAATCCTGCGCTTTTATGGCCAGGTCCCAAAAAAGCGAGTTAAAAAATGGAGCTCAGGGGCACTGCAATTCACAAACCTGCAGAGTTTTAAATGATACCTCTCGTCCACAAATATATTAAGGGAAGGCAACGAAGAGGCTTTGAAAGCAAGGCAGAATTGCAGGAAACAGATTTCAGGAGGTAGATTCGAATCGCCTTGAAAGCACATGAAAAGCGGCAAAACGTGGACAATGATGCCCTTGGCCAAAAAGGGCGTATGCGTTTTTTCCTGAATATATTCAGGAAAAAACGCATACGCCCTTTTTGGCCAACCAAGCAACCTGGAAAGGCAAATCAGCGCTCCAAAGTAGTCTGGCTTCCCAGCGGGAAAAAGGGCCATGCGGAAAAAAGTGTCCAAAGCAGAAATGCAGGACCGGCCATGGAGAAATGGGAGCCTTGCTACGCTGATGGGAGGGATGTAAATTGCCAACAGCCACTCTGGAGAAGTGTACGGTGTGTCCTGAAACATCTAAAAAACACAGCTTGGAGAGCATAGGGCACTTCCACTCATGGGCGTATAAATTGGGAAAACTAAAAATCAGCAAGACACAGGCACCCCAAAGTTTAGGGCTGCTCTGTTGACAAGAATCCCCACTTCATTACACCTTAAATATCCTAGGAAAGAGAAAAATGGATAAAGAAGTTGTGGTCCTCATGTACAATGGAATATCACTCAGCCATGAAATCAACGTCATAAGGCTAGTAGCAGCACGATGAGTGGATTTAGGTACGACGATTCTAAGTGAAATAAGTCACACAGAAAAAGACACTTATCCTAAGATATCACTTCGAGAGGGAATGTAAAAACCGCTACACTTGAACTGAATTACAAAACAGAACAGAGTCACACGTTTAGAAAACACACTATGGCTGCTGAACGGGAAAGGTGAGGTGGGGTGATGCATAAAACAAGGGTTTCAAATTAGCTCCGATACCGTTCCATAAACCCAATATGTAAGAGACAAGACCTATTCCTTTTTCAGTGAACTGGAGTCAACACTCCCTATTCACCGCACAAGAATATATCTGACTAGTAAGAATCCTCAAACCTATGTATTGATATCTCTCTGTAAGTGAGTCAAGGGGGTTTAAAGCGGCATAAACACAGCCGTGAAAAGCAGCTAAACCCCATTATAAAAATAAATTACTTTTCAAAACCCGTGAAACAAAGACAGTGAAAGAGAGAGAAATTCTTCCAAAATTCGTTCAGGGGCTGTGATGCAACCTGGATTGACCATATCTAGACCCACAGCTGATTGAGACATAAGGGTGGACACTCTTGGGGCTGAGAGGTTCGGTGAGGTTGGGTGAGCCAACGCAGACCCTTTCAAGTAATACTGCATGGTACCCATCCCATGGGTCCCAAATCGCCAGGTTCAAGGGCATCTTCCTACATCGAAAACAGGCATGAGAAACCCAGAAGATGGTACACCGTGTGATCGGGAAAGGTTTCTAAAACGCACCTCATTTCTCATCTCCTTTGCTCGGGTTCGCCATTCCAGCCGATTTACTAGCCATCTCCCTCCTTGGAGAATCAGCACCTTTAACCTCCTGTTCCGTACAGGTGGCAATTTGTCCTGAGGATGAACGGCAAGAGGGGGAACCAATGAGAGACTAGCACTAGGTGTTGGGACAGGCACAGGTCACTCTATTTTCCCATCAGGAAGAAGAATTAAGCACAAGCTCAGCCTGCCCCCCAGAACCAGAAGAGGGCCTGAAGCAATCCTGCGCTTTTGCGGCCAGCTCCCAAAAAAGCGAGTTGAAAAATGGAGCTCAGGGGCACTGCAATTCACAAACCTGCAGAGTTTTAAATGATACCTCTCGTCCACAAATATATTAAGGGAAGGCAACGAAGAGGCTTTGAAAGCAAGGCAGAATTGCAGGAAACAGATTTCAGGAGGTAGATTCGAATCGCATTGAAAGCACATGAAAAGCGGCAAAACGTGGACAATGATGCCCTTGGCCAAAAAGGGCATATGCGTTTTTTCCTGAATATATTCAGGAAAAAACGCATACGCCCTTTTTGGCCAACCAAGCAACCTGGAAAGGCAAATCAGCGCTCCAAAGAAGTCTCGCTTCCCAGCGGGCAAAAGGGCCATGCAGAAAAAAGTGTCCAAACCAGAACTGCACGACCGGCCATGGAGAAATGGGAGCCTTGCTTCGCTGATGGGCGGGATGTAAATTGCCAACAGCCACTCGGGAGAAGTGTACGGTGTGTCCTGAAACATCTAAAAAACACAGCTTGGAGAGCATAGGGCACTTCCACTCATGGGCGTATAAATTGGGAAAACTAAAAATCAGCAAGACACAGGCACCCCAAAGTTTAGGGCTGCTCTGTTGACAAGAACCCCCACTTCATTACACCTTAAATATCCTAGGAAAGAGAAAAATGGATAAAGAAGTTGTGGTCCTCATGTACAATGGAATATCACTCAGCCATGAAATCAACGTCATAAGGCTAGTAGCAGCACGATGAGTGGATTTAGGTACGACGATTCTAAGTGAAATAAGTCACACAGAAAAAGACACTTATCATAAGATATCACTTCTAGAGGGAATGTAAAAACCGCTACACTTGAACTGAATTACAAAACAGAACAGAGTCACACGTTTAGGAAACACACTATGGCTGCTGAACGGGAAAGGTGAGGTGGGGTGATGCATAAAACAAGGGTTTCAAATTAGCTCCGATACCGTTCCATAAACCCAATATGTAAGAGACAAGACCTATTCCTTTTTCAGTGAACTGGACTCAACACCCCCTATTCACCGCACAAGAATATATCTGACTAGTAAGAATCTTCCAACCTATGTATTGATATCTCTCTGTAAGTGAGTCAAGGGGGTGTAAAGCGGCATAAACACAGCCGTGAAAAGCAGCTAAACCCCATTATAAAAATAAATGACTTTTCAAAACCCGTGAAACAAAGACAGTGAAAGAGAGAGAAATTCTTCCAAAATTCGTTCAGGGGCTGTGATGCAACCTGGATTGACCATATCTAGACCCACAGCTGATTGAGACATAAGGGTGGACACTCTTGGGGCTGAGAGGTTCGGTGAGGTTGGGTGAGCCAACGCAGACCCTTTCAAGTAATACTGCATGGTACCCATCCCATGGGTCCCAAATCTCCAGGTTCAAGGGCATCTTCCTACATTGAAAACAGGCATGAGAAACCCAGAAGATGGTACACCGTGTGATCGGGAAAGGTTTCTAAAACGCACCTCATTTCTCATCTCCTTTCCTCGGGTTCGCCATTCCAGCCGATTTACTAGCCATCTCCCTCCTTGGAGAATCAGCACCTTTAACCTCCTGTTCCGTACAGGTTGCAATTTGTCCTGAGGATGAACGGGAAGAGGGGGAACCAATGAGAGACTAGCTCTAGGTGTTGGGACAGGCACAGGTCACTCTATTTTCCCATCAGGAAGAAGAATTAAGCACAAGCTCAGCCTGCCCCCCAGAACCAGAAGAGGGCCTGAAGCAATCCTGCGCTTTTGCGGCCAGCTCCCAAAAAAGCGAGTTGAAAAATGGAGCTCAGGGGCACTGCAATTCACAAACCTGCAGAGTTTTAAATGATACCTCTCGTCCACAAATATATTAAGGGAAGGCAACGAAGAGGCTTTGAAAGCAAGGCAGAATTGCAGGAAACAGATTTCAGGAGGTAGATTCGAATCGCCTTGAAAGCACATGAAAAGCGGCAAAACGTGGACAATGATGCCCTTGGCCAAAAAGGGCGTATGCGTTTTTTCCTGAATATATTCAGGAAAAAACGCATACGCCCTTTTTGGCCAACCAAGCAACCTGGAAAGGCAAATCAGCGCTCCAAAGTAGTCTGGCTTCCCAGCGGGAAAAAGGGCCATGCGGAAAAAAGTGTCCAAAGCAGAAATGCAGGACCGGCCATGGAGAAATGGGAGCCTTGCTACGCTGATGGGCGGGATGTAAATTGCCAACAGCCACTCTGGAGAACTGTACGGTGTGTCCTGAAACATCTAAAAAACACAGCTTGGAGAGCATAGGGCACTTCCACTCATGGGCGTATAAATTGGGAAAACTAAAAATCAGCAAGACACAGGCACCCCAATGTTTAGGGCTGCTCTGTTGACAAGAATCCCCACTTCATTACACCTTAAATATCCTAGGAAAGAGAAAAATGGATAAAGAAGTTGTGGTCCTCATGTACAATGGAATATCACTCAGCCATGAAATCAACGTCATAAGGCTAGTAGCAGCACGATGAGTGGATTTAGGTACGACGATTCTAAGTGAAATAAGTCACACAGAAAAAGACACTTATCCTAAGATATCACTTCGAGAGGGAATGTAAAAACCGCTACACTTGAACTGAATTACAAAACAGAACAGAGTCACACGTTTAGAAAACACACTATGGCTGCTGAACGGGAAAGGTGAGGTGGGGTGATGCATAAAACAAGGGTTTCAAATTTGCTCCGATACCGTTCCATAAACCCAATATGTAAGAGACAAGACCTATTCCTTTTTCAGTGAACTGGACTCAACACTCCCTATTCACCGCACAAGAATATATCTGACTAGTAAGAATCCTCAAACCTATGTATTGATATCTCTCTGTAAGTGAGTCAAGGGGGTTTAAAGAGGCATAAACACAGCCGTGAAAAGCAGCTAAACCCCATTATAAAAATAAATTACTTTTCAAAACCCGTGAAACAAAGACAGTGAAAGAGAGAGAAATTCTTCCAAAATTCGTTCAGGGGCTGTGATGCAACCTGGATTGACCATATCTAGACCCACAGCTGATTGAGACATAAGGGTGGACACTCTTGGGGCTGAGAGGTTCGGTGAGGTTGGGTGAGCCAACGCAGACCCTTTCAAGTAATACTGCATGGTACCCATCCCATGGGTCCCAAATCGCCAGGTTCAAGGGCATCTTCCTACATCGAAAACAGGCATGAGAAACCCAGAAGATGGTACACCGTGTGATCGGGAAAGGTTTCTAAAACACACCTCATTTCTCATCTCCTTTGCTCGGGTTCGCCATTCCAGCCGATTTACTAGCCATCTCCCTCCTTGGAGAATCAGCACCTTTAACCTCCTGTTCCGTACAGGTTGCAATTTGTCCTGAGGATGAACGGGAAGAGGGGGAACCAATGAGAGACTAGCTCTTGGTGTTGGGACAGGCACAGGTCACTCTATTTTCCCATCAGGAAGAAGAATTAAGCACAAGCTCAGCCTGCCCCCCAGAACCAGAAGAGTGCCTGAAGCAATCCTGCGCTTTTGCGGCCAGCTCCCAAAAAAGCGAGTTGAAAAATGGAGCTCAGGGGCACTGCAATTCACAAACCTGCAGAGTTTTAAATGATACCTCTCGTCCACAAATATATTAAGGGAAGGCAACGAAGAGGCTTTGAAAGCAAGGCAGAATTGCAGGAAACAGATTTCAGGAGGTAGATTCGAATCGCCTTGAAAGCACATGAAAAGCGGCAAAACGTGGACAATGATGCCCTTGGCCAAAAAGGGCGTATGCGTTTTTTCCTGAATATATTCAGGAAAAAACGCATAAGCCCTTTTTGGCCAACCAAGCAACCTGGAAAGGCAAATCAGCGCTCCAAAGAAGTCTCGCTTCCCAGCGGGCAAAAGGGCCATGCAGAAAAAAGTGTCCAAACCAGAACTGCACGACCGGCCATGGAGAAATGGGAGCCTTGCTTCGCTGATGGGCGGGATGTAAATTGCCAACAGCCACTCGGGAGAAGTGTACGGTGTGTCCTGAAACATCTAAAAAACACAGCTTGGAGAGCATAGGGCACTTCCACTCATGGGCGTATAAATTGGGAAAACTAAAAATCAGCAAGACACAGGCACCCCAAAGTTTAGGGCTGCTCTGTTGACAAGAACCCCCACTTCATTACACCTTAAATATCCTAGGAAAGAGAAAAATGGATAAAGAAGTTGTGGTCCTCATGTACAATGGAATATCACTCAGCCATGAAATCAACGTCATAAGGCTAGTAGCAGCACGATGAGTGGATTTAGGTACGACGATTCTAAGTGAAATAAGTCACACAGAAAAAGACACTTATCATAAGATATCACTTCTAGAGGGAATGTAAAAACCGCTACACTTGAACTGAATTACAAAACAGAACAGAGTCACACGTTTAGGAAACACACTATGGCTGCTGAACGGGAAAGGTGAGGTGGGGTGATGCATAAAACAAGGGTTTCAAATTAGCTCCGATACCGTTCCATAAACCCAATATGTAAGAGACAAGACCTATTCCTTTTTCAGTGAACTGGACTCAACACCCCCTATTCACCGCACAAGAATATATCTGACTAGTAAGAATCTTCCAACCTATGTATTGATATCTCTCTGTAAGTGAGTCAAGGGGGTGTAAAGCGGCATAAACACAGCCGTGAAAAGCAGCTAAACCCCATTATAAAAATAAATGACTTTTCAAAACCCGTGAAACAAAGACAGTGAAAGAGAGAGAAATTCTTCCAAAATTCGTTCAGGGGCTGTGATGCAACCTGGATTGACCATATCTAGACCCACTGCTGATTGAGACATAAGGGTGGACACTCTTGGGGCTGAGAGGTTCGGTGAGGTTGGGTCAGCCAACGCAGACCCTTTCAAGTAATACTGCATGGTACCCATCCCATGGGTCCCAAATCTCCAGGTTCAAGGGCATCTTCCTACATCGAAAACAGGCATGAGAAACCCAGAAGATGGTACACCGTGTGATCGGGAAAGGTTTCTAAAACGCACCTCATTTCTCATCTCCTTTGCTCGGGTTCGCCATTCCAGCCGATTTACTAGCCATCTCCCTCCTTGGAGAATCAGCACCTTTAACCTCCTGTTCCGTACAGGTGGCAATTTGTCCTGAGGATGAACGGCAAGAGGGGGAACCAATGAGAGACTAGCACTAGGTGTTGGGACAGGCACAGGTCACTCTATTTTCCCATCAGGAAGAAGAATTAAGCACAAGCTCAGCCTGCCCCCCAGAACCAGAAGAGGGCCTGAAGCAATCCTGCGCTTTTGCGGCCAGCTCCCAAAAAAGCGAGTTGAAAAATGGAGCTCAGGGGCACTGCAATTCACAAACCTGCAGAGTTTTAAATGATACCTCTCGTCCACAAATATATTAAGGGAAGGCAACGAAGAGGCTTTGAAAGCAAGGCAGAATTGCAGGAAACAGATTTCAGGAGGTAGATTCGAATCGCATTGAAAGCACATGAAAAGCGGCAAAACGTGGACAATGATGCCCTTGGCCAAAAAGGGCGTATGCGTTTTTTCCTGAATATATTCAGGAAAAAACGCATACGCCCTTTTTGGCCAACCAAGCAACCTGGAAAGGCCAATCAGCGCTCCAAAGAAGTCTCGCTTCCCAGCGGGCAAAAGGGCCATGCGGAAAAAAGTGTCCAAACCAGAACTGCACGACCGGCCATGGAGAAATGGGAGCCTTGCTACGCTGATGGGCGGGATGTAAATTGCCAACAGCCACTCGGGAGAAGTGTACGGTGTGTCCTGAAACATCTAAAAAACACAGCTTGGAGAGCATAGGGCACTTCCACTCATGGGCGTATAAATTGGGAAAACTAAAAATCAGCAAGACACAGGCACCCCAAAGTTTAGGGCTGCTCTGTTGACAAGAACCCCCACTTCATTACACCTTAAATATCCTAGGAAAGAGAAAAATGGATAAAGAAGTTGTGGTCCTCATGTACAATGGAATATCACTCAGCCATTAAATCAACGTCATAAGGCTAGTAGCAGCACGATGAGTGGATTTAGGTACGACGATTCTAAGTGAAATAAGTCACACAGAAAAAGACACTTATCCTAAGATATCACTTCGAGAGGGAATGTAAAAACGGCTACACTTGAACTGAATTACAAAACAGAACAGAGTCACACGTTTAGAAAACACACTATGGCTGCTGAACGGGAAAGGTGAGGTGGGGTGATGCATAAAACAAGGGTTTCAAACTAGCTCCGATACCGTTCCATAAACCCAATATGTAAGAGACAAGACCTATTCCTTTTTCAGTGAACTGGACTCAACACCCCCTATTCACCGCACAAGAATATATCTGACTAGTAAGAATCCTCAAACCTATGTATTGATATCTCTCTGTAAGTGAGTCAAGGGGGTGTAAAGCGGCATAAACACAGCCGTGAAAAGCAGCTAAACCCCATTATAAAAATAAATTACTTTTCAAAACCCGTGAAACAAAGACAGTGAAAGAGAGAGAAATTCTTCCAAAATTCGTTCAGGGGATGTGATGCAACCTGGATTGACCATATCTAGACCCACAGCTGATTGAGACATAAGGGTAGACACTCTTGGGGCTGAGAGGTTCGGTGAGGTTGGGTGAGCCAACGCAGACCCTTTCAAGTAATACTGCATGGTACCCATCCCATGGGTCCCAAATCTCCAGGTTCAAGGGCATCTTCCTACATCGAAAACAGGCATGAGAAACCCAGAAGATGGTACACCGTGTGATCGGGAAAGGTTTCTAAAACGCACCTCATTTCTCATCTCCTTTGCTCGGGTTCGCCATTCCAGCCGATTTACTAGCCATCTCCCTCCTTGGAGAATCAGCACCTTTAACCTCGTGTTCCGTACAGGTTGCAATTTGTCCTGAGGATGAACGGGAAGAGGGGGAACCAATGAGAGACTAGCTCTAGGTGTTGGGACAGGCACAGGTCACTCTATTTTCCCATCAGGAAGAAGAATTAAGCACAAGCTCAGCCTGCCCCCCAGAACCAGAAGAGGGCCTGAAGCAATCCTGCGCTTTTGCGGCCAGCTCCCAAAAAAGCGAGTTGAAAAATGGAGCTCAGGGGCACTGCAATTCACAAACCTGCAGAGTTTTCAATGATACCTCTCGTCCACAAATATATTAAGGGAAGGCAACGAAGAGGCTTTGAAAGCAAGGCAGAATTGCAGGAAACAGATTTCAGGAGGTAGATTCGAATCGCCTTGAAAGCACATGAAAAGCGGCAAAACGTGGACAATGATGCCCTTGGCCAAAAAGGGCGTATGCGTTTTTTCCTGAATATATTAAGGGAAAAATGCATACGCCCTTTTTGGCCAACCAAGCAACCTGGAAAGGCCAATCAGCGCTGCAAAGAAGTCTCGCTTCCCAGCGGGCAAAAGGGCCATGCGGAAAAAAGTGTCCAAACCAGAACTGCACGACCGGCCATGGAGAAATGGGAGCCTTGCTTCGCTGATGGGCGGGATGTAAATTGCCAACAGCCACTCGGGAGAAGTGTACGGTGTGTCCTGAAACATCTAAAAAACACAGCTTGGAGAGCATAGGGCACTTCCACTCATGGGCGTATAAATTGGGAAAACTAAAAATCAGCAAGACACAGGCACCCCAAAGTTTAGGGCTGCTCTGTTGACAAGAACCCCCACTTCATTACACCTTAAATATCCTAGGAAAGAGAAAAATGGATAAAGAAGTTGTGGTCCTCATGTACAATGGAATATCACTCAGCCATTAAATCAACGTCATAAGGCTAGTAGCAGCACGATGAGTGGATTTAGGTACGACGATTCTAAGTGAAATAAGTCACACAGAAAAAGACACTTATCCTAAGATATCACTTCGAGAGGGAATGTAAAAACCGCTACACTTGAACTGAATTACAAAACAGAACAGAGTCACACGTTTAGAAAACACACTATGGCTGCTGAACGGGAAAGGTGAGGTGGGGTGATGCATAAAACAAGGGTTTCAAATTAGCTCCGATACCGTTCCATAAACCCAATATGTAAGAGACAAGACCTATTCCTTTTTCAGTGAACTGGACTCAACACCCCCTATTCACCACACAAGAAAATATCTCACTAGTAAAATCTTCAAACCTATGTACTGATATCTCTCTGTAAGTGAGTCAAGGGGGTGTAAAGCGGCATAAACACAGCCGTGAAAAGCAGCTAAACCCCATTATAAAAATAAATTACTTTTCAAAACCCGTGAAACAAAGACAGTGAAAGAGAGAGAAATTCTTCCAAAATTCGTTCAGGGGCTGTGATGCAACCTGGATTGACCATATCTAGACCCACAGCTGATTGAGACATAAGGGTGGACACTCTTGGGGCTGAGAGGTTCGGTGAGGTTGGGTGAGCCAACGCAGACCCTTTCAAGTAATACTGCATGGTACCCATCCCATGGGTCCCAAATCTCCAGGTTCAAGGGCATCTTCCTACATCGAAAACAGGCATGAGAAACCCAGAAGATGGCACACCGTGTGATCGGGAAAGGTTTCTAAAACGCACCTCATTTCTCATCTCCTTTGCTCGGGTTCGCCATTCCAGCCGATTTACTAGCCATCTCCCTCCTTGGAGAATCAGCACCTTTAACCTCCTGTTCTGTACAGGTTGCAATTTGTCCTGAGGATGAACGGGAAGAGGGGGAACCAATGAGAGACTAGCTCTAGGTGTTGGGACAGGCACAGGTCACTCTATTTTCCCATCAGGAAGAAGAATTAAGCACAAGCTCAGCCTGCCCCCCAGAACCAGAAGAGGGCCTGAAGCAATCCTGCGCTTTTGCGGCCAGCTCCCAAAAAAGCGAGTTGAAAAATGGAGCTCAGGGGCACTGCAATTCACAAACCTGCAGAGTTTTCAATGATACCTCTCGTCCACAAATATATTAAGGGAAGGCAACGAAGAGGCTTTGAAAGCAAGGCAGAATTGCAGGAAACAGATTTCAGGAGGTAGATTCGAATCGCCTTGAAAGCACATAAAAAGCGGCAAAACGTGGACAATGATGCCCTTGGCCAAAAAGGGCGTATGCGTTTTTTCCTGAATATATTCAGGAAAAAACGCATACGCCCTTTTTGGCCAACCAAGCAACCTGGAAAGGCAAATCAGCGCTCCAAAGAAGTCTGGTTTCACAGTGGGAAAAAGGGCCATGCGGAAAAAAGTGTCCAAAGCAGAAATGCAGGACCGGCCATGGAGAAATGGGAGCCTTGCTACGCTGATGGGCGGGATGTAAATTGCCAACAGCCACTCTGGAGAAGTGTACGGTGTGTCCTGAAACATCTAAAAAACACAGCTTGGAGAGCATAGGGCACTTCCACTCATGGGCGTATATATTGGGAAAACTAAAAATCAGCAAGACACAGGCACCCCAAAATTTAGGGCTGCTCTGTTGACAAGAACCCCCACTTCATTACACCTTAAATATCCTAGGAAAGAGAAAAATGGATAAAGAAGTTGTGGTCCTCATGTACAATGGAATATCACTCAGCCATGAAATCAACGTCATAAGGCTAGTAGCAGCACCATGAGTGGATTTAGGTACGACGATTCTAAGTGAAATAAGTCACACAGAAAAAGACACTTATCCTAAGATATCACTTAGAGAGGGAATGTAAAAACCGCTACACTTGAACTGAATTACAAAACAGAACAGAGTCACACGTTTAGGAAACACACTATGGCTGCTGAACGGGAAAGGTGAGGTGGGGTGATGCATAAAACAAGGGTTTCAAATTAGCTCCGATACCGTTCCATAAACCCAATATGTAAGAGACAAGACCTATTCCTTTTTCAGTGACCTGGACTCAACACCCCCTATTCACCGCACAAGAATATATCTGACTAGTAAGAATCTTCAAACCTATGTATTGATATCTCTCTGTAAGTGAGACAAGGGGGTGTAAAGCGGCATAAACACAGCCGTGAAAAGCAGCTAAACCCCATTATAAAAATAAATGACTTTTCAAAACCCGTGAAACAAGGACAGTGAAAGAGAGAGAAATTCTTCCAAAATTCGTTCAGGGGCTGTGATGCAACCTGGATTGACCATATCTAGACCCACAGCTGATTGAGACATAAGGGTGGACACTCTTGGGGCTGAGAGGTTCGGTGAGGTTGGGTGAGCCAACGCAGACCCTTTCAAGTAATACTGCATGGTACCCATCCCATGGGTCCCAAATCTCCAGGTTCAAGGGCATCTTCCTACATCGAAAACAGGCATGAGAAACCCAGAAGATGGTACACCGTGTGATCGGGAAAGGTTTCTAAAACGCACCTCATTTCTCATCTCCTTTGCTCGGGTTCGCCATTCCAGCCGATTTACTAGCCATCTCCCTCCTTGGAGAATCAGCACCTTTAACCTCCTGTTCCGTACAGGTTGCAATTTGTCCTGAGGATGAACGGGAAGAGGGGGAACCAATGAGAGACTAGCTCTAGGTGTTGGGACAGGCACAGGTCACTCTATTTTCCCATCAGGAAGAAGAATTAAGCACAAGCTCAGCCTCCCCCCAGAACCAGAAAAGGGCCTGAAGCAATCCTGCGCTTTTGCGGCCAGCTCCCAAAAAAGCGAGTTGAAAAATGGAGCTCAGGGGCACTGCAATTCAAAAACCTGCAGAGTTTTAAATGATACCTCTCGTCCACAAATATATTAAGGGAAGGCAACGAAGAGGCTTTGAAAGCAAGGCAGAATTGCAGGAAACAGATTTCAGGAGGTAGATTCGAATCGCCTTGAAAGCACATGAAAAGCGGCAAAACGTGGACAATGATGCCCTTGGCCAAAAAGGGCGTATGCGTTTTTTCCTGAATATATTCAGGAAAAAACGCATACGCCCTTTTTGGCCAACCAAGCAACCTGGAAAGGCAAATCAGCGCTCCAAAGAAGTCTCGCTTCCCAGCGGGCAAAAGGGCCATGCGGAAAAAAGTGTCCAAAGCAGAAATGCAGGACCGGCCATGGAGAATTGGGAGCCTTGCTACGCTGATGGGCGGGATGTAAATTGCCAACAGCCACTCAGGAGAAGTGTACGGTGTGTCCTGAAACATCTAAAAAACACAGCTTGGAGAGCATAGGGCACTTCCACTCATGGGCGTATAAATTGGGAAAACTAAAAATCAGCAAGACACAGGCACCCCAAAGTTTAGGGCTGCTCTGTTGACAAGAACCCCCACTTCGTTACACCTTAAATATCCTAGGAAAGAGAAAAATGGATAAAGAAGTTGTGGTCCTCATGTACAATGGAATATCACTCAGCCATGAAATCAACGTCATAAGGCTAGTAGCAGCACGATGAGTGGATTTAGGTACGACGATTCTAAGTGAAATAAGTCACACAGAAAAAGACACTTATCATAAGATATCACTTCTAGAGGGAATGTAAAAACCGCTACACTTGAACTGAATTACAAAACAGAACAGAGTCACACGTTTAGGAAACACACTATGGCTGCTGAACGGGAAAGGTGAGGTGGGGTGATGCATAAAACAAGGGTTTCAAATTAGCTCCGATACCGTTCCATAAACCCAATATGTAAGAGACAAGACCTATTCCTTTTTCAGTGAACTGGACTCAACACCCCCTATTCACCGCACAAAAATATATCTGACTAGTAAGAATCTTCAAACCTATGTATTGATATCTCTCTGTAAGTGAGTCAAGGGGGTGTAAAGCGGCATAAACACAGCCGTGAAAAGCAGCTAAACCCCATTATAAAAATAAATTACTTTTCAAAACCCGTGAAACAAAGACAGTGAAAGAGAGAGAAATTCTTCCAAAATTCGTTCAGGGGCTGTGATGCAACCTGGATTGACCATATCTAGACCCACAGCTGATTGAGACATAAGGGTGGACACTCTTGGGGCTGAGAGGTTCGGTGAGGTTGGGTGAGCCAACGCAGACCCTTTCAAGTAATACTGCATGGTACCCATCCCATGGGTCCCAAATCTCCAGGTTCAAGGGCATCTTCCTACATCGAAAACAGGCATGAGAAACCCAGAAGATGGTACACCGTGTGATCGGGAAAGGTTTCTAAAACGCACCTCATTTCTCATCTCCTTTGCTCGGGTTCGCCATTCCAGCCGATTTACTAGCCATCTCCCTCCTTGGAGAATCAGCACCTTTAACCTCCTGTTCCGTACAGGTTGCAATTTTTCCTGAGGATGAACGGGAAGAGGGGGAACCAATGAGAGACTAGCTCTAGGTGTTGGGACAGGCACAGGTCACTCTATTTTCCCATCAGGAAGAAGAATTAAGCACAAGCTCAGCCTGCCCCCCAGAACCAGAAGAGGGCCTGAAGCAATCCTGCGCTTTTGCGGCCAGCTCCCAAAAAAGCGAGTTGAAAAATGGAGCTCAGGGGCACTGCAATTCACAAACCTGCAGAGTTTTAAATGATACCTCTCGTCCACAAATATATTAAGGGAAGGCAACGAAGAGGCTTTGAAAGCAAGGCAGAATTGCAGGAAACAGATTTCAGGAGGTAGATTCGAATCGCCTTGAAAGCACATGAAAAGCGGCAAAACGTGGACAATGATGCCCTTGGCCAAAAAGGGCGTATGCGTTTTTTCCTGAATATATTCAGGAAAAAACGCATACGCCCTTTTTGGCCAACCAAGCAACCTGGAAAGGCAAATCAGCGCTCCAAATAAGTCTCGCTTCCCAGCGGGCAAAAGGGCCATGCGGAAAAAAGTGTCCAAAGCAGAACTGCAGGACCGGCCATGGAGAAATGGGAGCCTTGCTACGCTGATGGGCGGGATGTAAATTGCCAACAGCCACTCTGGAGAAGTGTACGGTGTGTCCTGAAACATCTAAAAAACACAGCTTGGAGAGCATAGGGCACTTCCACTCATGGGCGTATATATTGGGAAAACTAAAAATCAGCAAGACACAGGCACCCCAAAATTTAGGGCTGCTCTGTTGACAAGAACCCCCACTTCATTACACCTTAAATATCCTAGGAAAGAGAAAAATGGATAAAGAAGTTGTGGTCCTCATGTACAATGGAATATCACTCAGCCATGAAATCAACGTCATAAGGCTAGTAGCAGCACCATGAGTGGATTTAGGTACGACGATTCTAAGTGAAATAAGTCACACAGAAAAAGACACTTATCCTAAGATATCACTTAGAGAGGGAATGTAAAAACCGCTACACTTGAACTGAATTACAAAACAGAACAGAGTCACACGTTTAGGAAACACACTATGGCTGCTGAACGGGAAAGGTGAGGTGGGGTGATGCATAAAACAAGGGTTTCAAATTAGCTCCGATACCGTTCCATAAACCCAATATGTAAGAGACAAGACCTATTCCTTTTTCAGTGACCTGGACTCAACACCCCCTATTCACCGCACAAGAATATATCTGACTAGTAAGAATCTTCAAACCTATGTATTGATATCTCTCTGTAAGTGAGACAAGGGGGTGTAAAGCGGCATAAACACAGCCGTGAAAAGCAGCTAAACCCCATTATAAAAATAAATGACTTTTCAAAACCCGTGAAACAAGGACAGTGAAAGAGAGAGAAATTCTTCCAAAATTCGTTCAGGGGCTGTGATGCAACCTGGATTGACCATATCTAGACCCACTGCTGATTGAGACATAAGGGTGGACACTCTTGGGGCTGAGAGGTTCGGTGAGGTTGGGTGAGCCAACGCAGACCCTTTCAAGTAATACTGCATGGTACCCATCCCATGGGTCCCAAATCTCCAGGTTCAAGGGCATCTTCCTACATCGAAAACAGGCATGAGAAACCCAGAAGATGGTACACCGTGTAATCGGGAAAGGTTTCTAAAACGCACCTCATTTCTCATCTCCTTTGCTCGGGTTCGCCATTCCAGCCGATTTACTAGCCATCTCCCTCCTTGGAGAATCAGCACCTTTAACCTCCTGTTCCGTACAGGTTGCAATTTGTCCTGAGGATGAACGGGAAGAGGGGGAACCAATGAGAGACTAGCTCTAGGTGTTGGGACAGGCACAGGTCACTCTATTTTCCCATCAGGAAGAAGAATTAAGCACAAGCTCAGCCTCCCCCCAGAACCAGAAAAGGGCCTGAAGCAATCCTGCGCTTTTGCGGCCAGCTCCCAAAAAAGCGAGTTGAAAAATGGAGCTCAGGGGCACTGCAATTCAAAAACCTGCAGAGTTTTAAATGATACCTCTCGTCCACAAATATATTAAGGGAAGGCAACGAAGAGGCTTTGAAAGCAAGGCAGAATTGCAGGAAACAGATTTCAGGAGGTAGATTCGAATCGCCTTGAAAGCACATGAAAAGCGGCAAAACGTGGACAATGATGCCCTTGGCCAAAAAGGGCGTATGCGTTTTTTCCTAAATATATTCAGGAAAAAACGCATACGCCCTTTTTGGCCAACCAAGCAACCTGGAAAGGCAAATCAGCGCTCCAAAGAAGTCTCGCTTCCCAGCGGGCAAAAGGGCCATGCGGAAAAAAGTGTCCAAAGCAGAAATGCAGGACCGGCCATGGAGAATTGGGAGCCTTGCTACGCTGATGGGCGGGATGTAAATTGCCAACAGCCACTCAGGAGAAGTGTACGGTGTGTCCTGAAACATCTAAAAAACACAGCTTGGAGAGCATAGGGCACTTCCACTCATGGGCGTATAAATTGGGAAAACTAAAAATCAGCAAGACACAGGCACCCCAAAGTTTAGGGCTGCTCTGTTGACAAGAACCCCCACTTCATTACACCTTAAATATCCTAGGAAAGAGAAAAATGGATAAAGAAGTTGTGGTCCTCATGTACAATGGAATATCACTCAGCCATGAAATCAACGTCATAAGTCTAGTAGCAGCACGATGAGTGGATTTAGGTACGACGATTCTAAGTGAAATAAGTCACACAGAAAAAGACACTTATCATAAGATATCACTTCTAGAGGGAATGTAAAAACCGCTACACTTGAACTGAATTACAAAACAGAACAGAGTCACACGTTTAGGAAACACACTATGGCTGCTGAACGGGAAAGGTGAGGTGGGGTGATGCATAAAACAAGGGTTTCAAATTAGCTCCGATACCGTTCCATAAACCCAATATGTAAGAGACAAGACCTATTCCTTTTTCAGTGAACTGGACTCAACACCCCCTATTCACCGCACAAGAATATATCTGACTAGTAAGAATCCTCAAACCTATGTATTGATATCTCTCTGTAAGTGAGTCAAGGGGGTTTAAAGCGGCATAAACACAGCCGTGAAAAGCAGCTAAACCCCATTATAAAAATAAATTACTTTTCAAAATCCGTGAAACAAAGACAGTGAAAGAGAGAGAAATTCTTCCAAAATTCATTCAGGGGCTGTGATGCAACCTGGATTGACCATATCTAGACCCACAGCTGATTGAGACATAAGGGTGGACACTCTTGGGGCTGAGAGGTTCGATGAGGTTGGGTGAGCCAACGCAGACCCTTTCAAGTAATACTGCATGGTACCCATCCCATGGGTCCCAAATCTCCAGGTTCAAGGGCATCTTCCTACATCGAAAACAGGCATGAGAAACCCAGAAGATGGTACACCGTGTGATCGGGAAAGGTTTCTAAAACACACCTCATTTCTCATCTCCTTTGCTCGGGTTCGCATTCCAGCCGATTTACTAGCCATCTCCCTCCTTGGAGAATCAGCACCTTTAACCTCCTTTTCCGTACAGGTTGCAATTTGTCCTGAGGATGAACGGGAAGAGGGGGAACCAATGAGAGACTAGCTCTAGGTGTTGGGACAGGCACAGGTCACTCTATTTTCCCATCAGGAAGAAGAATTAAGCACAAGCTCAGCCTGCCCCCCAGAACAAGAAGAGGGCCTGAAGCAATCCTGCGCTTTTGCGGCCAGCTCCCAAAAAAGCGAGTTGAAAAATGGAGCTCAGGGGCACTGCAATTCACAAACCTGCAGAGATTTAAATGATACGTCTCGTCCACAAATATATTAAGGGAAGGCAACGAAGAGGCTTTGAAAGCAAGGCAGAATTGCAGGAAACAGATTTCAGGAGGTAGATTCGAATCGCCTTGAAAGCACATGAAAAGCGGCAAAACGTGGACAATGATGCCCTTGGCCAAAAAGGGCGTATGCGTTTTTTCCTGAATATATTCAGGAAAAAACGCATACGCCCTTTTTGGCCAACCAAGCAACCTGGAAAGGCCAATCAGCGCTGCAAAGAAGTCTCGCTTCCCAGCGGGCAAAAGGGCCATGCGGAAAAAAGTGTCCAAACCAGAACTGCACGACCGGCCATGGAGAAATGGGAGCCTTGCTACGCTGATGGGCGGGATGTAAATTGCCAACAGCCACTCTGGAGACGTGTACGGTGTGTCCTGAAACATCTAAAAAACACAGCTTGGAGAGCATAGGGCACTTCCACTCATGGGCGTATAAATTGGGAAAACTAAAAATCAGCAAGACACAGGCACCCCAAAGTTTAGGGCTGCTCTGTTTACAAGAATCCCCACTTCATTACACCTTAAATATCCTAGGAAAGAGAAAAATGGATAAAGAAGTTGTGGTCCTCATGTACAATGGAATATCACTCAGCCATGAAATCAACGTCATAAGGCTAGTAGCAGCACGATGAGTGGATTTAGGTACGACGATTCTAAGTGAAATAAGTCACACAGAAAAAGACACTTGTCATAAGATATCACTTATAGAGGGAATGTAAAAACGGCTACACTTGAACTGAATTACAAAACAGAACAGAGTCACACGTTTAGGAAACACACTATGGCTGCTGAACAGGAAAGGTGAGGTGGGGTGATGCATAAAACAAGGGTTTCAAATTAGCTCCGATACCGTTCCATAAACCCAATATGTAAGAGACAAGACCTATTCCTTTTTCAGTGAACTGGACTCAACACCCCCTATTCACCGCACAAGAATATATCTGACTAGTAAGAATCTTCAAACCTATGTATTGATATCTCTCTGTAAGTGAGTCAAGGGGGTGTAAAGCGGCATAAACACAGCCGTGAAAAGCAGCTAAACCCCATTATAAAAATAAATTACTTTTCAAAACCCGTGAAACAAAGACAGTGAAAGAGAGAGAAATTCTTCCAAAATTCGTTCAGGGGCTGTGATGCAACCTGGATTGACCATATCTAGACCCACAGCTGATTGAGACATAAGGGTGGACACTCTTGGGGCTGAGAGGTTCGGTGAGGTTGGGTGAGCCAACGCAGACCCTTTCAAGTAATACTGCATGGTACCCATCCCATGGGTCCCAAATCTCCAGGTTCAAGGGCATCTTCCTACATCGAAAACAGGCATGAGAAACCCAGAAGATGGTACACCGTGTGATCGGGAAAGGTTTCTAAAACGCACCTCATTTCTCATCTCCTTTGCTCGGGTTCGCCATTCCAGCCGATTTACTAGCCATCTCCCTCCTTGGAGAATCAGCACCTTTAACCTCCTGTTCCGTACAGGTTGCAATTTTTCCTGAGGATGAACGGGAAGAGGGGGAACCAATGAGAGACTAGCTCTAGGTGTTGGGACAGGCACAGGTCACTCTATTTTCCCATCAGGAAGAAGAATTAAGCACAAGCTCAGCCTGCCCCCCAGAACCAGAAGAGGGCCTGAAGCAATCCTGCGCTTTTGCGGCCAGCTCCCAAAAAAGCGAGTTGAAAAATGGAGCTCAGGGGCACTGCAATTCACAAACCTGCAGAGTTTTAAATGATACCTCTCGTCCACAAATATATTAAGGGAAGGCAACGAAGAGGCTTTGAAAGCAAGGCAGAATTGCAGGAAACAGATTTCAGGAGGTAGATTCGAATCGCCTTGAAAGCACATGAAAAGCGGCAAAACGTGGACAATGATGCCCTTGGCCAAAAAGGGCGTATGCGTTTTTTCCTGAATATATTCAGGAAAAAACGCATACGCCCTTTTTGGCCAACCAAGCAACCTGGAAAGGCAAATCAGCGCTCCAAATAAGTATCGCTTCCCAGCGGGCAAAAGGGCCATGCGGAAAAAAGTGTCCAAAGCAGAACTGCAGGACCGGCCATGGAGAAATGGGAGCCTTGCTACGCTGATGGGCGGGATGTAAATTGCCAACAGCCACTCTGGAGAAGTGTACGGTGTGTCCTGAAACATCTAAAAAACACAGCTTGGAGAGCATAGGGCACTTCCACTCATGGGCGTATATATTGGGAAAACTAAAAATCAGCAAGACACAGGCACCCCAAAATTTAGGGCTGCTCTGTTGACAAGAACCCCCACTTCATTACACCTTAAATATCCTAGGAAAGAGAAAAATGGATAAAGAAGTTGTGGTCCTCATGTACAATGGAATATCACTCAGCCATGAAATCAACGTCATAAGGCTAGTAGCAGCACCATGAGTGGATTTAGGTACGACGATTCTAAGTGAAATAAGTCACACAGAAAAAGACACTTATCCTAAGATATCACTTAGAGAGGGAATGTAAAAACCGCTACACTTGAACTGAATTACAAAACAGAACAGAGTCACACGTTTAGGAAACACACTATGGCTGCTGAACGGGAAAGGTGAGGTGGGGTGATGCATAAAACAAGGGTTTCAAATTAGCTCCGATACCGTTCCATAAACCCAATATGTAAGAGACAAGACCTATTCCTTTTTCAGTGACCTGGACTCAACACCCCCTATTCACCGCACAAGAATATATCTGACTAGTAAGAATCTTCAAACCTATGTATTGATATCTCTCTGTAAGTGAGACAAGGGGGTGTAAAGCGGCATAAACACAGCCGTGAAAAGCAGCTAAACCCCATTATAAAAATAAATGACTTTTCAAAACCCGTGAAACAAGGACAGTGAAAGAGAGAGAAATTCTTCCAAAATTCGTTCAGGGGCTGTGATGCAACCTGGATTGACCATATCTAGACCCACTGCTGATTGAGACATAAGGGTGGACACTCTTGGGGCTGAGAGGTTCGGTGAGGTTGGGTGAGCCAACGCAGACCCTTTCAAGTAATACTGCATGGTACCCATCCCATGGGTCCCAAATCTCCAGGTTCAAGGGCATCTTCCTACATCGAAAACAGGCATGAGAAACCCAGAAGATGGTACACCGTGTAATCGGGAAAGGTTTCTAAAACGCACCTCATTTCTCATCTCCTTTGCTCGGGTTCGCCATTCCAGCCGATTTACTAGCCATCTCCCTCCTTGGAGAATCAGCACCTTTAACCTCCTGTTCCGTACAGGTTGCAATTTGTCCTGAGGATGAACGGGAAGAGGGGGAACCAATGAGAGACTAGCTCTAGGTGTTGGGACAGGCACAGGTCACTCTATTTTCCCATCAGGAAGAAGAATTAAGCACAAGCTCAGCCTCCCCCCAGAACCAGAAAAGGGCCTGAAGCAATCCTGCGCTTTTGCGGCCAGCTCCCAAAAAAGCGAGTTGAAAAATGGAGCTCAGGGGCACTGCAATTCAAAAACCTGCAGAGTTTTAAATGATACCTCTCGTCCACAAATATATTAAGGGAAGGCAACGAAGAGGCTTTGAAAGCAAGGCAGAATTGCAGGAAACAGATTTCAGGAGGTAGATTCGAATCGCCTTGAAAGCACATGAAAAGCGGCAAAACGTGGACAATGATGCCCTTGGCCAAAAAGGGCGTATGCGTTTTTTCCTAAATATATTCAGGAAAAAACGCATACGCCCTTTTTGGCCAACCAAGCAACCTGGAAAGGCAAATCAGCGCTCCAAAGAAGTCTCGCTTCCCAGCGGGCAAAAGGGCCATGCGGAAAAAAGTGTCCAAAGCAGAAATGCAGGACCGGCCATGGAGAATTGGGAGCCTTGCTACGCTGATGGGCGGGATGTAAATTGCCAACAGCCACTCAGGAGAAGTGTACGGTGTGTCCTGAAACATCTAAAAAACACAGCTTGGAGAGCATAGGGCACTTCCACTCATGGGCGTATAAATTGGGAAAACTAAAAATCAGCAAGACACAGGCACCCCAAAGTTTAGGGCTGCTCTGTTGACAAGAACCCCCACTTCATTACACCTTAAATATCCTAGGAAAGAGAAAAATGGATAAAGAAGTTGTGGTCCTCATGTACAATGGAATATCACTCAGCCATGAAATCAACGTCATAAGTCTAGTAGCAGCACGATGAGTGGATTTAGGTACGACGATTCTAAGTGAAATAAGTCACACAGAAAAAGACACTTATCATAAGATATCACTTCTAGAGGGAATGTAAAAACCGCTACACTTGAACTGAATTACAAAACAGAACAGAGTCACACGTTTAGGAAACACACTATGGCTGCTGAACGGGAAAGGTGAGGTGGGGTGATGCATAAAACAAGGGTTTCAAATTAGCTCCGATACCGTTCCATAAACCCAATATGTAAGAGACAAGACCTATTCCTTTTTCAGTGAACTGGACTCAACACCCCCTATTCACCGCACAAGAATATATCTGACTAGTAAGAATCCTCAAACCTATGTATTGATATCTCTCTGTAAGTGAGTCAAGGGGGTTTAAAGCGGCATAAACACAGCCGTGAAAAGCAGCTAAACCCCATTATAAAAATAAATTACTTTTCAAAATCCGTGAAACAAAGACAGTGAAAGAGAGAGAAATTCTTCCAAAATTCATTCAGGGGCTGTGATGCAACCTGGATTGACCATATCTAGACCCACAGCTGATTGAGACATAAGGGTGGACACTCTTGGGGCTGAGAGGTTCGATGAGGTTGGGTGAGCCAACGCAGACCCTTTCAAGTAATACTGCATGGTACCCATCCCATGGGTCCCAAATCTCCAGGTTCAAGGGCATCTTCCTACATCGAAAACAGGCATGAGAAACCCAGAAGATGGTACACCGTGTGATCGGGAAAGGTTTCTAAAACACACCTCATTTCTCATCTCCTTTGCTCGGGTTCGCATTCCAGCCGATTTACTAGCCATCTCCCTCCTTGGAGAATCAGCACCTTTAACCTCCTTTTCCGTACAGGTTGCAATTTGTCCTGAGGATGAACGGGAAGAGGGGGAACCAATGAGAGACTAGCTCTAGGTGTTGGGACAGGCACAGGTCACTCTATTTTCCCATCAGGAAGAAGAATTAAGCACAAGCTCAGCCTGCCCCCCAGAACAAGAAGAGGGCCTGAAGCAATCCTGCGCTTTTGCGGCCAGCTCCCAAAAAAGCGAGTTGAAAAATGGAGCTCAGGGGCACTGCAATTCACAAACCTGCAGAGATTTAAATGATACGTCTCGTCCACAAATATATTAAGGGAAGGCAACGAAGAGGCTTTGAAAGCAAGGCAGAATTGCAGGAAACAGATTTCAGGAGGTAGATTCGAATCGCCTTGAAAGCACATGAAAAGCGGCAAAACGTGGACAATGATGCCCTTGGCCAAAAAGGGCGTATGCGTTTTTTCCTGAATATATTCAGGAAAAAACGCATACGCCCTTTTTGGCCAACCAAGCAACCTGGAAAGGCCAATCAGCGCTGCAAAGAAGTCTCGCTTCCCAGCGGGCAAAAGGGCCATGCGGAAAAAAGTGTCCAAACCAGAACTGCACGACCGGCCATGGAGAAATGGGAGCCTTGCTACGCTGATGGGCGGGATGTAAATTGCCAACAGCCACTCTGGAGACGTGTACGGTGTGTCCTGAAACATCTAAAAAACACAGCTTGGAGAGCATAGGGCACTTCCACTCATGGGCGTATAAATTGGGAAAACTAAAAATCAGCAAGACACAGGCACCCCAAAGTTTAGGGCTGCTCTGTTTACAAGAATCCCCACTTCATTACACCTTAAATATCCTAGGAAAGAGAAAAATGGATAAAGAAGTTGTGGTCCTCATGTACAATGGAATATCACTCAGCCATGAAATCAACGTCATAAGGCTAGTAGCAGCACGATGAGTGGATTTAGGTACGACGATTCTAAGTGAAATAAGTCACACAGAAAAAGACACTTGTCATAAGATATCACTTATAGAGGGAATGTAAAAACGGCTACACTTGAACTGAATTACAAAACAGAACAGAGTCACACGTTTAGGAAACACACTATGGCTGCTGAACAGGAAAGGTGAGGTGGGGTGATGCATAAAACAAGGGTTTCAAATTAGCTCCGATACCGTTCCATAAACCCAATATGTAAGAGACAAGACCTATTCCTTTTTCAGTGAACTGGACTCAACACCCCCTATTCACCGCACAAGAATATATCTGACTAGTAAGAATCTTCAAACCTATGTATTGATATCTCTCTGTAAGTGAGTCAAGGGGGTGTAAAGCGGCATAAACACAGCCGTGAAAAGCAGCTAAACCCCATTATAAAAATAAATTACTTTTCAAAACCCGTGAAACAAAGACAGTGAAAGAGAGAGAAATTCTTCCAAAATTCGTTCAGGGGCTGTGATGCAACCTGGATTGACCATATCTAGACCCACAGCTGATTGAGACATAAGGGTGGACACTCTTGGGGCTGAGAGGTTCGGTGAGGTTGGGTGAGCCAACGCAGACCCTTTCAAGTAATACTGCATGGTACCCATCCCATGGGTCCCAAATCTCCAGGTTCAAGGGCATCTTCCTACATCGAAAACAGGCATGAGAAACCCAGAAGATGGTACACCGTGTGATCGGGAAAGGTTTCTAAAACGCACCTCATTTCTCATCTCCTTTGCTCGGGTTCGCCATTCCAGCCGATTTACTAGCCATCTCCCTCCTTGGAGAATCAGCACCTTTAACCTCCTGTTCCGTACAGGTTGCAATTTTTCCTGAGGATGAACGGGAAGAGGGGGAACCAATGAGAGACTAGCTCTAGGTGTTGGGACAGGCACAGGTCACTCTATTTTCCCATCAGGAAGAAGAATTAAGCACAAGCTCAGCCTGCCCCCCAGAACCAGAAGAGGGCCTGAAGCAATCCTGCGCTTTTGCGGCCAGCTCCCAAAAAAGCGAGTTGAAAAATGGAGCTCAGGGGCACTGCAATTCACAAACCTGCAGAGTTTTAAATGATACCTCTCGTCCACAAATATATTAAGGGAAGGCAACGAAGAGGCTTTGAAAGCAAGGCAGAATTGCAGGAAACAGATTTCAGGAGGTAGATTCGAATCGCCTTGAAAGCACATGAAAAGCGGCAAAACGTGGACAATGATGCCCTTGGCCAAAAAGGGCGTATGCGTTTTTTCCTGAATATATTCAGGAAAAAACGCATACGCCCTTTTTGGCCAACCAAGCAACCTGGAAAGGCAAATCAGCGCTCCAAAGAAGTCTCGCTTCCCAGCGGGCAAAAGGGCCATGCGGAAAAAAGTGTCCAAAGCAGAACTGCAGGACCGGCCATGGAGAAATGGGAGCCTTGCTAAGCTGATGGGCGGGATGTAAATTGCCAACAGCCACTCGGGAGAAGTGTACGGTGTGTCCTGAAACATCTAAAAAACACAGCTTGGAGAGCATAGGGCACTTCCACTCATGGGCATATAAATTGGGAAAACTAAAAATCAGCAAGACACAGGCACCCCAAAGTTTAGGGCTGCTCTGTTGACAAGAATCCCCACTTCATTACACCTTAAATATCCTAGGAAAGAGAAAAATGGATAAAGAAGTTGTGGTCCTCATGTACAATGGAATATCACTCAGCCATGAAATCAACGTCATAAGGCTAGTAGCAGCACGATGAGTGGATTTAGGTATGACGATTCTAAGTGAAATAAGTCACACAGAAAAAGACACTTATCATAAGATATCACTTATAGAGGGAATGTAAAAACGGCTACACTTGAACTGAATTACAAAACAGAACAGAGTCACACGTTTAGGAAACACACTATGGCTGCTGAACGGGAAAGGTGAGGTGGGGTGATGCATAAAACAAGGGTTTCAAATTAGCTCCGATACCGTTCCATAAACCCAATATGTAAGAGACAAGACCTATTCCTTTTTCAGTGAACTGGACTCAACACCCCCTATTCACCGCACAAGAATATATCTGACTAGTAAGAATCTTCAAACCTATGTATTGATATCTCTCTGTAAGTGAGTCAAGGGGGTGTAAAGCGGCATAAACACAGCCGTGAAAAGCAGCTAAACCCCATTATAAAAATAAATTACTTTTCAAAACCCGTGAAACAAAGACAGTGAAAGAGAGAGAAATTCTTCCAAAATTCGTTCAGGGGCTGTGATGCAACCTGGATTGACCATATCTAGACCCACAGCTGATTGAGACATAAGGGTGGACACTCTTGGGGCTGAGAGGTTCGGTGAGGTTGGGTGAGCCAACGCAGACCCTTTCAAGTAATACTGCATGGTACCCATCCCATGGGTCCCAAATCTCCAGGTTCAAGGGCATCTTCCTACATCGAAAACAGGCATGAGAAACCCAGAAGATGGTACACCGTGTGATCGGGAAAGGTTTCTAAAACGCACCTCATTTCTCATCTCCTTTGCTCGGTTTCGCCATTCCAGCCGATTTACTAGCCATCTCCCTCCTTGGAGAATCAGCACCTTTAACCTCCTGTTCCGTACAGGTTGCAATTTTTCCTGAGGATGAACGGGAAGAGGGGGAACCAATGAGAGACTAGCTCTAGGTGTTGGGACAGGCACAGGTCACTCTATTTTCCCATCAGGAAGAAGAATTAAGCACAAGCTCAGCCTGCCCCCCAGAACCAGAAGAGGGCCTGAAGCAATCCTGCGCTTTTGCGGCCAGCTCCCAAAAAAGCGAGTTGAAAAATGGAGCTCAGGGGCACTGCAATTCACAAACCTGCAGAGTTTTAAATGATACCTCTCGTCCACAAATATATTAAGGGAAGGCAACGAAGAGGCTTTGAAAGCAAGGCAGAATTGCAGGAAACAGATTTCAGGAGGTAGATTCGAATCGCCTTGAAAGCACATGAAAAGCGGCAAAACGTGGACAATGATGCCCTTGGCCAAAAAGGGCGTATGCGTTTTTTCCTGAATATATTCAGGAAAAAACGCATACGCCCTTTTTGGCCAACCAAGCAACCTGGAAAGGCAAATCAGCGCTCCAAATAAGTCTCGCTTCCCAGCGGGCAAAAGGGCCATGCGGAAAAAAGTGTCCAAAGCAGAACTGCAGGACCGGCCATGGAGAAATGGGAGCCTTGCTAAGCTGATGGGCGGGATGTAAATTGCCAACAGCCACTCGGGAGAAGTGTACGGTGTGTCCTGAAACATCTAAAAAACACAGCTTGGAGAGCATAGGGCACTTCCACTCATGGGCATATAAATTGGGAAAACTAAAAATCAGCAAGACACAGGCACCCCAAAGTTTAGGGCTGCTCTGTTGACAAGAATCCCCACTTCATTACACCTTAAATATCCTAGGAAAGAGAAAAATGGATAAAGAAGTTGTGGTCCTCATGTACAATGGAATATCACTCAGCCATGAAATCAACGTCATAAGGCTAGTAGCAGCACGATGAGTGGATTTAGGTATGACGATTCTAAGTGAAATAAGTCACACAGAAAAAGACACTTATCATAAGATATCACTTATAGAGGGAATGTAAAAACGGCTACACTTGAACTGAATTACAAAACAGAACAGAGTCACACGTTTAGGAAACACACTATGGCTGCTGAACGGGAAAGGTGAGGTGGGGTGATGCATAAAACAAGGGTTTCAAATTAGCTCAGATACCGTTCCATAAACCCAATATGTAAGAGACAAGACCTATTCCTTTTTCAGTGAACTGGACTCAACACCCCCTATTCACCGCACAAGAATATATCTGACTAGTAAGAATCCTCAAACCTATGTATTGATATCTCTCTGTAAGTGAGTCAAGGGGGTGTAAAGCGGCATAAACACAGCCGTGAAAAGCAGCTAAACCCCATTATAAAAATAAATGACTTTTCAAAACCCGTGAAACAAAGACAGTGAAAGAGAGAGAAATTCTTCCAAAATTCGTTCAGGGGCTGTGATGCAACCTGGATTGACCATATCTAGACCCACAGCTGATTGAGACATAAGGGTGGACACTCTTGGGGCTGAGAGGTTCGGTGAGGTTGGGTGAGCCAACGCAGACCCTTTCAAGTAATACTGCATGGTACCCATCCCATGGGTCCCAAATCTCCAGGTTCAAGGGCATCTTCCTACATCGAAAACAGGCATGAGAAACCCAGAAGATGGTACACCGTGTGATCGGGAAAGGTTTCTAAAACGCACCTCATTTCTCATCTCCTTTGCTCGGGTTCGCCATTCCAGCCGATTTACTAGCCATCTCCCTCCTTGGAGAATCTGCACCTTTAACCTCCTGTTCCGTACAGGTTGCAATTTGTCCTGAGGATGAACGGGAAGAGGGGGAACCAATGAGAGACTAGCTCTAGGTGTTGGGACAGGCACAGGTCACTCTATTTTCCCATCAGGAAGAAGAATTAAGCACAAGCTCAGCCTGCCCCCCAGAACCAGAAGAGGGCCTGAAGCAATCCTGCGCTTTTGCGGCCAGCTCCCAAAAAAGCGAGTTGAAAAATGGAGCTCAGGGTCACTGCAATTCACAAACATGCAGAGTTTTCAATGATACCTCTCGTCCACAAATATATTAAGGGAAGGCAACGAAGAGGCTTTGAAAGCAAGGCAGAATTGCAGGAAACAGATTTCAGGAGGTAGATTCGAATCGCCTTGAAAGCACATGAAAAGCGGCAAAACGTGGACAATGATGCCCTTGGCCAAAAAGGGCGTATGCGTTTTTTCCTGAATATATTCAGGAAAAAACGCATACGCCCTTTTTGGCCAACCAAGCAACCTGGAAAGGCCAATCAGCGCTCCAAAGAAGTCTCGCTTCCCAGCGGGCAAAAGGGCCATGCGGAAAAAAGTGTCCAAACCAGAACTGCACGACCGGCCATGGAGAAATGGGAGCCTTGCTTCGCTGATGGGCGGGATGTAAATTGCCAACAGCCACTCGGGAGAAGTGTACGGTGTGTCCTGAAACATCTAAAAAACACAGCTTGGAGAGCATAGGGCACTTCCACTCATGGGCGTATAAATTGGGAAAACTAAAAATCAGCAAGACACAGGCACCCCAAAGTTTAGGGCTGCTCTGTTGACAAGAACCCCCACTTCGTTACACCTTAAATATCCTAGGAAAGAGAAAAATGGATAAAGAAGTTGTGGTCCTCATGTACAATGGAATATCACTCAGCCATGAAATCAACGTCATAAGGCTAGTAGCAGCACGATGAGTGGATTTAGGTACGACGATTCTAAGTGAAATAAGTCACACAGAAAAAGACACTTATCATAAGATATCACTTCTAGAGGGAATGTAAAAACCGCTACACTTGAACTGAATTACAAAACAGAACAGAGTCACACGTTTAGGAAACACACTATGGCTGCTGAACGGGAAAGGTGAGGTGGGGTGATGCATAAAACAAGGGTTTCAAATTAGCTCCGATACCGTTCCATAAACCCAATATGTAAGAGACAAGACCTATTCCTTTTTCAGTGAACTGGACTCAACACCCCCTATTCACCGCACAAAAATATATCTGACTAGTAAGAATCTTCAAACCTATGTATTGATATCTCTCTGTAAGTGAGTCAAGGGGGTGTAAAGCGGCATAAACACAGCCGTGAAAAGCAGCTAAACCCCATTATAAAAATAAATTACTTTTCAAAACCCGTGAAACAAAGACAGTGAAAGAGAGAGAAATTCTTCCAAAATTCGTTCAGGGGCTGTGATGCAACCTGGATTGACCATATCTAGACCCACAGCTGATTGAGACATAAGGGTGGACACTCTTGGGGCTGAGAGGTTCGGTGAGGTTGGGTGAGCCAACGCAGACCCTTTCAAGTAATACTGCATGGTACCCATCCCATGGGTCCCAAATCTCCAGGTTCAAGGGCATCTTCCTACATCGAAAACAGGCATGAGAAACCCAGAAGATGGTACACCGTGTGATCGGGAAAGGTTTCTAAAACGCACCTCATTTCTCATCTCCTTTGCTCGGGTTCGCCATTCCAGCCGATTTACTAGCCATCTCCCTCCTTGGAGAATCAGCACCTTTAACCTCCTGTTCCGTACAGGTTGCAATTTTTCCTGAGGATGAACGGGAAGAGGGGGAACCAATGAGAGACTAGCTCTAGGTGTTGGGACAGGCACAGGTCACTCTATTTTCCCATCAGGAAGAAGAATTAAGCACAAGCTCAGCCTGCCCCCCAGAACCAGAAGAGGGCCTGAAGCAATCCTGCGCTTTTGCGGCCAGCTCCCAAAAAAGCGAGTTGAAAAATGGAGCTCAGGGGCACTGCAATTCACAAACCTGCAGAGTTTTAAATGATACCTCTCGTCCACAAATATATTAAGGGAAGGCAACGAAGAGGCTTTGAAAGCAAGGCAGAATTGCAGGAAACAGATTTCAGGAGGTAGATTCGAATCGCCTTGAAAGCACATGAAAAGCGGCAAAACGTGGACAATGATGCCCTTGGCCAAAAAGGGCGTATGCGTTTTTTCCTGAATATATTCAGGAAAAAACGCATACGCCCTTTTTGGCCAACCAAGCAAACTGGAAAGGCAAATCAGCGCTCCAAATAAGTCTCGCTTCCCAGCGGGCAAAAGGGCCATGCGGAAAAAAGTGTCCAAAGCAGAACTGCAGGACCGGCCATGGAGAAATGGGAGCCTTGCTACGCTGATGGGCGGGATGTAAATTGCCAACAGCCACTCTGGAGAAGTGTACGGTGTGTCCTGAAACATCTAAAAAACACAGCTTGGAGAGCATAGGGCACTTCCACTCATGGGCGTATATATTGGGAAAACTAAAAATCAGCAAGACACAGGCACCCCAAAATTTAGGGCTGCTCTGTTGACAAGAACCCCCACTTCATTACACCTTAAATATCCTAGGAAAGAGAAAAATGGATAAAGAAGTTGTGGTCCTCATGTACAATGGAATATCACTCAGCCATGAAATCAACGTCATAAGGCTAGTAGCAGCACCATGAGTGGATTTAGGTACGACGATTCTAAGTGAAATAAGTCACACAGAAAAAGACACTTATCCTAAGATATCACTTAGAGAGGGAATGTAAAAACCGCTACACTTGAACTGAATTACAAAACAGAACAGAGTCACACGTTTAGGAAACACACTATGGCTGCTGAACGGGAAAGGTGAGGTGGGGTGATGCATAAAACAAGGGTTTCAAATTAGCTCCGATACCGTTCCATAAACCCAATATGTAAGAGACAAGACCTATTCCTTTTTCAGTGACCTGGACTCAACACCCCCTATTCACCGCACAAGAATATATCTGACTAGTAAGAATCTTCAAACCTATGTATTGATATCTCTCTGTAAGTGAGACAAGGGGGTGTAAAGCGGCATAAACACAGCCGTGAAAAGCAGCTAAACCCCATTATAAAAATAAATGACTTTTCAAAACCCGTGAAACAAGGACAGTGAAAGAGAGAGAAATTCTTCCAAAATTCGTTCAGGGGCTGTGATGCAACCTGGATTGACCATATCTAGACCCACTGCTGATTGAGACATAAGGGTGGACACTCTTGGGGCTGAGAGGTTCGGTGAGGTTGGGTGAGCCAACGCAGACCCTTTCAAGTAATACTGCATGGTACCCATCCCATGGGTCCCAAATCTCCAGGTTCAAGGGCATCTTCCTACATCGAAAACAGTCATGAGAAACCCAGAAGATGGTACACCGTGTGATCGGGAAAGGTTTCTAAAACGCACCTCATTTCTCATCTCCTTTGCTCGGGTTCGCCATTCCAGCCGATTTACTAGCCATCTCCCTCCTTGGAGAATCAGCACCTTTAACCTCCTGTTCCGTACAGGTTGCAATTTGTCCTGAGGATGAACGGGAAGAGGGGGAACCAATGAGAGACTAGCTCTAGGTGTTGGGACAGGCACAGGTCACTCTATTTTCCCATCAGGAAGAAGAATTAAGCACAAGCTCAGCCTCCCCCCAGAACCAGAAAAGGGCCTGAAGCAATCCTGCGCTTTTGCGGCCAGCTCCCAAAAAAGCGAGTTGAAAAATGGAGCTCAGGGGCACTGCAATTCAAAAACCTGCAGAGTTTTAAATGATACCTCTCGTCCACAAATATATTAAGGGAAGGCAACGAAGAGGCTTTGAAAGCAAGGCAGAATTGCAGGAAACAGATTTCAGGAGGTAGATTCGAATCGCCTTGAAAGCACATGAAAAGCGGCAAAACGTGGACAATGATGCCCTTGGCCAAAAAGGGCGTATGCGTTTTTTCCTAAATATATTCAGGAAAAAACGCATACGCCCTTTTTGGCCAACCAAGCAACCTGGAAAGGCAAATCAGCGCTCCAAAGAAGTCTCGCTTCCCAGCGGGCAAAAGGGCCATGCGGAAAAAAGTGTCCAAAGCAGAAATGCAGGACCGGCCATGGAGAATTGGGAGCCTTGCTACGCTGATGGGCGGGATGTAAATTGCCAACAGCCACTCAGGAGAAGTGTACGGTGTGTCCTGAAACATCTAAAAAACACAGCTTGGAGAGCATAGGGCACTTCCACTCATGGGCGTATAAATTGGGAAAACTAAAAATCAGCAAGACACAGGCACCCCAAAGTTTAGGGCTGCTCTGTTGACAAGAACCCCCACTTCATTACACCTTAAATATCCTAGGAAAGAGAAAAATGGATAAAGAAGTTGTGGTCCTCATGTACAATGGAATATCACTCAGCCATGAAATCAACGTCATAAGGCTAGTAGCAGCACGATGAGTGGATTTAGGTACGACGATTCTAAGTGAAATAAGTCACACAGAAAAAGACACTTATCATAAGATATCACTTCTAGAGGGAATGTAAAAACCGCTACACTTGAACTGAATTACAAAACAGAACAGAGTCACACGTTTAGGAAACACACTATGGCTGCTGAACGGGAAAGGTGAGGTGGGGTGATGCATAAAACAAGGGTTTCAAATTAGCTCCGATACCGTTCCATAAACCCAATATGTAAGAGACAAGACCTATTCCTTTTTCAGTGAACTGGACTCAACACCCCCTATTCACCGCACAAGAATATATCTGACTAGTAAGAATCCTCAAACCTATGTATTGATATCTCTCTGTAAGTGAGTCAAGGGGGTTTAAAGCGGCATAAACACAGCCGTGAAAAGCAGCTAAACCCCATTATAAAAATAAATTACTTTTCAAAATCCGTGAAACAAAGACAGTGAAAGAGAGAGAAATTCTTCCAAAATTCATTCAGGGGCTGTGATGCAACCTGGATTGACCATATCTAGACCCACAGCTGATTGAGACATAAGGGTGGACACTCTTGGGGCTGAGAGGTTCGATGAGGTTGGGTGAGCCAACGCAGACCCTTTCAAGTAATACTGCATGGTACCCATCCCATGGGTCCCAAATCTCCAGGTTCAAGGGCATCTTCCTACATCGAAAACAGGCATGAGAAACCCAGAAGATGGTACACCGTGTGATCGGGAAAGGTTTCTAAAACGCACCTCATTTCTCATCTCCTTTCCTCGGGTTCGCCATTCCAGCCGATTTACTAGCCATCTCCCTCCTTGGAGAATCAGCACCTTTAACCTCCTTTTCCGTACAGGTTGCAATTTGTCCTGAGGATGAACGGGAAGAGGGGGAACCAATGAGAGACTAGCTCTAGGTGTTGGGACAGGCACAGGTCACTCTATTTTCCCATCAGGAAGAAGAATTAAGCACAAGCTCAGCCTGCCCCCCAGAACAAGAAGAGGGCCTGAAGCAATCCTGCGCTTTTGCGGCCAGCTCCCAAAAAAGCGAGTTGAAAAATGGAGCTCAGGGGCACTGCAATTCACAAACCTGCAGAGATTTAAATGATACGTCTCGTCCACAAATATATTAAGGGAAGGCAACGAAGAGGCTTTGAAAGCAAGGCAGAATTGCAGGAAACAGATTTCAGGAGGTAGATTCGAATCGCCTTGAAAGCACATGAAAAGCGGCAAAACGTGGACAATGATGCCCTTGGCCAAAAAGGGCGTATGCGTTTTTTCCTGAATATATTCAGGAAAAAACGCATACGCCCTTTTTGGCCAACCAAGCAACCTGGAAAGGCCAATCAGCGCTGCAAAGAAGTCTCGCTTCCCAGCGGGCAAAAGGGCCATGCGGAAAAAAGTGTCCAAACCAGAACTGCACGACCGGCCATGGAGAAATGGGAGCCTTGCTACGCTGATGGGCGGGATGTAAATTGCCAACAGCCACTCTGGAGACGTGTACGGTGTGTCCTGAAACATCTAAAAAACACAGCTTGGAGAGCATAGGGCACTTCCACTCATGGGCGTATAAATTGGGAAAACTAAAAATCAGCAAGACACAGGCACCCCAAAGTTTAGGGCTGCTCTGTTTACAAGAATCCCCACTTCATTACACCTTAAATATCCTAGGAAAGAGAAAAATGGATAAAGAAGTTGTGGTCCTCATGTACAATGGAATATCACTCAGCCATGAAATCAACGTCATAAGGCTAGTAGCAGCACGATGAGTGGATTTAGGTACGACGATTCTAAGTGAAATAAGTCACACAGAAAAAGACACTTATCATAAGATATCACTTATAGAGGGAATGTAAAAACGGCTACACTTGAACTGAATTACAAAACAGAACAGAGTCACACGCTTAGGAAACACACTATGGCTGCTGAACGGGAAAGGTGAGGTGGGGTGATGCATAAAACAAGGGTTTCAAATTAGCTCCGATACCGTTCCATAAACCCAATATGTAAGAGACAAGACCTATTCCTTTTTCAGTGAACTGGACTCAACACCCCCTATTCACCGCACAAGAATATATCTGACTAGTAAGAATCTTCAAACCTATGTATTGATATCTCTCTGTAAGTGAGTCAAGGGGGTGTAAAGCGGCATAAACACAGCCGTGAAAAGCAGCTAAACCCCATTATAAAAATAAATTACTTTTCAAAACCCGTGAAACAAAGACAGTGAAAGAGAGAGAAATTCTTCCAAAATTCGTTCAGGGGCTGTGATGCAACCTGGATTGACCATATCTAGACCCACAGCTGATTGAGACATAAGGGTGGACACTCTTGGGGCTGAGAGGTTCGGTGAGGTTGGGTGAGCCAACGCAGACCCTTTCAAGTAATACTGCATGGTACCCATCCCATGGGTCCCAAATCTCCAGGTTCAAGGGCATCTTCCTACATCGAAAACAGGCATGAGAAACCCAGAAGATGGTACACCGTGTGATCGGGAAAGGTTTCTAAAACGCACCTCATTTCTCATCTCCTTTGCTCGGTTTCGCCATTCCAGCCGATTTACTAGCCATCTCCCTCCTTGGAGAATCAGCACCTTTAACCTCCTGTTCCGTACAGGTTGCAATTTTTCCTGAGGATGAACGGGAAGAGGGGGAACCAATGAGAGACTAGCTCTAGGTGTTGGGACAGGCACAGGTCACTCTATTTTCCCATCAGGAAGAAGAATTAAGCACAAGCTCAGCCTGCCCCCCAGAACCAGAAGAGGGCCTGAAGCAATCCTGCGCTTTTGCGGCCAGCTCCCAAAAAAGCGAGTTGAAAAATGGAGCTCAGGGGCACTGCAATTCACAAACCTGCAGAGTTTTAAATGATACCTCTCGTCCACAAATATATTAAGGGAAGGCAACGAAGAGGCTTTGAAAGCAAGGCAGAATTGCAGGAAACAGATTTCAGGAGGTAGATTCGAATCGCCTTGAAAGCACATGAAAAGCGGCAAAACGTGGACAATGATGCCCTTGGCCAAAAAGGGCGTATGCGTTTTTTCCTGAATATATTCAGGAAAAAACGCATACGCCCTTTTTGGCCAACCAAGCAACCTGGAAAGGCAAATCAGCGCTCCAAAGAAGTCTCGCTTCCCAGCGGGCAAAAGGGCCATGCGGAAAAAAGTGTCCAAAGCAGAACTGCAGGACCGGCCATGGAGAAATGGGAGCCTTGCTAAGCTGATGGGCGGGATGTAAATTGCCAACAGCCACTCGGGAGAAGTGTACGGTGTGTCCTGAAACATCTAAAAAACACAGCTTGGAGAGCATAGGGCACTTCCACTCATGGGCATATAAATTGGGAAAACTAAAAATCAGCAAGACACAGGCACCCCAAAGTTTAGGGCTGCTCTGTTGACAAGAATCCCCACTTCATTACACCTTAAATATCCTAGGAAAGAGAAAAATGGATAAAGAAGTTGTGGTCCTCATGTACAATGGAATATCACTCAGCCATGAAATCAACGTCATAAGGCTAGTAGCAGCACGATGAGTGGATTTAGGTACGACGATTCTAAGTGAAATAAGTCACACAGAAAAAGACACTTATCATAAGATATCACTTATAGAGGGAATGTAAAAACGGCTACACTTGAACTGAATTACAAAACAGAACAGAGTCACACGTTTAGGAAACACACTATGGCTGCTGAACGGGAAAGGTGAGGTGGGGTGATGCATAAAACAAGGGTTTCAAATTAGCTCCGATACCGTTCCATAAACCCAATATGTAAGAGACAAGACCTATTCCTTTTTCAGTGAACTGGACTCAACACCCCCTATTCACCGCACAAGAATATATCTGACTAGTAAGAATCCTCAAACCTATGTATTGATATCTCTCTGTAAGTGAGTCAAGGGGGTGTAAAGCGGCATAAACACAGCCGTGAAAAGCAGCTAAACCCCATTATAAAAATAAATTACTTTTCAAAACCCGTGAAACAAAGACAGTGAAAGAGAGAGAAATTCTTCCAAAATTCGTTCAGGGGCTGTGACGCAACCTGGATTGACCATATCTAGACCCACAGCTGATTGAGACATAAGGGTGGACACTCTTGGGGCTGAGAGGTTCGGTGAGGTTGGGTGAGCCAACGCAGACCCTTTCAAGTAATACTGCATGGTACCCATCCCATGGGTCCCAAATCTCCAGGTTCAAGGGCATCTTCCTACATCGAAAACAGGCATGAGAAACCCAGAAGATGGTACACCGTGTGATCGGGAAAGGTTTCTAAAACGCACCTCATTTCTCATCTCCTTTGCTCGGTTTCGCCATTCCAGCCGATTTACTAGCCATCTCCCTCCTTGGAGAATCAGCACCTTTAACCTCCTGTTCCGTACAGGTTGCAATTTTTCCTGAGGATGAACGGGAAGAGGGGGAACCAATGAGAGACTAGCTCTAGGTGTTGGGACAGGCACAGGTCACTCTATTTTCCCATCAGGAAGAAGAATTAAGCACAAGCTCAGCCTGCCCCCCAGAACCAGAAGAGGGCCTGAAGCAATCCTGCGCTTTTGCGGCCAGCTCCCAAAAAAGCGAGTTGAAAAATGGAGCTCAGGGGCACTGCAATTCACAAACCTGCAGAGTTTTAAATGATACCTCTCGTCCACAAATATATTAAGGGAAGGCAACGAAGAGGCTTTGAAAGCAAGGCAGAATTGCAGGAAACAGATTTCAGGAGGTAGATTCGAATCGCCTTGAAAGCACATGAAAAGCGGCAAAACGTGGACAATGATGCCCTTGGCCAAAAAGGGCGTATGCGTTTTTTCCTGAATATATTCAGGAAAAAACGCATACGCCCTTTTTGGCCAACCAAGCAACCTGGAAAGGCAAATCAGCGCTCCAAATAAGTCTCGCTTCCCAGCGGGCAAAAGGGCCATGCGGAAAAAAGTGTCCAAAGCAGAACTGCAGGACCGGCCATGGAGAAATGGGAGCCTTGCTAAGCTGATGGGCGGGATGTAAATTGCCAACAGCCACTCGGGAGAAGTGTACGGTGTGTCCTGAAACATCTAAAAAACACAGCTTGGAGAGCATAGGGCACTTCCACTCATGGGCATATAAATTGGGAAAACTAAAAATCAGCAAGACACAGGCACCCCAAAGTTTAGGGCTGCTCTGTTGACAAGAATCCCCACTTCATTACACCTTAAATATCCTAGGAAAGAGAAAAATGGATAAAGAAGTTGTGGTCCTCATGTACAATGGAATATCACTCAGCCATGAAATCAACGTCATAAGGCTAGTAGCAGCACGATGAGTGGATTTAGGTATGACGATTCTAAGTGAAATAAGTCACACAGAAAAAGACACTTATCATAAGATATCACTTATAGAGGGAATGTAAAAACGGCTACACTTGAACTGAATTACAAAACAGAACAGAGTCACACGTTTAGGAAACACACTATGGCTGCTGAACGGGAAAGGTGAGGTGGGGTGATGCATAAAACAAGGGTTTCAAATTAGCTCAGATACCGTTCCATAAACCCAATATGTAAGAGACAAGACCTATTCCTTTTTCAGTGAACTGGACTCAACACCCCCTATTCACCGCACAAGAATATATCTGACTAGTAAGAATCCTCAAACCTATGTATTGATATCTCTCTGTAAGTGAGTCAAGGGGGTGTAAAGCGGCATAAACACAGCCGTGAAAAGCAGCTAAACCCCATTATAAAAATAAATTACTTTTCAAAACCCGTGAAACAAAGACAGTGAAAGAGAGAGAAATTCTTCCAAAATTCGTTCAGGGGCTGTGATGCAACCTGGATTGACCATATCTAGACCCACAGCTGATTGAGACATAAGGGTGGACACTCTTGGGGCTGAGAGGTTCGGTGAGGTTGGGTGAGCCAACGCAGACCCTTTCAAGTAATACTGCATGGTACCCATCCCATGGGTCCCAAATCTCCAGGTTCAAGGGCATCTTCCTACATCGAAAACAGGCATGAGAAACCCAGAAGATGGTACACCGTGTGATCGGGAAAGGTTTCTAAAACGCACCTCATTTCTCATCTCCTTTGCTCGGGTTCGCCATTCCAGCCGATTTACTAGCCATCTCCCTCCTTGGAGAATCTGCACCTTTAACCTCCTGTTCCGTACAGGTTGCAATTTGTCCTGAGGATGAACGGGAAGAGGGGGAACCAATGAGAGACTAGCTCTAGGTGTTGGGACAGGCACAGGTCACTCTATTTTCCCATCAGGAAGAAGAATTAAGCACAAGCTCAGCCTGCCCCCCAGAACCAGAAGAGGGCCTGAAGCAATCCTGCGCTTTTGCGGCCAGCTCCCAAAAAAGCGAGTTGAAAAATGGAGCTCAGGGTCACTGCAATTCACAAACCTGCAGAGTTTTCAATGATACCTCTCGTCCACAAATATATTAAGGGAAGGCAACGAAGAGGCTTTGAAAGCAAGGCAGAATTGCAGGAAACAGATTTCAGGAGGTAGATTCGAATCGCCTTGAAAGCACATGAAAAGCGGCAAAACGTGGACAATGATGCCCTTGGCCAAAAAGGGCGTATGCGTTTTTTCCTGAATATATTCAGGAAAAAACGCATACGCCCTTTTTGGCCAACCAAGCAACCTGGAAAGGCCAATCAGCGCTCCAAAGAAGTCTCGCTTCCCAGCGGGCAAAAGGGCCATGCGGAAAAAAGTGTCCAAACCAGAACTGCACGACCGGCCATGAAGAAATGGGAGCCTTGCTTCGCTGATGGGCGGGATGTAAATTGCCAACAGCCACTCGGGAGAAGTGTACGGTGTGTCCTGAAACATCTAAAAAACACAGCTTGGAGAGCATAGGGCACTTCCACTCATGGGCGTATAAATTGGGAAAACTAAAAATCAGCAAGACACAGGCACCCCAAAGTTTAGGGCTGCTCTGTTGACAAGAACCCCCACTTCATTACACCTTAAATATCCTAGGAAAGAGAAAAATGGATAAAGAAGTTGTGGTCCTCATGTACAATGGAATATCACTCAGCCATTAAATCAACGTCATAAGGCTAGTAGCAGCACGATGAGTGGATTTAGGTACGACGATTCTAAGTGAAATAAGTCACACAGAAAAAGACACTTATCCTAAGATATCACTTCGAGAGGGAATGTAAAAACCGCTACATTTGAACTGAATTACAAAACAGAACAGAGTCACACGTTTAGGAAACACACTATGGCTGCTGAACGGGAAAGGTGAGGTGGGGTGATGCATAAAACAAGGGTTTCAAATTAGCTCCGATACCGTTCCATAAACCCAATATGTAAGAGACAAGACCTATTCCTTTTTCAGTGAACTGGACTCAACACCCCCTATTCACCGCACAAGAATATATCTGACTAGTAAGAATCTTCCAACCTATGTATTGATATCTCTCTGTAAGTGAGTCAAGGGGGTGTAAAGCGGCATAAACACAGCCGTGAAAAGCAGCTAAACCCCATTATAAAAATAAATTACTTTTCAAAACCCGTGAAACAAAGACAGTGAAAGAGAGAGAAATTCTTCCAAAATTCGTTCAGGGGCTGTGATGCAACCTGGATTGACCATATCTAGACCCACAGCTGATTGAGACATAAGGGTGGACACTCTTGGGGCTGAGAGGTTCGGTGAGGTTGGGTGAGCCAACGCAGACCCTTTCAAGTAATACTGCATGGTACCCATCCCATGGGGCCCAAATCTCCAGTTTCAAGGGCATCTTCCTACATCGAAAACAGGCATGAGAAACCCAGAAGATGGCACACCGTGTGATCGGGAAAGGTTTCTAAAACGCACCTCATTTCTCATCTCCTTTGCTCGGGTTCGCCATTCCAGCCGATTTACTAGCCATCTCCCTCCTTGGAGAATCAGCACCTTTAACCTCCTGTTCTGTACAGGTTGCAATTTGTCCTGAGGATGAACGGGAAGAGGGGGAACCAATGAGAGACTAGCTCTAGGTGTTGGGACAGGCACAGGTCACTCTATTTTCCCATCAGGAAGAAGAATTAAGCACAAGCTCAGCCTGCCCCCCAGAACCAGAAGAGGGCCTGAAGCAATCCTGCGCTTTTGCGGCCAGCTCCCAAAAAAGCGAGTTGAAAAATGGAGCTCAGGGGCACTGCAATTCACAAACCTGCAGAGTATTCAATGATACCTCTCATCCACAAATATATTAAGGGAAGGCAACGAAGAGGCTTTGAAAGCAAGGCAGAATTGCAGGAAACAGATTTCAGGAGGTAGATTCGAATCGCATTGAAAGCACATAAAAAGCGGCAAAACGTGGACAATGATGCCCTTGGCCAAAAAGGGCGTATGCGTTTTTTCCTGAATATATTCAGGAAAAAACGCATACGCCCTTTTTGGCCAACCAAGCAACCTGGAAAGGCAAATCAGCGCTCCAAAGAAGTCTGGCTTCACAGTGGGAAAAAGGGCCATGCGGAAAAAAGTGTCCAAAGCAGAAATGCAGGACCGGCCATGGAGAAATGGGAGCCTTGCTACGCTGATGGGCGGGATGTAAATTGCCAACAGCCACTCTGGAGAAGTGTACGGTGTGTCCTGAAACATCTAAAAAACACAGCTTGGAGAGCATAGGGCACTTCCACTCATGGGCGTATATATTGGGAAAACTAAAAATCAGCAAGACACAGGCACCCCAAAATTTAGGGCTGCTCTGTTGACAAGAACCCCCACTTCATTACACCTTAAATATCCTAGGAAAGAGAAAAATGGATAAAGAAGTTGTGGTCCTCATGTACAATGGAATATCACTCAGCCATGAAATCAACGTCATAAGGCTAGTAGCAGCACCATGAGTGGATTTAGGTACGACGATTCTAAGTGAAATAAGTCACACAGAAAAAGACACTTATCCTAAGATATCACTTAGAGAGGGAATGTAAAAACCGCTACACTTGAACTGAATTACAAAACAGAACAGAGTCACACGTTTAGGAAACACACTATGGCTGCTGAACGGGAAAGGTGAGGTGGGGTGATGCATAAAACAAGGGTTTCAAATTCGCTCCGATACCGTTCCATAAACCCAATATGTAAGAGACAAGACCTATTCCTTTTTCAGTGACCTGGACTCAACACCCCCTATTCACCGCACAAGAATATATCTGACTAGTAAGAATCCTCAAACCTATGTATTGATATCTCTCTGTAAGTGAGTCAAGGGGGTGTAAAGCGGCATAAACTCAGCCATGAAAAGCAGCTAAACCCCATTATAAAAGTAAATTACTTTTCAAAATCCGTGAAACAAAGACAGTGAAAGAGAGAGAAATTCTTCCAAAATTCATTCAGGGGCTGTGATGCAACCTGGATTGACCATATCTAGACCCACAGCTGATTGAGACATAAGGGTGGACACTCTTGGGGCTGAGAGGTTCGATGAGGTTGGGTGAGCCAACGCAGACCCTTTCAAGTAATACTGCATGGTACCCATCCCATGGGTCCCAAATCTCCAGGTTCAAGGGCATCTTCCTACATCGAAAACAGGCATGAGAAACCCAGAAGATGGTACACCGTGTGATCGGGAAAGGTTTCTAAAACGCACCTCATTTCTCATCTCCTTTGCTCGGGTTCGCCATTCCAGCCGATTTACTAGCCATCTCCCTCCTTGGAGAATCAGCACCTTTAACCTCCTGTTCCGTACAGGTTGCAATTTGTCCTGAGGATGAACGGGAAGAGGGGGAACCAATGAGAGACTAGCTCTAGGTGTTGGGACAGGCACAGGTCACTCTATTTTCCCATCAGGAAGAAGAATTAAGCACAAGCTCAGCCTGCCCCCCAGAACCAGAAGAGGGCCTGAAGCAATCCTGCGCTTTTGTGGACAGCTCCCAAAAAAGCGAGTTGAAAAATGGAGCTCAGGGGCACTGCAATTCACAAACCTGCAGAGTTTTAAATGATACCTCTCGTCCACAAATATATTAAGGGAAGGCTACGAAGAGGCTTTGAAAGCAAGGCAGAATTGCAGGAAACAGATTTCAGGAGGTAGATTCGAATCGCCTTGAAAGCACATGAAAAGCGGCAAAACGTGGACAATGATGCCCTTGGCCAAAAAGGGCGTATGCGTTTTTTCCTGAATATATTCAGGAAAGAACGCATACGCCCTTTTTGGCCAACCAAGCAACCTGGAAAGGCAAATCAGCGCTCCAAAGAAGTCTCGCTTCCCAGCGGGCAAAAGGGCCATGCGGAAAAAAGTGTCCAAACCAGAACTGCACGACCGGCCATGGAGAAATGAGAGCCTTGCTTCGCTGATGGGCGGGATGTAAATTGCCAACAGCCACTCGGGAGAAGTGTACGGTGTGTCCTGAAACATCTAAAAAACACAGCTTGGAGAGCATAGGGCACTTCCACTCATGGGCGTATAAATTGGGAAAACTAAAAATCAGCAAGACACAGGCACCCCAAAGTTTAGGGCTGCTCTGTTGACAAGAACCCCCACTTCATTACACCTTAAATATCCTAGGAAAGAGAAAAATGGATAAAGAAGTTGTGGTCCTCATGTACAATGGAATATCACTCAGCCATGAAATCAACGTCATAAGGCTAGTAGCAGCACGATGAGTGGATTTAGGTACGACGATTCTAAGTGAAATAAGTCACACAGAAAAAGACACTTATCATAAGATATCACTTCTAGAGGGAATGTAAAAACCGCTACACTTGAACTGAATTACAAAACAGAACAGAGTCACACGTTTAGGAAACACACTATGGCTGCTGAACGGGAAAGGTGAGGTGGGGTGATGCATAAAACAAGGGTTTCAAATTAGCTCAGATACCGTTCCATAAACCCAATATGTAAGAGACAAGACCTATTCCTTTTTCAGTGAACTGGACTCAACACCCCCTATTCACCACACAAGAAAATATCTCACTAGTAAAATCTTCAAACCTATGTACTGATATCTCTCTGTAAGTGAGTCAAGGGGGTGTAAAGCGGCATAAACACAGCCGTGAAAAGCAGCTAAACCCCATTATAAAAATAAATTACTTTTCAAAACCCGTGAAACAAAGACAGTGAAAGAGAGAGAAATTCTTCCAAAATTCGTTCAGGGGCTGTGATGCAACCTGGATTGACCATATCTAGACCCACAGCTGATTGAGACATAAGGGTGGACACTCTTGGGGCTGAGAGGTTCGGTGAGGTTGGGTGAGCCAACGCAGACCCTTTCAAGTAATACTGCATGGTACCCATCCCATGGGTCCCAAATCTCCAGGTTCAAGGGCATCTTCCTACATCGGAAACAGGCATGAGAAACCCAGAAGATGGTACACTGTGTGATCGGGAAAGGTTTCTAAAACGCACCTCATTTCTCATCTCCTTTGCTCGGGTTCGCCATTCCAGCCGATTTACTAGCCATCTCCCTCCTTGGAGAATCAGCACCTTTAACCTCCTGTTCCGTACAGGTTGCAATTTGTCCTGAGGATGAACGGGAAGAGGGGGAACCAATGAGAGACTAGCTCTAGGTGTTGGGACAGGCACAGGTCACTCTATTTTCCCATCAGGAAGAAGAATTAAGCACAAGCTCAGCCTGCCCCCCAGAACCAGAAGAGGGCCTGAAGCAATCCTGCGCTTTTGCGGCCAGCTCCCAAAAAAGCGAGTTGAAAAATGGAGCTCAGGTGCACTGCAATTCACAAACCTGCAGAGTTTTAAATGATACCTCTCGTCCACAAATATATTAAGGGAAGGCAACGAAGAGGATTGAAAGCAAGGCAGAATTGCAGGAAACAGGTTTCAGGAGGTAGATTCGAATCGTCTTGAAAGCACATGAAAAGCGGCAAAACGTGGACAATGATGCCCTTGGCCAAAAAGGGCGTATGCGTTTTTTCCTGAATATATTCAGGAAAAAACGCATACGCCCTTTTTGGCCAACCAAGCAACCTGGAAAGGCAAATCAGCGCTCCAAAGAAGTCTCGCTTCCCAGCGGGCAAAAGGGCCATGCGGAAAAAAGTGTCCAAAGCAGAAATGCAGGACCGGCCATGGAGAATTGGGAGCCTTGCTACGCTGATGGGCGGGATGTAAATTGCCAACAGCCACTCAGGAGAAGTGTACGGTGTGTCCTGAAACATCTAAAAATCACAGCTTGGAGAGCATAGGGCACTTCCACTCATGGGCGTATAAATTGGGAAAACTAAAAATCAGCAAGACACAGGCACCCCAAAGTTTAGGGCTGCTCTGTTGACAAGAACCCCCACTTCATTACACCTTAAATATCCTAGGAAAGAGAAAAATGGATAAAGAAGTTGTGGTCCTCATGTACAATGGAATATCACTCAGCCATGAAATCAACGTCATAAAGCTAGTAGCAGCACGATGAGTGGATTTAGGTACGACGATTCTAAGTGAAATAAGTCACACAGAAAAAGACACTTATCCGAAGATATCACTTAGAGAGGGAATGTAAAAACCGCTACACTTGAACTGAATTACAAAACAGAACAGAGTCACACGTTTAGAAAACACACTATGGCTGCTGAACGGGAAAGGTGAGGTGGGGTGATGCATAAAACAAGGGTTTCAAATTCGCTCCGATACCGTTCCATAAACCCAATATGTAAGAGACAAGACCTATTCCTTTTTCAGTGAACTGGACTCAACACCCCCTATTCACCGCACAAGAATATATCTGACTAGTAAGAATCTTCCAACCTATGTATTGATATCTCTCTGTAAGTGAGTCAAGGGGGTGTAAAGCGGCATAAACACAGCCGTGAAAAGCAGCTAAACCCCATTATAAAAATAAATGACTTTTCAAAACCCGTGAAACAAAGACAGTGAAAGAGAGATAAATTCTTCCAAAATTCGTTCAGGGGCTGTGATGCAACCTGGATTGACCATATCTAGACCCACAGCTGATTGAGACATAAGGGTGGACACTCTTGGGGCTGAGAGGTTCGGTGAGGTTGGGTGAGCCAACGCAGACCCTTTCAAGTAATACTGCATGGTACCCATCCCATGGGTCCCAAATCTCCAGGTTCAAGGGCATCTTCCTACATCGAAAACAGGCATGAGAAACCCAGAAGATGGTACACCGTGTGATCGGGAAAGGTTTCTAAAACGCACCTCATTTCTCATCTCCTTTGCTCGGGTTCGCCATTCCAGCCGATTTACTAGCCATCTCCCTCCTTGGAGAATCAGCACCTTTAACCTCCTGTTCCGTACAGGTTGCAATTTGTCCTGAGGATGAACGGGAAGAGGGGGAACCAATGAGAGACTAGCTCTAGGTGTTGGGACAGGCACAGGTCACTCTATTTTCCCATCAGGAAGAAGAATTAAGCACAAGCTCAGCCTGCCCCCCAGAACCAGAAGAGGGCCTGAAGCAATCCTGCGCTTTTGTGGACAGCTCCCAAAAAAGCGAGTTGAAAAATGGAGCTCAGGGGCACTGCAATTCACAAACCTGCAGAGTTTTAAATGATACCTCTCGTCCACAAATATATTAAGGGAAGGCTACGAAGAGGCTTTGAAAGCAAGGCAGAATTGCAGGAAACAGATTTCAGGAGGTAGATTCGAATCGCCTTGAAAGCACATGAAAAGCGGCAAAACGTGGACAATGATGCCCTTGGCCAAAAAGGGCGTATGCGTTTTTTCCTGAATATATTCAGGAAAGAACGCATACGCCCTTTTTGGCCAACCAAGCAACCTGGAAAGGCAAATCAGCGCTCCAAAGAAGTCTCGCTTCCCAGCGGGCAAAAGGGCCATGCGGAAAAAAGTGTCCAAACCAGAACTGCACGACCGGCCATGGAGAAATGAGAGCCTTGCTTCGCTGATGGGCGGGATGTAAATTGCCAACAGCCACTCGGGAGAAGTGTGCGGTGTGTCCTGAAACATCTAAAAAACACAGCTTGGAGAGCATAGGGCACTTCCACTCATGGGCGTATAAATTGGGAAAACTAAAAATCAGCAAGACACAGGCACCCCAAAGTTTAGGGCTGCTCTGTTGACAAGAACCCCCACTTCATTACACCTTAAATATCCTAGGAAAGAGAAAAATGGATAAAGAAGTTGTGGTCCTCATGTACAATGGAATATCACTCAGCCATGAAATCAACGTCATAAGGCTAGTAGCAGCACGATGAGTGGATTTAGGTACGACGATTCTAAGTGAAATAAGTCACACAGAAAAAGACACTTATCATAAGATATCACTTCTAGAGGGAATGTAAAAACCGCTACACTTGAACTGAATTACAAAACAGAACAGAGTCACACGTTTAGGAAACACACTATGGCTGCTGAACGGGAAAGGTGAGGTGGGGTGATGCATAAAACAAGGGTTTCAAATTAGCTCAGATACCGTTCCATAAACCCAATATGTAAGAGACAAGACCTATTCCTTTTTCAGTGAACTGGACTCAACACCCCCTATTCACCACACAAGAAAATATCTCACTAGTAAAATCTTCAAACCTATGTACTGATATCTCTCTGTAAGTGAGTCAAGGGGGTGTAAAGCGGCATAAACACAGCCGTGAAAAGCAGCTAAACCCCATTATAAAAATAAATTACTTTTCAAAACCCGTGAAACAAAGACAGTGAAAGAGAGAGAAATTCTTCCAAAATTCGTTCAGGGGCTGTGATGCAACCTGGATTGACCATATCTAGACCCACAGCTGATTGAGACATAAGGGTGGACACTCTTGGGGCTGAGAGGTTCGGTGAGGTTGGGTGAGCCAACGCAGACCCTTTCAAGTAATACTGCATGGTACCCATCCCATGGGTCCCAAATCTCCAGGTTCAAGGGCATCTTCCTACATCGGAAACAGGCATGAGAAACCCAGAAGATGGTACACCGTGTGATCGGGAAAGGTTTCTAAAACGCACCTCATTTCTCATCTCCTTTGCTCGGGTTCGCCATTCCAGCCGATTTACTAGCCATCTCCCTCCTTGGAGAATCAGCACCTTTAACCTCCTGTTCCGTACAGGTTGCAATTTGTCCTGAGGATGAACGGGAAGAGGGGGAACCAATGAGAGACTAGCTCTAGGTGTTGGGACAGGCACAGGTCACTCTATTTTCCCATCAGGAAGAAGAATTAAGCACAAGCTCAGCCTGCCCCCCAGAACCAGAAGAGGGCCTGAAGCAATCCTGCGCTTTTGTGGACAGCTCCCAAAAAAGCGAGTTGAAAAATGGAGCTCAGGGGCACTGCAATTCACAAACCTGCAGAGTTTTAAATGATACCTCTCGTCCACAAATATATTAAGGGAAGGCTACGAAGAGGCTTTGAAAGCAAGGCAGAATTGCAGGAAACAGATTTCAGGAGGTAGATTCGAATCGCCTTGAAAGCACATGAAAAGCGGCAAAACGTGGACAATGATGCCCTTGGCCAAAAAGGGCGTATGCGTTTTTTCCTGAATATATTCAGGAAAGAACGCATACGCCCTTTTTGGCCAACCAAGCAACCTGGAAAGGCAAATCAGCGCTCCAAAGAAGTCTCGCTTCCCAGCGGGCAAAAGGGCCATGCGGAAAAAAGTGTCCAAACCAGAACTGCACGACCGGCCATGGAGAAATGAGAGCCTTGCTTCGCTGATGGGCGGGATGTAAATTGCCAACAGCCACTCGGGAGAAGTGTACGGTGTGTCCTGAAACATCTAAAAAACACAGCTTGGAGAGCATAGGGCACTTCCACTCATGGGCGTATAAATTGGGAAAACTAAAAATCAGCAAGACACAGGCACCCCAAAGTTTAGGGCTGCTCTGTTGACAAGAACCCCCACTTCATTACACCTTAAATATCCTAGGAAAGAGAAAAATGGATAAAGAAGTTGTGGTCCTCATGTACAATGGAATATCACTCAGCCATGAAATCAACGTCATAAGGCTAGTAGCAGCACGATGAGTGGATTTAGGTACGACGATTCTAAGTGAAATAAGTCACACAGAAAAAGACACTTATCATAAGATATCACTTCTAGAGGGAATGTAAAAACCGCTACACTTGAACTGAATTACAAAACAGAACAGAGTCACACGTTTAGGAAACACACTATGGCTGCTGAACGGGAAAGGTGAGGTGGGGTGATGCATAAAACAAGGGTTTCAAATTAGCTCAGATACCGTTCCATAAACCCAATATGTAAGAGACAAGACCTATTCCTTTTTCAGTGAACTGGACTCAACACCCCCTATTCACCACACAAGAAAATATCTCACTAGTAAAATCTTCAAACCTATGTACTGATATCTCTCTGTAAGTGAGTCAAGGGGGTGTAAAGCGGCATAAACACAGCCGTGAAAAGCAGCTAAACCCCATTATAAAAATAAATTACTTTTCAAAACCCGTGAAACAAAGACAGTGAAAGAGAGAGAAATTCTTCCAAAATTCGTTCAGGGGCTGTGATGCAACCTGGATTGACCATATCTAGACCCACAGCTGATTGAGACATAAGGGTGGACACTCTTGGGGCTGAGAGGTTCGGTGAGGTTGGGTGAGCCAACGCAGACCCTTTCAAGTAATACTGCATGGTACCCATCCCATGGGTCCCAAATCTCCAGGTTCAAGGGCATCTTCCTACATCGGAAACAGGCATGAGAAACCCAGAAGATGGTACACCGTGTGATCGGGAAAGGTTTCTAAAACGCACCTCATTTCTCATCTCCTTTGCTCGGGTTCGCCATTCCAGCCGATTTACTAGCCATCTCCCTCCTTGGAGAATCAGCACCTTTAACCTCCTGTTCCGTACAGGTTGCAATTTGTCCTGAGGATGAACGGGAAGAGGGGGAACCAATGAGAGACTAGCTCTAGGTGTTGGGACAGGCACAGGTCACTCTATTTTCCCATCAGGAAGAAGAATTAAGCACAAGCTCAGCCTGCCCCCCAGAACCAGAAGAGGGCCTGAAGCAATCCTGCGCTTTTGCGGCCAGCTCCCAAAAAAGCGAGTTGAAAAATGGAGCTCAGGTGCACTGCAATTCACAAACCTGCAGAGTTTTAAATGATACCTCTCGTCCACAAATATATTAAGGGAAGGCAACGAAGAGGATTGAAAGCAAGGCAGAATTGCAGGAAACAGGTTTCAGGAGGTAGATTCGAATCGTCTTGAAAGCACATGAAAAGCGGCAAAACGTGGACAATGATGCCCTTGGCCAAAAAGGGCGTATGCGTTTTTTCCTGAATATATTCAGGAAAAAACGCATACGCCCTTTTTGGCCAACCAAGCAACCTGGAAAGGCAAATCAGCGCTCCAAAGAAGTCTCGCTTCCCAGCGGGCAAAAGGGCCATGCGGAAAAAAGTGTCCAAAGCAGAAATGCAGGACCGGCCATGGAGAATTGGGAGCCTTGCTACGCTGATGGGCGGGATGTAAATTGCCAACAGCCACTCAGGAGAAGTGTACGGTGTGTCCTGAAACATCTAAAAATCACAGCTTGGAGAGCATAGGGCACTTCCACTCATGGGCGTATAAATTGGGAAAACTAAAAATCAGCAAGACACAGGCACCCCAAAGTTTAGGGCTGCTCTGTTGACAAGAACCCCCACTTCATTACACCTTAAATATCCTAGGAAAGAGAAAAATGGATAAAGAAGTTGTGGTCCTCATGTACAATGGAATATCACTCAGCCATGAAATCAACGTCATAAAGCTAGTAGCAGCACGATGAGTGGATTTAGGTACGACGATTCTAAGTGAAATAAGTCACACAGAAAAAGACACTTATCCGAAGATATCACTTAGAGAGGGAATGTAAAAACCGCTACACTTGAACTGAATTACAAAACAGAACAGAGTCACACGTTTAGAAAACACACTATGGCTGCTGAACGGGAAAGGTGAGGTGGGGTGATGCATAAAACAAGGGTTTCAAATTCGCTCCGATACCGTTCCATAAACCCAATATGTAAGAGACAAGACCTATTCCTTTTTCAGTGAACTGGACTCAACACCCCCTATTCACCGCACAAGAATATATCTGACTAGTAAGAATCTTCCAACCTATGTATTGATATCTCTCTGTAAGTGAGTCAAGGGGGTGTAAAGCGGCATAAACACAGCCGTGAAAAGCAGCTAAACCCCATTATAAAAATAAATGACTTTTCAAAACCCGTGAAACAAAGACAGTGAAAGAGAGAGAAATTCTTCCAAAATTCGTTCAGGGGCTGTGATGCAACCTGGATTGACCATATCTAGACCCACAGCTGATTGAGACATAAGGGTGGACACTCTTGGGGCTGAGAGGTTCGGTGAGGTTGGGTGAGCCAACGCAGACCCTTTCAAGTAATACTGCATGGTACCCATCCCATGGGTCCCAAATCTCCAGGTTCAAGGGCATCTTCCTACATCGAAAACAGGCATGAGAAACCCAGAAGATGGTACACCGTGTGATCGGGAAAGGTTTCTAAAACGCACCTCATTTCTCATCTCCTTTGCTCGGGTTCGCCATTCCAGCCGATTTACTAGCCATCTCCCTCCTTGGAGAATCAGCACCTTTAACCTCCTGTTCCGTACAGGTTGCAATTTGTCCTGAGGATGAACGGGAAGAGGGGGAACCAATGAGAGACTAGCTCTAGGTGTTGGGACAGGCACAGGTCACTCTATTTTCCCATCAGGAAGAAGAATTAAGCACAAGCTCAGCCTGCCCCCCAGAACCAGAAGAGGGCCTGAAGCAATCCTGCGCTTTTGTGGACAGCTCCCAAAAAAGCGAGTTGAAAAATGGAGCTCAGGGGCACTGCAATTCACAAACCTGCAGAGTTTTAAATGATACCTCTCGTCCACAAATATATTAAGGGAAGGCTACGAAGAGGCTTTGAAAGCAAGGCAGAATTGCAGGAAACAGATTTCAGGAGGTAGATTCGAATCGCCTTGAAAGCACATGAAAAGCGGCAAAACGTGGACAATGATGCCCTTGGCCAAAAAGGGCGTATGCGTTTTTTCCTGAATATATTCAGGAAAGAACGCATACGCCCTTTTTGGCCAACCAAGCAACCTGGAAAGGCAAATCAGCGCTCCAAAGAAGTCTCGCTTCCCAGCGGGCAAAAGGGCCATGCGGAAAAAAGTGTCCAAACCAGAACTGCACGACCGGCCATGGAGAAATGAGAGCCTTGCTTCGCTGATGGGCGGGATGTAAATTGCCAACAGCCACTCGGGAGAAGTGTGCGGTGTGTCCTGAAACATCTAAAAAACACAGCTTGGAGAGCATAGGGCACTTCCACTCATGGGCGTATAAATTGGGAAAACTAAAAATCAGCAAGACACAGGCACCCCAAAGTTTAGGGCTGCTCTGTTGACAAGAACCCCCACTTCATTACACCTTAAATATCCTAGGAAAGAGAAAAATGGATAAAGAAGTTGTGGTCCTCATGTACAATGGAATATCACTCAGCCATGAAATCAACGTCATAAGGCTAGTAGCAGCACGATGAGTGGATTTAGGTACGACGATTCTAAGTGAAATAAGTCACACAGAAAAAGACACTTATCATAAGATATCACTTCTAGAGGGAATGTAAAAACCGCTACACTTGAACTGAATTACAAAACAGAACAGAGTCACACGTTTAGGAAACACACTATGGCTGCTGAACGGGAAAGGTGAGGTGGGGTGATGCATAAAACAAGGGTTTCAAATTAGCTCCGATACCGTTCCATAAACCCAATATGTAAGAGACAAGACCTATTCCTTTTTCAGTGAACTGGACTCAACACCCCCTATTCACCACACAAGAAAATATCTCACTAGTAAAATCTTCAAACCTATGTACTGATATCTCTCTGTAAGTGAGTCAAGGGGGTGTAAAGCGGCATAAACACAGCCGTGAAAAGCAGCTAAACCCCATTATAAAAATAAATTACTTTTCAAAACCCGTGAAACAAAGACAGTGAAAGAGAGAGAAATTCTTCCAAAATTCGTTCAGGGGCTGTGATGCAACCTGGATTGACCATATCTAGACCCACAGCTGATTGAGACATAAGGGTGGACACTCTTGGGGCTGAGAGGTTCGGTGAGGTTGGGTGAGCCAACGCAGACCCTTTCAAGTAATACTGCATGGTACCCATCCCATGGGTCCCAAATCTCCAGGTTCAAGGGCATCTTCCTACATCGGAAACAGGCATGAGAAACCCAGAAGATGGTACACCGTGTGATCGGGAAAGGTTTCTAAAACGCACCTCATTTCTCATCTCCTTTGCTCGGGTTCGCCATTCCAGCCGATTTACTAGCCATCTCCCTCCTTGGAGAATCAGCACCTTTAACCTCCTGTTCCGTACAGGTTGCAATTTGTCCTGAGGATGAACGGGAAGAGGGGGAACCAATGAGAGACTAGCTCTAGGTGTTGGGACAGGCACAGGTCACTCTATTTTCCCATCAGGAAGAAGAATTAAGCACAAGCTCAGCCTGCCCCCCAGAACCAGAAGAGGGCCTGAAGCAATCCTGCGCTTTTGCGGCCAGCTCCCAAAAAAGCGAGTTGAAAAATGGAGCTCAGGTGCACTGCAATTCACAAACCTGCAGAGTTTTAAATGATACCTCTCGTCCACAAATATATTAAGGGAAGGCAACGAAGAGGATTGAAAGCAAGGCAGAATTGCAGGAAACAGGTTTCAGGAGGTAGATTCGAATCGTCTTGAAAGCACATGAAAAGCGGCAAAACGTGGACAATGATGCCCTTGGCCAAAAAGGGCGTATGCGTTTTTTCCTGAATATATTCAGGAAAGAACGCATACGCCCTTTTTGGCCAACCAAGCAACCTGGAAAGGCAAATCAGCGCTCCAAAGAAGTCTCGCTTCCCAGCGGGCAAAAGGGCCATGCGGAAAAAAGTGTCCAAAGCAGAAATGCAGGACCGGCCATGGAGAATTGGGAGCCTTGCTACGCTGATGGGCGGGATGTAAATTGCCAACAGCCACTCAGGAGAAGTGTACGGTGTGTCCTGAAACATCTAAAAATCACAGCTTGGAGAGCATAGGGCACTTCCACTCATGGGCGTATAAATTGGGAAAACTAAAAATCAGCAAGACACAGGCACCCCAAAGTTTAGGGCTGCTCTGTTGACAAGAACCCCCACTTCATTACACCTTAAATATCCTAGGAAAGAGAAAAATGGATAAAGAAGTTGTGGTCCTCATGTACAATGGAATATCACTCAGCCATGAAATCAACGTCATAAAGCTAGTAGCAGCACGATGAGTGGATTTAGGTACGACGATTCTAAGTGAAATAAGTCACACAGAAAAAGACACTTATCCGAAGATATCACTTAGAGAGGGAATGTAAAAACCGCTACACTTGAACTGAATTACAAAACAGAACAGAGTCACACGTTTAGAAAACACACTATGGCTGCTGAACGGGAAAGGTGAGGTGGGGTGATGCATAAAACAAGGGTTTCAAATTCGCTCCGATACCGTTCCATAAACCCAATATGTAAGAGACAAGACCTATTCCTTTTTCAGTGACCTGGACTCAACACCCCCTATTCACCGCACAAGAATATATCTGACTAGTAAGAATCTTCCAACCTATGTATTGATATCTCTCTGTAAGTGAGTCAAGGGGGTGTAAAGCGGCATAAACACAGCCGTGAAAAGCAGCTAAACCCCATTATAAAAATAAATGACTTTTCAAAACCCGTGAAACAAAGACAGTGAAAGAGAGATAAATTCTTCCAAAATTCGTTCAGGGGCTGTGATGCAACCTGGATTGACCATATCTAGACCCACAGCTGATTGAGACATAAGGGTGGACACTCTTGGGGCTGAGAGGTTCGGTGAGGTTGGGTGAGCCAACGCAGACCCTTTCAAGTAATACTGCATGGTACCCATCCCATGGGTCCCAAATCTCCAGGTTCAAGGGCATCTTCCTACATCGAAAACAGGCATGAGAAACCCAGAAGATGGTACACCGTGTGATCGGGAAAGGTTTCTAAAACGCACCTCATTTCTCATCTCCTTTGCTCGGGTTCACCATTCCAGCCGATTTACTAGCCATCTCCCTCCTTGGAGAATCAGCACCTTTAACCTCCTGTTCCGTACAGGTTGCAATTTGTCCTGAGGATGAACGGGAAGAGGGGGAACCAATGAGAGACTAGCTCTAGGTGTTGGGACAGGCACAGGTCACTCTATTTTCCCATCAGGAAGAAGAATTAAGCACAAGCTCAGCCTGCTCCCCAGAACCAGAAGAGGGCCTGAAGCAATCCTGGGCTTTTGCGGCCAGCTCCCAAAAAAACGAGTTGAAAAATGGAGCTCAGGTGCACTGCAATTCACAAACCTGCAGAGTTTTAAATGATACCTCTCGTCCACAAATATATTAAGGGAAGGCAACGAAGAGGATTGAAAGCAAGGCAGAATTGCAGGAAACAGGTTTCAGGAGGTAGATTCGAATCGCCTTGAAAGCACACGAAAAGCGGCAAAACGTGGACAATGATGCCCTTGGCCAAAAAGGGCGTATGCGTTTTTTCCTGAATATATTCAGGAAAAAACGCATACGCTCTTTTTAGCCAACCAAGCAACCTGGAAAGGCAAATCAGCGCTCCAAAGAAGTCTCGCTTCCCAGCGGGCAAAAGGGCCATGGGGAAAAAAGTGTCCAAAGCAGAAATGCAGGACCAGCCATGGAGAATTGGGAGCCTTGCTACGCTGATGGGCGGGATGTAAATTGCCAACAGCCACTCAGGAGAAGTGTACGGTGTGTCCTGAAACATCTAAAAAACACAGCTTGGAGAGCATAGGGCACTTCCACTCATGGGCGTATAAATTGGGAAAACTAAAAATCAGCAAGACACAGGCACCCCAAAGTTTAGGGCTGCTCTGTTGACAAGAACCCCCACTTCATTACACCTTAAATATCCTAGGAAAGAGAAAAATGGATAAAGAAGTTGTGGTCCTCATGTACAATGGAATATCACTCAGCCATGAAATCAACGTCATAAGGCTAGTAGCAGCACGATGAGTGGATTTAGGTACGACGATTCTAAGTGAAATAAGTCACACAGAAAAAGACACTTATCATAAGATATCACTTAGAGAGGGAATGTAAAAACCGCTACACTTGAACTGAATTACAAAACAGAACAGAGTCACACGTTTAGGAAACACACTATGGCTGCTGAACGGGAAAGGTGAGGTGGGGTGATGCATAAAACAAGGGTTTCAAATTCGCTCCGATACCGTTCCATAAACCCAATATGTAAGAGACAAGACCTATTCCTTTTTCAGTGACCTGGACTCAACACCCCCTATTCACCGCACAAGAATATATCTGACTAGTAAGAATCCTCAAACCTATGTATTGATATCTCTCTGTAAGTGAGTCAAGGGGGTGTAAAGCGGCATAAACTCAGCCATGAAAAGCAGCTAAACCCCATTATAAAAATAAATTACTTTTCAAAATCCGTGAAACAAAGACAGTGAAAGAGAGAGAAATTCTTCCAAAATTCATTCAGGGGCTGTGATGCAACCTGGATTGACCATATCTAGACCCACAGCTGATTGAGACATAAGGGTGGACACTCTTGGGGCTGAGAGGTTCGATGAGGTTGGGTGAGCCAACGCAGACCCTTTCAAGTAATACTGCATGGTACCCATCCCATGGGTCCCAAATCTCCAGGTTCAAGGGCATCTTCCTACATCGAAAACAGGCATGAGAAACCCAGAAGATGGTACACCGTGTGATCGGGAAAGGTTTCTAAAACGCACCTCATTTCTCATCTCCTTTGCTCGGGTTCGCCATTCCAGCCGATTTACTAGCCATCTCCCTCCTTGGAGAATCAGCACCTTTAACCTCCTGTTCCGTACAGGTTGCAATTTGTCCTGAGGATGAACGGGAAGAGGGGGAACCAATGAGAGACTAGCTCTAGGTGTTGGGACAGGCACAGGTCACTCTATTTTCCCATCAGGAAGAAGAATTAAGCACAAGCTCAGCCTGCCCCCCAGAACCAGAAGAGGGCCTGAAGCAATCCTGCGCTTTTGTGGACAGCTCCCAAAAAAGCGAGTTGAAAAATGGAGCTCAGGGGCACTGCAATTCACAAACCTGCAGAGTTTTAAATGATACCTCTCGTCCACAAATATATTAAGGGAAGGCTACGAAGAGGCTTTGAAAGCAAGGCAGAATTGCAGGAAACAGATTTCAGGAGGTAGATTCGAATCGCCTTGAAAGCACATGAAAAGCGGCAAAACGTGGACAATGATGCCCTTGGCCAAAAAGGGCGTATGCGTTTTTTCCTGAATATATTCAGGAAAGAACGCATACGCCCTTTTTGGCCAACCAAGCAACCTGGAAAGGCAAATCAGCGCTCCAAAGAAGTCTCGCTTCCCAGCGGGCAAAAGGGCCATGCGGAAAAAAGTGTCCAAACCAGAACTGCACGACCGGCCATGGAGAAATGAGAGCCTTGCTTCGCTGATGGGCGGGATGTAAATTGCCAACAGCCACTCGGGAGAAGTGTACGGTGTGTCCTGAAACATCTAAAAAACACAGCTTGGAGAGCATAGGGCACTTCCACTCATGGGCGTATAAATTGGGAAAACTAAAAATCAGCAAGACACAGGCACCCCAAAGTTTAGGGCTGCTCTGTTGACAAGAACCCCCACTTCATTACACCTTAAATATCCTAGGAAAGAGAAAAATGGATAAAGAAGTTGTGGTCCTCATGTACAATGGAATATCACTCAGCCATGAAATCAACGTCATAAGGCTAGTAGCAGCACGATGAGTGGATTTAGGTACGACGATTCTAAGTGAAATAAGTCACACAGAAAAAGACACTTATCATAAGATATCACTTCTAGAGGGAATGTAAAAACCGCTACACTTGAACTGAATTACAAAACAGAACAGAGTCACACGTTTAGGAAACACACTATGGCTGCTGAACGGGAAAGGTGAGGTGGGGTGATGCATAAAACAAGGGTTTCAAATTAGCTCAGATACCGTTCCATAAACCCAATATGTAAGAGACAAGACCTATTCCTTTTTCAGTGAACTGGACTCAACACCCCCTATTCACCACACAAGAAAATATCTCACTAGTAAAATCTTCAAACCTATGTACTGATATCTCTCTGTAAGTGAGTCAAGGGGGTGTAAAGCGGCATAAACACAGCCGTGAAAAGCAGCTAAACCCCATTATAAAAATAAATTACTTTTCAAAACCCGTGAAACAAAGACAGTGAAAGAGAGAGAAATTCTTCCAAAATTCGTTCAGGGGCTGTGATGCAACCTGGATTGACCATATCTAGACCCACAGCTGATTGAGACATAAGGGTGGACACTCTTGGGGCTGAGAGGTTCGGTGAGGTTGGGTGAGCCAACGCAGACCCTTTCAAGTAATACTGCATGGTACCCATCCCATGGGTCCCAAATCTCCAGGTTCAAGGGCATCTTCCTACATCGGAAACAGGCATGAGAAACCCAGAAGATGGTACACCGTGTGATCGGGAAAGGTTTCTAAAACGCACCTCATTTCTCATCTCCTTTGCTCGGGTTCGCCATTCCAGCCGATTTACTAGCCATCTCCCTCCTTGGAGAATCAGCACCTTTAACCTCCTGTTCCGTACAGGTTGCAATTTGTCCTGAGGATGAACGGGAAGAGGGGGAACCAATGAGAGACTAGCTCTAGGTGTTGGGACAGGCACAGGTCACTCTATTTTCCCATCAGGAAGAAGAATTAAGCACAAGCTCAGCCTGCCCCCCAGAACCAGAAGAGGGCCTGAAGCAATCCTGCGCTTTTGCGGCCAGCTCCCAAAAAAGCGAGTTGAAAAATGGAGCTCAGGTGCACTGCAATTCACAAACCTGCAGAGTTTTAAATGATACCTCTCGTCCACAAATATATTAAGGGAAGGCAACGAAGAGGATTGAAAGCAAGGCAGAATTGCAGGAAACAGGTTTCAGGAGGTAGATTCGAATCGTCTTGAAAGCACATGAAAAGCGGCAAAACGTGGACAATGATGCCCTTGGCCAAAAAGGGCGTATGCGTTTTTTCCTGAATATATTCAGGAAAAAACGCATACGCCCTTTTTGGCCAACCAAGCAACCTGGAAAGGCAAATCAGCGCTCCAAAGAAGTCTCGCTTCCCAGCGGGCAAAAGGGCCATGCGGAAAAAAGTGTCCAAAGCAGAAATGCAGGACCGGCCATGGAGAATTGGGAGCCTTGCTACGCTGATGGGCGGGATGTAAATTGCCAACAGCCACTCAGGAGAAGTGTACGGTGTGTCCTGAAACATCTAAAAATCACAGCTTGGAGAGCATAGGGCACTTCCACTCATGGGCGTATAAATTGGGAAAACTAAAAATCAGCAAGACACAGGCACCCCAAAGTTTAGGGCTGCTCTGTTGACAAGAACCCCCACTTCATTACACCTTAAATATCCTAGGAAAGAGAAAAATGGATAAAGAAGTTGTGGTCCTCATGTACAATGGAATATCACTCAGCCATGAAATCAACGTCATAAAGCTAGTATCAGCACGATGAGTGGATTTAGGTACGACGATTCTAAGTGAAATAAGTCACACAGAAAAAGACACTTATCCGAAGATATCACTTAGAGAGGGAATGTAAAAACCGCTACACTTGAACTGAATTACAAAACAGAACAGAGTCACACGTTTAGAAAACACACTATGGCTGCTGAACGGGAAAGGTGAGGTGGGGTGATGCATAAAACAAGGGTTTCAAATTCGCTCCGATACCGTTCCATAAACCCAATATGTAAGAGACAAGACCTATTCCTTTTTCAGTGAACTGGACTCAACACCCCCTATTCACCGCACAAGAATATATCTGACTAGTAAGAATCTTCCAACCTATGTATTGATATCTCTCTGTAAGTGAGTCAAGGGGGTGTAAAGCGGCATAAACACAGCCGTGAAAAGCAGCTAAACCCCATTATAAAAATAAATGACTTTTCAAAACCCGTGAAACAAAGACAGTGAAAGAGAGAGAAATTCTTCCAAAATTCGTTCAGGGGCTGTGATGCAACCTGGATTGACCATATCTAGACCCACAGCTGATTGAGACATAAGGGTGGACACTCTTGGGGCTGAGAGGTTCGGTGAGGTTGGGTGAGCCAACGCAGACCCTTTCAAGTAATACTGCATGGTACCCATCCCATGGGTCCCAAATCTCCAGGTTCAAGGGCATCTTCCTACATCGAAAACAGGCATGAGAAACCAGAAGATGGTACACCGTGTGATCGGGAAAGGTTTCTAAAACGCACCTCATTTCTCATCTCCTTTGCTCGGGTTCGCCATTCCAGCCGATTTACTAGCCATCTCCCTCCTTGGAGAATCAGCACCTTTAACCTCCTGTTCCGTACAGGTTGCAATTTGTCCTGAGGATGAACGGGAAGAGGGGGAACCAATGAGAGACTAGCTCTAGGTGTTGGGACAGGCACAGGTCACTCTATTTTCCCATCAGGAAGAAGAATTAAGCACAAGCTCAGCCTGCCCCCAGAACCAGAAGAGGGCCTGAAGCAATCCTGCGCTTTTGTGGACAGCTCCCAAAAAAGCGAGTTGAAAAATGGAGCTCAGGGGCACTGCAATTCACAAACCTGCAGAGTTTTAAATGATACCTCTCGTCCACAAATATATTAAGGGAAGGCTACGAAGAGGCTTTGAAAGCAAGGCAGAATTGCAGGAAACAGATTTCAGGAGGTAGATTCGAATCGCCTTGAAAGCACATGAAAAGCGGCAAAACGTGGACAATGATGCCCTTGGCCAAAAAGGGCGTATGCGTTTTTTCCTGAATATATTCAGGAAAGAACGCATACGCCCTTTTTGGCCAACCAAGCAACCTGGAAAGGCAAATCAGCGCTCCAAAGAAGTCTCGCTTCCCAGCGGGCAAAAGGGCCATGCGGAAAAAAGTGTCCAAACCAGAACTGCACGACCGGCCATGGAGAAATGAGAGCCTTGCTTCGCTGATGGGCGGGATGTAAATTGCCAACAGCCACTCGGGAGAAGTGTACGGTGTGTCCTGAAACATCTAAAAAACACAGCTTGGAGAGCATAGGGCACTTCCACTCATGGGCGTATAAATTGGGAAAACTAAAAATCAGCAAGACACAGGCACCCCAAAGTTTAGGGCTGCTCTGTTGACAAGAACCCCCACTTCATTACACCTTAAATATCCTAGGAAAGAGAAAAATGGATAAAGAAGTTGTGGTCCTCATGTACAATGGAATATCACTCAGCCATGAAATCAACGTCATAAGGCTAGTAGCAGCACGATGAGTGGATTTAGGTACGACGATTCTAAGTGAAATAAGTCACACAGAAAAAGACACTTATCATAAGATATCACTTCTAGAGGGAATGTAAAAACCGCTACACTTGAACTGAATTACAAAACAGAACAGAGTCACACGTTTAGGAAACACACTATGGCTGCTGAACGGGAAAGGTGAGGTGGGGTGATGCATAAAACAAGGGTTTCAAATTAGCTCAGATACCGTTCCATAAACCCAATATGTAAAGGACAAGACCTATTCCTTTTTCAGTGAACTGGACTCAACACCCCCTATTCACCACACAAGAAAATATCTCACTAGTAAAATCTTCAAACCTATGTACTGATATCTCTCTGTAAGTGAGTCAAGGGGGTGTAAAGCGGCATAAACACAGCCGTGAAAAGCAGCTAAACCCCATTATAAAAATAAATTACTTTTCAAAACCCGTGAAACAAAGACAGTGAAAGAGAGAGAAATTCTTCCAAAATTCGTTCAGGGGCTGTGATGCAACCTGGATTGACCATATCTAGACCCACAGCTGATTGAGACATAAGGGTGGACACTCTTGGGGCTGAGAGGTTCGGTGAGGTTGGGTGAGCCAACGCAGACCCTTTCAAGTAATACTGCATGGTACCCATCCCATGGGTCCCAAATCTCCAGGTTCAAGGGCATCTTCCTACATCGGAAACAGGCATGAGAAACCCAGAAGATGGTACACCGTGTGATCGGGAAAGGTTTCTAAAACGCACCTCATTTCTCATCTCCTTTGCTCGGGTTCGCCATTCCAGCCGATTTACTAGCCATCTCCCTCCTTGGAGAATCAGCACCTTTAACCTCCTGTTCCGTACAGGTTGCAATTTGTCCTGAGGATGAACGGGAAGAGGGGGAACCAATGAGAGACTAGCTCTAGGTGTTGGGACAGGCACAGGTCACTCTATTTTCCCATCAGGAAGAAGAATTAAGCACAAGCTCAGCCTGCCCCCCAGAACCAGAAGAGGGCCTGAAGCAATCCTGCGCTTTTGCGGCCAGCTCCCAAAAAAGCGAGTTGAAAAATGGAGCTCAGGTGCACTGCAATTCACAAACCTGCAGAGTTTTAAATGATACCTCTCGTCCACAAATATATTAAGGGAAGGCAACGAAGAGGATTGAAAGCAAGGCAGAATTGCAGGAAACAGGTTTCAGGAGGTAGATTCGAATCGTCTTGAAAGCACATGAAAAGCGGCAAAACGTGGACAATGATGCCCTTGGCCAAAAAGGGCGTATGCGTTTTTTCCTGAATATATTCAGGAAAAAACGCATACGCCCTTTTTGGCCAACCAAGCAACCTGGAAAGGCAAATCAGCGCTCCAAAGAAGTCTCGCTTCCCAGCGGGCAAAAGGGCCATGCGGAAAAAAGTGTCCAAAGCAGAAATGCAGGACCGGCCATGGAGAATTGGGAGCCTTGCTACGCTGATGGGCGGGATGTAAATTGCCAACAGCCACTCAGGAGAAGTGTACGGTGTGTCCTGAAACATCTAAAAATCACAGCTTGGAGAGCATAGGGCACTTCCACTCATGGGCGTATAAATTGGGAAAACTAAAAATCAGCAAGACACAGGCACCCCAAAGTTTAGGGCTGCTCTGTTGACAAGAACCCCCACTTCATTACACCTTAAATATCCTAGGAAAGAGAAAAATGGATAAAGAAGTTGTGGTCCTCATGTACAATGGAATATCACTCAGCCATGAAATCAACGTCATAAAGCTAGTAGCAGCACGATGAGTGGATTTAGGTACGACGATTCTAAGTGAAATAAGTCACACAGAAAAAGACACTTATCCGAAGATATCACTTAGAGAGGGAATGTAAAAACCGCTACACTTGAACTGAATTACAAAACAGAACAGAGTCACACGTTTAGAAAACACACTATGGCTGCTGAACGGGAAAGGTGAGGTGGGGTGATGCATAAAACAAGGGTTTCAAATTCGCTCCGATACCGTTCCATAAACCCAATATGTAAGAGACAAGACCTATTCTTTTTTCAGTGAACTGGACTCAACACCCCCTATTCACCGCACAAGAATATATCTGACTAGTAAGAATCTTCCAACCTATGTATTGATATCTCTCTGTAAGTGAGTCAAGGGGGTGTAAAGCGGCATAAACACAGCCGTGAAAAGCAGCTAAACCCCATTATAAAAATAAATGACTTTTCAAAACCCGTGAAACAAAGACAGTGAAAGAGAGATAAATTCTTCCAAAATTCGTTCAGGGGCTGTGATGCAACCTGGATTGACCATATCTAGACCCACAGCTGATTGAGACATAAGGGTGGACACTCTTGGGGCTGAGAGGTTCGGTGAGGTTGGGTGAGCCAACGCAGACCCTTTCAAGTAATACTGCATGGTACCCATCCCATGGGTCCCAAATCTCCAGGTTCAAGGGCATCTTCCTACATCGAAAACAGGCATGAGAAACCCAGAAGATGGTACACCGTGTGATCGGGAAAGGTTTCTAAAACGCACCTCATTTCTCATCTCCTTTGCTCGGGTTCACCATTCCAGCCGATTTACTAGCCATCTCCCTCCTTGGAGAATCAGCACCTTTAACCTCCTGTTCCGTACAGGTTGCAATTTGTCCTGAGGATGAACGGGAAGAGGGGGAACCAATGAGAGACTAGCTCTAGGTGTTGGGACAGGCACAGGTCACTCTATTTTCCCATCAGGAAGAAGAATTAAGCACAAGCTCAGCCTGCTCCCCAGAACCAGAAGAGGGCCTGAAGCAATCCTGGGCTTTTGCGGCCAGCTCCCAAAAAAACGAGTTGAAAAATGGAGCTCAGGTGCACTGCAATTCACAAACCTGCAGAGTTTTAAATGATACCTCTCGTCCACAAATATATTAAGGGAAGGCAACGAAGAGGATTGAAAGCAAGGCAGAATTGCAGGAAACAGGTTTCAGGAGGTAGATTCGAATCGCCTTGAAAGCACACGAAAAGCGGCAAAACGTGGACAATGATGCCCTTGGCCAAAAAGGGCGTATGCGTTTTTTCCTGAATATATTCAGGAAAAAACGCATACGCTCTTTTTGGCCAACCAAGCAACCTGGAAAGGCAAATCAGCGCTCCAAAGAAGTCTCGCTTCCCAGCGGGCAAAAGGGCCATGGGGAAAAAAGTGTCCAAAGCAGAAATGCAGGACCAGCCATGGAGAATTGGGAGCCTTGCTACGCTGATGGGCGGGATGTAAATTGCCAACAGCCACTCAGGAGAAGTGTACGGTGTGTCCTGAAACATCTAAAAAACACAGCTTGGAGAGCATAGGGCACTTCCACTCATGGGCGTATAAATTGGGAAAACTAAAAATCAGCAAGACACAGGCACCCCAAAGTTTAGGGCTGCTCTGTTGACAAGAACCCCCACTTCATTACACCTTAAATATCCTAGGAAAGAGAAAAATGGATAAAGAAGTTGTGGTCCTCATGTACAATGGAATATCACTCAGCCATGAAATCAACGTCATAAGGCTAGTAGCAGCACGATGAGTGGATTTAGGTACGACGATTCTAAGTGAAATAAGTCACACAGAAAAAGACACTTATCATAAGATATCACTTAGAGAGGGAATGTAAAAACCGCTACACTTGAACTGAATTACAAAACAGAACAGAGTCACACGTTTAGGAAACACACTATGGCTGCTGAACGGGAAAGGTGAGGTGGGGTGATGCATAAAACAAGGGTTTCAAATTCGCTCCGATACCGTTCCATAAACCCAATATGTAAGAGACAAGACCTATTCCTTTTTCAGTGACCTGGACTCAACACCCCCTATTCACCGCACAAGAATATATCTGACTAGTAAGAATCCTCAAACCTATGTATTGATATCTCTCTGTAAGTGAGTCAAGGGGGTGTAAAGCGGCATAAACTCAGCCATGAAAAGCAGCTAAACCCCATTATAAAAATAAATTACTTTTCAAAATCCGTGAAACAAAGACAGTGAAAGAGAGAGAAATTCTTCCAAAATTCGTTCAGGGGCTGTGATGCAACCTGGATTGACCATATCTAGACCCACAGCTGATTGAGACATAAGGGTGGACACTCTTGGGGCTGAGAGGTTCGATGAGGTTGGGTGAGCCAACGCAGACCCTTTCAAGTAATACTGCATGGTACCCATCCCATGGGTCCCAAATCTCCAGGTTCAAGGGCATCTTCCTACATCGAAAACAGGCATGAGAAACCCAGAAGATGGTACACCGTGTGATCGGGAAAGGTTTCTAAAACGCACCTCATTTCTCATCTCCTTTGCTCGGGTTCGCCATTCCAGCCGATTTACTAGCCATCTCCCTCCTTGGAGAATCAGCACCTTTAACCTCCTGTTCCGTACAGGTTGCAATTTGTCCTGAGGATGAACGGGAAGAGGGGGAACCAATGAGAGACTAGCTCTAGGTGTTGGGACAGGCACAGGTCACTCTATTTTCCCATCAGGAAGAAGAATTAAGCACAAGCTCAGCCTGCCCCCCAGAACCAGAAGAGGGCCTGAAGCAATCCTGCGCTTTTGTGGACAGCTCCCAAAAAAGCGAGTTGAAAAATGGAGCTCAGGGGCACTGCAATTCACAAACCTGCAGAGTTTTAAATGATACCTCTCGTCCACAAATATATTAAGGGAAGGCTACGAAGAGGCTTTGAAAGCAAGGCAGAATTGCAGGAAACAGATTTCAGGAGGTAGATTCGAATCGCCTTGAAAGCACATGAAAAGCGGCAAAACGTGGACAATGATGCCCTTGGCCAAAAAGGGCGTATGCGTTTTTTCCTGAATATATTCAGGAAAGAACGCATACGCCCTTTTTGGCCAACCAAGCAACCTGGAAAGGCAAATCAGCGCTCCAAAGAAGTCTCGCTTCCCAGCGGGCAAAAGGGCCATGCGGAAAAAAGTGTCCAAACCAGAACTGCACGACCGGCCATGGAGAAATGAGAGCCTTGCTTCGCTGATGGGCGGGATGTAAATTGCCAACAGCCACTCGGGAGAAGTGTACGGTGTGTCCTGAAACATCTAAAAAACACAGCTTGGAGAGCATAGGGCACTTCCACTCATGGGCGTATAAATTGGGAAAACTAAAAATCAGCAAGACACAGGCACCCCAAAGTTTAGGGCTGCTCTGTTGACAAGAACCCCCACTTCATTACACCTTAAATATCCTAGGAAAGAGAAAAATGGATAAAGAAGTTGTGGTCCTCATGTACAATGGAATATCACTCAGCCATGAAATCAACGTCATAAGGCTAGTAGCAGCACGATGAGTGGATTTAGGTACGACGATTCTAAGTGAAATAAGTCACACAGAAAAAGACACTTATCATAAGATATCACTTCTAGAGGGAATGTAAAAACCGCTACACTTGAACTGAATTACAAAACAGAACAGAGTCACACGTTTAGGAAACACACTATGGCTGCTGAACGGGAAAGGTGAGGTGGGGTGATGCATAAAACAAGGGTTTCAAATTAGCTCAGATACCGTTCCATAAACCCAATATGTAAGAGACAAGACCTATTCCTTTTTCAGTGAACTGGACTCAACACCCCCTATTCACCACACAAGAAAATATCTCACTAGTAAAATCTTCAAACCTATGTACTGATATCTCTCTGTAAGTGAGTCAAGGGGGTGTAAAGCGGCATAAACACAGCCGTGAAAAGCAGCTAAACCCCATTATAAAAATAAATTACTTTTCAAAACCCGTGAAACAAAGACAGTGAAAGAGAGAGAAATTCTTCCAAAATTCGTTCAGGGGCTGTGATGCAACCTGGATTGACCATATCTAGACCCACAGCTGATTGAGACATAAGGGTGGACACTCTTGGGGCTGAGAGGTTCGGTGAGGTTGGGTGAGCCAACGCAGACCCTTTCAAGTAATACTGCATGGTACCCATCCCATGGGTCCCAAATCTCCAGGTTCAAGGGCATCTTCCTACATCGGAAACAGGCATGAGAAACCCAGAAGATGGTACACCGTGTGATCGGGAAAGGTTTCTAAAACGCACCTCATTTCTCATCTCCTTTGCTCGGGTTCGCCATTCCAGCCGATTTACTAGCCATCTCCCTCCTTGGAGAATCAGCACCTTTAACCTCCTGTTCCGTACAGGTTGCAATTTGTCCTGAGGATGAACGGGAAGAGGGGGAACCAATGAGAGACTAGCTCTAGGTGTTGGGACAGGCACAGGTCACTCTATTTTCCCATCAGGAAGAAGAATTAAGCACAAGCTCAGCCTGCCCCCCAGAACCAGAAGAGGGCCTGAAGCAATCCTGCGCTTTTGCGGCCAGCTCCCAAAAAAGCGAGTTGAAAAATGGAGCTCAGGTGCACTGCAATTCACAAACCTGCAGAGTTTTAAATGATACCTCTCGTCCACAAATATATTAAGGGAAGGCAACGAAGAGGATTGAAAGCAAGGCAGAATTGCAGGAAACAGGTTTCAGGAGGTAGATTCGAATCGTCTTGAAAGCACATGAAAAGCGGCAAAACGTGGACAATGATGCCCTTGGCCAAAAAGGGCGTATGCGTTTTTTCCTGAATATATTCAGGAAAAAACGCATACGCCCTTTTTGGCCAACCAAGCAACCTGGAAAGGCAAATCAGCGCTCCAAAGAAGTCTCGCTTCCCAGCGGGCAAAAGGGCCATGCGGAAAAAAGTGTCCAAAGCAGAAATGCAGGACCGGCCATGGAGAATTGGGAGCCTTGCTACGCTGATGGGCGGGATGTAAATTGCCAACAGCCACTCAGGAGAAGTGTACGGTGTGTCCTGAAACATCTAAAAATCACAGCTTGGAGAGCATAGGGCACTTCCACTCATGGGCGTATAAATTGGGAAAACTAAAAATCAGCAAGACACAGGCACCCCAAAGTTTAGGGCTGCTCTGTTGACAAGAACCCCCACTTCATTACACCTTAAATATCCTAGGAAAGAGAAAAATGGATAAAGAAGTTGTGGTCCTCATGTACAATGGAATATCACTCAGCCATGAAATCAACGTCATAAAGCTAGTAGCAGCACGATGAGTGGATTTAGGTACGACGATTCTAAGTGAAATAAGTCACACAGAAAAAGACACTTATCCGAAGATATCACTTAGAGAGGGAATGTAAAAACCGCTACACTTGAACTGAATTACAAAACAGAACAGAGTCACACGTTTAGAAAACACACTATGGCTGCTGAACGGGAAAGGTGAGGTGGGGTGATGCATAAAACAAGGGTTTCAAATTCGCTCCGATACCGTTCCATAAACCCAATATGTAAGAGACAAGACCTATTCTTTTTTCAGTGAACTGGACTCAACACCCCCTATTCACCGCACAAGAATATATCTGACTAGTAAGAATCTTCCAACCTATGTATTGATATCTCTCTGTAAGTGAGTCAAGGGGGTGTAAAGCGGCATAAACACAGCCGTGAAAAGCAGCTAAACCCCATTATAAAAATAAATGACTTTTCAAAACCCGTGAAACAAAGACAGTGAAAGAGAGATAAATTCTTCCAAAATTCGTTCAGGGGCTGTGATGCAACCTGGATTGACCATATCTAGACCCACAGCTGATTGAGACATAAGGGTGGACACTCTTGGGGCTGAGAGGTTCGGTGAGGTTGGGTGAGCCAACGCAGACCCTTTCAAGTAATACTGCATGGTACCCATCCCATGGGTCCCAAATCTCCAGGTTCAAGGGCATCTTCCTACATCGAAAACAGGCATGAGAAACCCAGAAGATGGTACACCGTGTGATCGGGAAAGGTTTCTAAAACGCACCTCATTTCTCATCTCCTTTGCTCGGGTTCACCATTCCAGCCGATTTACTAGCCATCTCCCTCCTTGGAGAATCAGCACCTTTAACCTCCTGTTCCGTACAGGTTGCAATTTGTCCTGAGGATGAACGGGAAGAGGGGGAACCAATGAGAGACTAGCTCTAGGTGTTGGGACAGGCACAGGTCACTCTATTTTCCCATCAGGAAGAAGAATTAAGCACAAGCTCAGCCTGCTCCCCAGAACCAGAAGAGGGCCTGAAGCAATCCTGGGCTTTTGCGGCCAGCTCCCAAAAAAACGAGTTGAAAAATGGAGCTCAGGTGCACTGCAATTCACAAACCTGCAGAGTTTTAAATGATACCTCTCGTCCACAAATATATTAAGGGAAGGCAACGAAGAGGATTGAAAGCAAGGCAGAATTGCAGGAAACAGGTTTCAGGAGGTAGATTCGAATCGCCTTGAAAGCACACGAAAAGCGGCAAAACGTGGACAATGATGCCCTTGGCCAAAAAGGGCGTATGCGTTTTTTCCTGAATATATTCAGGAAAAAACGCATACGCTCTTTTTGGCCAACCAAGCAACCTGGAAAGGCAAATCAGCGCTCCAAAGAAGTCTCGCTTCCCAGCGGGCAAAAGGGCCATGGGGAAAAAAGTGTCCAAAGCAGAAATGCAGGACCAGCCATGGAGAATTGGGAGCCTTGCTACGCTGATGGGCGGGATGTAAATTGCCAACAGCCACTCAGGAGAAGTGTACGGTGTGTCCTGAAACATCTAAAAAACACAGCTTGGAGAGCATAGGGCACTTCCACTCATGGGCGTATAAATTGGGAAAACTAAAAATCAGCAAGACACAGGCACCCCAAAGTTTAGGGCTGCTCTGTTGACAAGAACCCCCACTTCATTACACCTTAAATATCCTAGGAAAGAGAAAAATGGATAAAGAAGTTGTGGTCCTCATGTACAATGGAATATCACTCAGCCATGAAATCAACGTCATAAGGCTAGTAGCAGCACGATGAGTGGATTTAGGTACGACGATTCTAAGTGAAATAAGTCACACAGAAAAAGACACTTATCCTAAGATATCACTTAGAGAGGGAATGTAAAAACCGCTACACTTGAACTGAATTACAAAACAGAACAGAGTCACACGTTTAGAAAACACACTATGGCTGCTGAACGGGAAAGGTGAGGTGGGGTGATGCATAAAACAAGGGTTTCAAATTAGCTCCGATACCGTTCCATAAACCCAATATGTAAGAGACAAGACCTATTCCTTTTTCAGTGAACTGGACTCAACACCCCCTATTCACCGCACAAGAATATATCTGACTAGTAAGAATCTTCCAACCTATGTATTGATATCTCTCTGTAAGTGAGTCAAGGGGGTGTAAAGCGGCATAAACACAGCCGTGAAAAGCAACTAAACCCCATTATAAAAATAAATGACTTTTCAAAACCCGTGAAACAAAGACAGTGAAAGAGAGAGAAATTCTTCCAAAATTCGTTCAGGGGCTGTGATGCAACCTGGATTGACCATATCTAGACTCACAGCTGATTGAGACATAAGGGTGGACACTCTTGGGGCTGAGAGGTTCGGTGAGGTTGGGTGAGCCAACGCAGACCCTTTCAAGTAATACTGCATGGTACCCATCCCATGGGTCCCAAATCTCCAGGTTCAAGGGCATCTTCCTACATCGAAAACAGGCATGAGAAACCCAGAAGATGGCACACCGTGTGATCGGGAAAGGTTTCTAAAACGCACCTCATTTCTCATCTCCTTTGCTCGGGTTCGCCATTCCAGCCGATTTACTAGCCATCTCCCTCCTTCGAGAATCAGCACCTTTAACCTCCTGTTCTGTACAGGTTGCAATTTGTCCTGAGGATGAACGGGAAGAGGGGGAACCAATGAGAGACTAGCTCTAGGTGTTGGGACAGGCACAGGTCACTCTATTTTCCCATCAGGAAGAAGAATTAAGCACAAGCTCTGCCTGCCCCCCAGAACCAGAAGAGGGCCTGAAGCAATCCTGCGCTTTTGCGGCCAGCTCCCAAAAAAGCGAGTTGAAAAATGGAGCTCAGGGGCACTGCAATTCACAAACCTGCAGAGTTTTCAATGATACCTCTCGTCCACAAATATATTAAGGGAAGGCAACGAAGAGGCTTTGAAAGCAAGGCAGAATTGCAGGAAACAGATTTCAGGAGGTAGATTCGAATCGCCTTGAAAGCACATGAAAAGCGGCAAAACGTGGACAATGATGCCCTTGGCCAAAAAGGGCGTATGCGTTTTTTCCTGAATATATTCAGGAAAAAACGCATACGCCCTTTTTGGCCAACCAAGCAACCTGGAAAGGCAAATCAGCGCTCCAAAGAAGTCTGGCTTCACAGTGGGAAAAAGGGCCATGCGGAAAAAAGTATCCAAAGCAGAAATGCAGGACCGGCCATGGAGAAATGGGAGCCTTGCTACGCTGATGGGCGGGATGTAAATTGCCAACAGCCACTCTGGAGAAGTGTACGGTGTGTCCTGAAACATCTAAAAAACACAGCTTGGAGAGCATAGGGCACTTCCACTCACGGGCGTATATATTGGGAAAACTAAAAATCAGCAAGACACAGGCACCTCAAAATTTAGGGCTGCTCTGTTGACAAGAACCCCCACTTCATTACACCTTAAATATCCTAGGAAAGAGAAAAATGGATAAAGAAGTTGTGGTCCTCATGTACAATGGAATATCACTCAGCCATGAAATCAACGTCATAAGGCTAGTAGCAGCACGATGAGTGGATTTAGGTACGACGATTCTAAGTGAAATAAGTCACACAGAAAAAGACACTTATCCTAAGATATCACTTAGAGAGGGAATGTAAAAACCGCTACACTTGAACTGAATTGCAAAACAGAAGAGAGTCACACGTTTAGGAAACACACTATGGCTGCTGAACGGGAAAGGTGAGGTGGGGTGATGCATAAAACAAGGGTTTCAAATTCGCTCCGATACCGTTCCATAAACCCAATATGTAAGAGACAAGACCTATTCCTTTTTCAGTGACCTGGACTCAACACCCCCTATTCACCGCACAAGAATATATCTGACTAGTAAGAATCTTCAAACCTATGTATTGATATCTCTCTGTAAGTGAGACAAGGGGGTGTAAAGCGGCATAAACACAGCCGTGAAAAGCAGCTAAACCCCATTATAAAAATAAATGACTTTTCAAAACCCGTGAAACAAAGACAGTGAAAGAGAGAGAAATTCTTCCAAAATTCGTTCAGGGGCTGTGATGCAACCTGGATTGACCATATCTAGACCCACTGCTGATTGAGACATAAGGGTGGACACTCTTGGGGCTGAGAGGTTCGGTGAGGTTGGGTGAGCCAACGCAGACCCTTTCAAGTAATACTGCATGGTACCCATCCCATGGGTCCCAAATCTCCAGGTTCAAGGGCATCTTCCTACATCGAAAACAGGCATGAGAAACCCAGAAGATGGTACACCGTGTGATCGGGAAAGGTTTCTAAAACGCACCTCATTTCTCATCTCCTTTGCTCGGGTTCGCCATTCCAGCCGATTTACTAGCCATCTCCCTCCTTGGAGAATCAGCACCTTTAACCTCCTGTTCCGTACAGGTTGCAATTTGTCCTGAGGATGAACGGGAAGAGGGGGAACCAATGAGAGACTAGCTCTAGGTGTTGGGACAGGCACAGGTCACTCTATTTTCCCATCAGGAAGAAGAATTAAGCACAAGCTCAGCCTGCCCCCCAGAACCAGAAGAGGGCCTGAAGCAATCCTGCGCTTTTGCGGCCAGCTCACAAAAAAGCGAGTTGAAAAATGGAGCTCAGGGGCACTGCAATTCACAAACCTGCAGAGTGTTAAATGATACCTCTCGTCCACAAATATATTAAGGGAAGGCAACGAAGAGGCTTTGAAAGCAAGGCAGAATTGCAGGAAACAGATTTCAGGAGGTAGATTCGAATCGCCTTGAAAGCACATGAAAAGCGGCAAAACGTGGACAATGATGCCCTTGGCCAAAAAGGGCGTATGCGTTTTTTCCTGAATATATTCAGGAAAAAACGCATACGCCCTTTTTGGCCAACCAAGCAACCTGGAAAGGCAAATCAGCGCTCCAAAGAAGTCTCGCTTCCCAGCGGGCAAAAGGGCCATGCGGAAAAAAGTGTCCAAAGCAGAAATGCAGGACCGGCCATGGAGAATTGGGAGCCTTGCTACGCTGATGGGCGGGATGTAAATTGCCAACAGCCACTCAGGAGAAGTGTACGGTGTGTCCTGAAACATCTAAAAAACACAGCTTGGAGAGCATAGGGCACTTCCACTCATGGGCGTATAAATTGGGAAAACTAAAAATCAGCAAGACACAGGCACCCCAAAGTTTAGGGCTGCTCTGTTGACAAGAACCCCCACTTCATTACACCTTAAATATCCTAGGAAAGAGAAAAATGGATAAAGAAGTTTTGGTCCTCATGTACAATGGAATATTACTCAGCCATGAAATCAACGTCATAAGGCTAGTAGCAGCACGATGAGTGGATTTAGGTACGACGATTCTAAGTGAAATAAGTCACACAGAAAAAGACACTTATCCTAAGATATCACTTAGAGAGGGAATGTAAAAACCGCTACACTTGAACTGAATTACAAAACAGAACAGAGTCACACGTTTAGAAAACACACTATGGCTGCTGAACGGGAAAGGTGAGGTGGGGTGATGCATAAAACAAGGGTTTCAAATTAGCTCCGATACCGTTCCATAAACCCAATATGTAAGAGACAAGACCTATTCCTTTTTCAGTGAACTGGACTCAACACCCCCTATTCACCGCACAAGAATATATCTGACTAGTAAGAATCTTCCAACCTATGTATTGATATCTCTCTGTAAGTGAGTCAAGGGGGTGTAAAGCGGCATAAACACAGCCGTGAAAAGCAGCTAAACCCCATTATAAAAATAAATGACTTTTCAAAACCCGTGAAACAAAGACAGTGAAAGAGAGAGAAATTCTTCCAAAATTCGTTCAGAGGCTGTGATGCAACCTGGATTGACCATATCTAGACCCACAGCTGATTGAGACATAAGGGTGGACACTCTTGGGGCTGAGAGGTTCGGTGAGGTTGGGTGAGCCAACGCAGACTCTTTCAAGTAATACTGCATGGTACCCATCCCATGGGTCCCAAATCTCCAGGTTCAAGGGCATCTTCCTACATCGAAAACAGGCATGAGAAACCCAGAAGATGGTACACCGTGTGATCGGGAAAGGTTTCTAAAACGCACCTCATTTCTCATCTCCTTTGCTCGGGTTCGCCATTCCAGCCGATTTACTAGCCATCTCCCTCCTTGGAGAATCAGCACCTTTAACCTCCTGTTCCGTACAGGTTGCAATTTGTCCTGAGGATGAACGGGAAGAGGGGGAACCAATGAGAGACTAGCTCTAGGTGTTGGGACAGGCACAGGTCACTCTATTTTCCCATCAGGAAGAAGAATTAAGCACAAGCTCAGCCTGCTCCCCAGAACCAGAAGAGGGCCTGAAGCAATCCTGGGCTTTTGCGGCCAGCTCCCAAAAAAACGAGTTGAAAAATGGAGCTCAGGTGCACTGCAATTCACAAACCTGCAGAGTTTTAAATGATACCTCTCGTCCACAAATATATTAAGGGAAGGCAACGAAGAGGATTGAAAGCAAGGCAGAATTGCAGGAAACAGGTTTCAGGAGGTAGATTCGAATCGCCTTGAAAGCACACGAAAAGCGGCAAAACGTGGACAATGATGCCCTTGGCCAAAAAGGGCGTATGCGTTTTTTCCTGAATATATTCAGGAAAAAACGCATACGCCCTTTTTGGCCAACCAAGCAACCTGGAAAGGCAAATCAGCGCTGCAAAGAAGTCTCGCTTCCCAGCGGGCAAAAGGGCCATGCGGAAAAAAGTGTCCAAAGCAGAAATGCAGGACCGGCCATGGAGAAATGGGAGCCTTGCTACGCTGATGGGCGGGATATAAATTTCCAACAGCCACTCGGGAGAAGTGTACGGTGTGTCCTGAAACATCTAAAAAACACAGCTTGGAGAGCATAGGGCACTTCCACTCATGGGCGTATAAATTGGGAAAACTAAAAATCAGCAAGACACAGGCACCCAAAAGTTTAGGGCTGCTCTGTTGACAAGAACCCCCACTTCATTACACCTTAAATATCCTAGGAAAGAGAAAAATGGATAAAGAAGTTGTGGTCCTCATGTACAATGGAATATCACTCAGCCATGAAATCAACGTCATAAGGCTAGTAGCAGCACGATGAGTGGATTTAGGTACGACGATTCTAAGTGAAATAAGTCACACAGAAAAAGACACTTATCCTAAGATATCACTTAGAGAGGGAATGTAAAAACCGCTACACTTGAACTGAATTACAAAACAGAACAGAGTCACACGTTTAGGAAACACACTATGGCTGCTGAACGGGAAAGGTGAGGTGGGGTGATGCATAAAACAAGGGTTTCAAATTCGCTCCGATACCGTTCCATAAACCCAATATGTAAGAGACAAGACCTATTCCTTTTTCAGTGACCTGGACTCAACACCCCCTATTCACCGCACAAGAATATATCTGACTAGTAAGAATCTTCAAACCTATGTATTGATATCTCTCTGTAAGTGAGTCAAGGGGGTGTAAAGCGGCATAAACACAGCCGTGAAAAGCAGCTAAACCCAATTATAAAAATAAATGACTTTTCAAAACCCGTGAAACAAAGACAGTTAAAGAGAGAGAAATTTTTACAAAATTTGTTCAGGGGCTGTGATGCAACCTGGATTGACCATATCTAGACCCACTGCTGATTGAGACATAAGGGTGGACACTCTTGGGGCTGAGAGGTTCGGTGAGGTTGGGTGAGCCAACGCAGACCCTTTCAAGTAATACTGCATGGTACCCATCCCATGGGTCCCAAATCTCCAGGTTCAAGGGCATCTTCCTACATCGAAAACAGGCATGAGAAACCCAGAAGATGGTACACCGTGTGATCGGGAAAGGTTTCTAAAACGCACCTCATTTCTCATCTCCTTTCCTCGGGTTCGCCATTCCAGCCGATTTACTAGCCATCTCCCTCCTTGGAGAATCAGCACCTTTAACCTCCTGTTCCGTACAGGTTGCAATTTGTCCTGAGGATGAACGGGAAGAGGGGGAACCAATGAGAGACTAGCTCTAGGTGTTGGGACAGGCACAGGTCACTCTATTTTCCCATCAGGAAGAAGAATTAAGCACAAGCTCAGCCTCCCCCCAGAACCAGAAGAGGGCCTGAAGCAATCCTGCGCTTTTGCGGCCAGCTCCC